>NC_051086.1:59526277-59833777 GCF_004664715.2 Peromyscus leucopus
GGGCCTCCTGGAAGAGTCAAGTTTATTTTTCTCCACTGATTGTAAAATCATCAAATCCAAGTTCATCGAGAACCTGAGCTCAGTGATAGAATGCTTGCCTAGCATGCTTGAGACCTTAGATTTACTCCCTATAACTAAGCAAAGAGCAAAAACTCTCCCCAGAGCCAGAAGGGCTGCAGGACAGGCACAGGTGCCGTCCAAATGGACCAGCAGGAAATGAATGCCTCAGATGTCTTAGCAAGGTAAAAGACAAAAGCATCTTTGGAATGTGGAACTCGCCATTACTTAAGTCCAGGCTGAGTATCTTTTATTTGAAAAGCTTGGGACCAGAAGTATTTCAGAATTTGGAAAACTTGTGTGGGCTTTATTGGTTGAGCATTCCTAATCTGAAAATCTAAACACTAGAATCTCAAGCTTACAGAGCACAGTGGCACAAGTCTGAGACCCCAGCACTTGGGAGGTTGAGGCAGTAGGATCTTTGAGTTCTAGGTTAGCCTGAACTATGTGTTTAGACACAATTTTTGGTATTGTTTTTGAGACAGGGTTTCTCTGTGTAGCCTTCTCTGCCTCCTAGTCCTAAGACACAGTCTTAAAAAAACAAATAAAAATTTAAATCTGCTATTTTGGAATAGGGATATTCAACCTGTATTAAGCAGACAGAGTATATTAAATCTGACCAGAGAGTGCTCTGGTAGATTCCAGACAAGGTTTGCTTGAAGGCTACTTCCCAAAGTGAATATGGAAGCATGCAGTCTCACCTGCTTCCAGCATCTCCTACTAGTTCGGGGACTAGCTCTAACAGCATGAGAGGACAAACAAGAGAGAAAATTTGGGGGTCTTGAGATGGCTGATCTGAGTAACCAACTAACCCTCTGTCTTCCTGCTGCTCTATGAACTTGAAACACCTTCTTATTGTTCAAACTAGTTTGAGTTGGGTTTGCTGTTATTTGCTGCTGGAACAAAAATCCTAAGAAGATACATTATCTGTATAGCAGAGCCAGTCTAGATTCTCTGTAGCTCTGTGCTAATGTTTACGTACGGGTTTAACTTCCCAGAACACAGGAGAGAACACTGGCTTGGGAGAAACATCTGTGTAGTGGGTAGCCATTCCAGCTTGGATCTGGAAGTTCCAACCCCCATTGAGACTCTGGCAACTGTCACGCCTACGAGGCGGGGCGAGGGGAGGCGCCTGGGGACCCGGGAGCTGGATGGGCCAGCGCTCTCTCTGTGCGCTCTCTCTGTGCGCTCTCTCTGTGCGCTCTCTTGGTGCCCGGACGCTGAACGGTGAAAGGTGGACTGTGCAGAGCTCCGGAGAACACCGCTGGATTGCAATACACCTTCCCCAGACCCTGCAACCTACCCATTACTTAATTTGTGAGTTACGCCATTAAATAAATATCCTTTTAACTACGTGGAGTGGCCAAAATAATTTCTCCAATACATCTGTCAACATAGAATTGCAGTAGAGAAGGAACTGTGCCAGCGCCCTCCCACCCTCCTCAAACGCACCCTGAGCCAGGCTTTTGCCTGGCCCGGTGTAATTACCTGACTGGGGTAGACTTCGATCCTGTAAATAGAACTTATATCCTCCTGGGGCCTCAGTTTCAAAAACTCCTTCTGCAACTTTACTGAGTGGCCACTCCAGCTTCCTGGCGTTGCTGACAGCCTGGCTGGAAGCAAGTGTGATTCCCTGTGACAAATAACATCCGCATACAGCATTACAACAGAGCTCTTCCAGGACAAGATGAGGAACCAAAAACACCTAAGACTTAATTGGCATTTTCTTACAGGGATTTAAAGAGGGTTTTAGATGTTTTCTCCAAATTCTTCAGATTTAGACTTTTATAAATCACAGCAAAGATATTCAAATGTCAGTGATATGTGACCCATTTAATACCAAAGACAATCTCTTCAGTTTTCAAGATCTAAGAAGAAAAATCCTGCTCTTTCTTGTACTGGCCAGCTAACCATTTGAGACAACTTGGATTTAGTTATTCACTTATGAGGCTGACCTTGAACCTGGAGCTTTGTTTATTCTAGGTAAGTGCTCTACCACTGAGCTATATCAACAGCACACTTTTGGATTTTAAACACAAGCATTTTAACCATGAAGACGTTCTTTAAGCAAAGTTCTGCTGTGGGATGGTCTGTATGTCAAATTGCTCTGATTGGTCAATAAATAAAACACTGATTGGCCAGTGGCCAAGCAGGAAGTAGGTGGGACAAGGAGAGAGGAGAATTCTGGGAAGCGGAAGGCTGAGGCAGAGACACTGCCAGCTGCCGCCATGACAAGTCTCATGTGAAGACACCAGTAAGCCACGAACCACGTGGCAAGGTATAGATTTATGGAAATGGATTAATTTAAGCTATAAGAACAGTTAGCAAGAAGCCTGCCACGGCCATACAGTTTGTAAGCAATATAAGTCTCTGTGTTTACTTGGTTGGGTCTGAGCGGCTGTGGGACTGGAGGGAGACAAAGATTTGTCCTGACTGTGGGCAAGGCAGGAAAACTCTAGCTACAAAGGTCCCAACAGCATATAATCCTGCCTCCTGGGAAAGCCATCCTTGCTCACCCTGGACACTGCAGCTGCCTCTGTTCTGTCTCTTGTCCACTCTGTAGCCACAGGCAACGTATCAAAAGGCGTCCTACAGCTTATTCTCAAGCAGCCCACCGGCTCTGTTTTCCCTGGATGGCTCTTAAAAGGCCCAGCACTGTGCACTTTTTTCCCCTTTGAGGCAGCCCTGGCTGGCCGCAAGAACTCATAATCCTCCTGTCTCAGTCTTCTATACTGGGATGACAGTCCAGAGCCACCATATTCAGCTGTCACGTCACTTCTTCCCCAGCTCCTACCACCTTCCCCCACCCTCTCCACTCCAGCTACTTCCTGACTTTTCCCAAACAGATGCTGGTCGTGCCCTCCACCGAGACTCCTCCTCTGTCCACAGGCCTGCCTGCCTTCCCTCCTCTGAACTCGCTCCACTGCCATCTCCTAACAACCTTCTCAACTTCAAATGTAAAGAGCCATCCAGAGCTGGAGAGATGCTCAGCAGTTAAGAGCACTGGCTGCTCTTGCAGAGGACCTGGGTTCAGTTCCCAGCACCCAGTTGGCAGGTCACAACCATCCCTAACTCCAGTTCTAACTAATCCGACACCCTCTTCTGACCTCTTCAGATACTGCATGCACATGGTACACATACATTCATACAGGCAAAACACTCCTATTTTTTAAATTTATTTTTATTAGTTTTAATTATGTATAGATGTGTATGTCTGTGTTTATATGTGTGCATGCAAATATAGGTACTAGTGAAGGCTGGATGTTCTTTTTTTTTTTAAGCCAACTTTGTTTCTGACCTGGACTATTATAACCATCTCTGCCTCATGCAGACACTCATTGGACAGAGTGATATTTACCATGAAGTCGTTGCCAAGCTTGTAGTCTCCAATGCCATAATTGTATGTCAGTTCTGCAACAAAATGATCATCCTCGGGCCCGAATCCCACCATTGTTTTACTCCATTTCCCATCATAAGGCCTAGAAAAAAAAAAAAAAGGTAATGAACTCAGTGGCCACAGGAAAAATCTGCTTCCTACTTTGGGACACAGTGAGGTGGCCAGTCCCTTTGGATCCCATAATTTCTAAATACGGATGAGATGACCTCTGAAGGTGCTGACAGCAGTTGTGGACAGCACTCAAGCTCCACAACCACGCATCCACAACCACACACTCCACAACCACGCACTCCACAACCACAACCACATATCCACAACCACGCACTCCACAACTACGCATCCACACACCGTCCTTTTGGCACTGACTTAAGGGAAAGATCTAGTTACCTCTAAAAACTGTAGGGAAAGGAGTCCTAACGGCAGCTCTCTAGTCTAACCTCAGACAATGTCTTTGCATATCAGTAAGCATGCAAGTCCTAATGGACCTTGGAAGCTTTCAACTTGCCGTGGATACTAAGCTCAGGAGACTCAGCCATTCCACTACCCACTGCATGTACTTATTTGTGCCTGTAGTAAAATATGAAAAAAAAAAAAAATACCTGTCTCTGCTAAGATTCCTGGCACAGGGCTCCTTAAGCCTTAGGGTTCCCTGTTAAGTGGGCCCTGTATTCATGAACTCCTTCTGGAATGCCTGGGTTTACCATAATGAACTGATTGAAGGTGAGGTTGGATAGCCTGAGGATTTGCCTGGTTGTCAAGAAGACCAAAAGATTAGAATGTTCAGCCACATGCACCTTTGAGAAGGTGAGGGGTGGAGAGGAAACACTATCAATCTGTGTAAAAACTATTCAACGAGATTTGACAAGTTTGTGGGTTGTTGAAGCCGTGGAGGTGCAGGGATCATGGAAGCCAGTGGAAGTACCATCCGTCTTCTCTCCATACCTTCCTGCACACAGCTCTTCTGCTTGCCTCTTCCCAATTTGTATCCTTTATAATGAGCCAAGAAATGTAAACAGTGTCTCCCTGAGGTCAGGAGGAAGGGCCACTATGATTTGTAGCTGGTCTCATAGACTCCAGATAGACAAGGAATTGTTAAACAGTCAGAGAACTGGCTGGGACTTGGAGTCCTGGAGAACGGCTTACTGCAGCTCAAGTGCTGTGTGAAATGCCGAGAAACACAGCCTGAGTCCCCACTGCTGTGTAGGTAGCTTCCCGTGTTTCCTGCCTCCTTTTAAAAATTATTTATTTATTTATTTATTTTCTGATTCACACTCAACTCTGAGAAAGTGTGCTCTGCTCGGGAGAATTTCCAAACCTCAGATTTTAAGACAGTGTGTTCTGCTCGGGAGCTATTCTGAACCTCAGATTTTAAGACTCAATTGCCATACCCATTGCATGCAGCTTTGCAGCCTTCTTCAAATTCCTCATGGCGTAGAACCTGTAAAGAAAGTAGGTTAAATTGTAAAGTTTGACCTTTTTTTTGAGTGCTGGGGAACCCAAGGACTTGAGTTAGACAAGTGCCCTGCTGCTCCTAGCCCTTGATTTTTAAAGACCAAGTCTCACGGTGTAGCCCAGTTGGTCTCAAACTATAAGCTTCCTGCCTCAGCTCTCCACATGCTGGATTGCTGGGGGACTAGTAATGTACACGGCACATCTATACAAACTAAAAGGGCAGAACATAAACATCGTCATTTGCCAGCTTTAGTAAAAGAAACAAACAGAACTTCCAGATGCAGCAGAGGTAAGAAGAACATCTTAAGAAGGGCATGGTGGCGCACACCTTTAATCCCAGCACTCAGGAGGCACAAGCAGCTGGATCTCTGTGTGTTCAAGGCCAGCCCGGTCTATGGGGTGAATTCCAAGACACAATCTCTTTGGGGTAGGAAGCCACCTGTGGTAGAAAAGTGTGTTCAGCAGTAGAGAAGTCTGGCTGCAGCGCGTGATGCTGAGCAAGCTGTTTTAGGTTCTCAGTCCCAGACTGAGTGTGAGAACAGCTATGTTGGTGAAAATGGATAGCCTGTTTAAGCGCCTAAGACAGAAAGAAGCTAGAAGAGAGAAGGCTCTCGGTGTCTTCGTTTCTTTTCCCCCAAGACACTGTCTCACTATGCTGCGCAATTTGCCTTTAGACTTACTGTGTAGTGTAGGCCAACTGCTGGGATCGCGGGAACGAGCCAGCGCATTAGCTGCTTTTCATTTTTGATTCCTACTGCTCCCGTTCAAGTTCCATTACTTCCCTCAAAGATTACAAAAAATCAACTTTACTAGCTGGGCATGGTGGCACACCTGTAACCCCCCAGCACTCTGGAGGCATTAGGCAGAAGCATATCAAATTCAAGGGCAACCTGAGCTATTTACTGCCACCCCCAAAAAACCCACAAAACTTATTGATTTCTTTCCTTAATACTACCATAAAAAAAAATAGACCCCTAAAGCATCGCTCTGATGGCACAAGCCCCCCCCCACTTACTTCAGCATAAACTCAAAAGTGCTTTGCAAACATAGCATTGAGACAATACCAGAAACAATCCCAACTTGTATGTTCTCACATCCCGTCTCTTCGTCTAGCTAAATGCACATAAAATTAGTGTCATTTCCCAAATATCTCACATCACCTTTTCGGGTCTTCTTGGTATGTGGAAACCCTACTTTCCAAGGTCAGCTTGAATGCAAGGCCCCCCGTTAATTACTTCCTGATAACCCAGGTTGGCAAATCTCTCCTCTTGTATTTATAGCATAAAAGTAGCTAATACTTTACAGAACACAACTATCTATGAGTCAAGCACCATCTACACAATAACATGTTTAATCCTCACAACAACCTTTTGGTGAAGAAAGAAACAGAATAATGGCGTCTAGTACCACGAAAACCTGACTTTCTGTGACTGTTGGTTTCAAATCTAATTTCCCACATCATGTGCTCTAAATGGGAGCAAACCCCAAAATCACTTGAACCTCTGTTGCCAAACCTTAACATGGTACCCTGAAACAGCGGGTAGGTCGGTGTGTGAGTATGTCTGTTTGTCTGTCTGCCACATATCAGATGCCCTGCAGCTGGATTTACAGACGATTGTGAGCCACCCAACCCTGGTGTTGGGAACCCGCTTCAGATCCTCTGGAAGAGCAGTAATCACTCACAAAGGCTGAGCCCTCTCCAGCCCTTACACAGCAGCTATTCCGATGATGGATCGATTCGTGTTGATTGATTTGTGTAACTCCCTTTGCACTCCTTCTCTACCATCTCCGCACGAAGCTGGATTCTTGTCGCTACAAACTACTCTGCACTGGTGTGTCCCCTACTTCCCTGACTTAACAAAAGCTCCGCAATAAACTTCCACTACATCTTCAGCTAAGTGACCCTTTTAGAATCGCAGCGTCTCGGACTCTTTCGGGGTATATGAAAGGAGACTAGATTCTGACCTCATACTTAAATCTTGGCTGTCCAGAGGAGAGCCAAGAGTAACCACGAAAGAGACCATTCCGTCCTGCCCTGACAGGGGATGTTCACGTAGTGCGATAGCGGTGTGCTTGCTTAGCATGCAAGCAAGACCATGGATTCCATTCCCAGAACTTAAACTTTAAATCCCCAGCCCTGACGGACGCCGAACTTTGAATTTGCTGATCACACCCAAACGTTTCAAACCCAAAGAGACCGCTCTGCCATGAACTGGAAGGGACTATTTTATAACGTTTTGCCTGCCAATGCTCCTTCACGATGGACTACCAGCTCTCCAAGCCAGGAGTGGAACACACATTTGTCAAGATCTGTAGGCGACGGGACGTGCGCGCAGACAACACAGCTGGTAGGTCGGTGCCCTTTCAAAGGCTTCCCAACCCGAAAACGGGGGCTCGCCCAAGTGGAAAAGGCCGCCGTGCCAACCCGGAGTCGTGGGCCCGGCGGCTGAAGAGGCCGCACGCGCCCGGCGTCCTCTCCCCCCAGGAGCGGCTCGCGCCAGCCCCGCTCGGCCCCGGTCTGCACCTGCATCCCCAGGACATCTCGAAAGAAATGCACCGTCTGGAAGCGGTTCCCCACTTTGAATACGAAGTGCAGAGCTCGACGAGTGGCCATGACTCCCGCCTCGGAGACCGAGTCCCAGGCAGAGCGCCACGCCCTCCACGGACCCAGGAAGACCGCCGCGTGACGTCACTAGCACGCGCCGGCGTGCTGGCGGGCGGTGGCGCGCGGTAGAGCCAAGATGGCCGCTCCCGCGAGGGGCCTGTGGTCCTCCCTGAGACCGCTGCTGCGGGGGCTCCAGACTCGGGACCTCGAGGCGCGGCGCTGGGTCCGGGCGCTGCGGCGCAGCCCGGTGAGAGTGCTGTTCCCCTCCGGACAGGTGGAGGAACGGAAGCGCGCTCCTGACAAGCAGCCTCGCAAGGCGGTCCCCGAGGCCAGTGCTCAGGAGCAGCGACATAAACACCCTCAGGAGACCTCCCCATCCCCATCGACACCTGACACCTGGGAAGAGGCAGGGCTTCGCTATGATAAGGCCTTTCCCGGGGACAGGAGGCTAAGGTGATGTGTGCTTGAGGCTTGTCGACTAGTCCCGCTTCTCTTCCCTGCCGCACAGCGGAGCCTCGGGCTCTTGTTTCTACTGTGCAAGAAAAAGAAAAAAGAAAAAAAAGGGGGGGGGGGCTTCTTTGAGGTTTGTGCCTCGGCCAAGCACTGCGTGTCTGTTAGAACTACAGGTGTCCCAAAGACAAGAACGTTAATAATCACCCTCCTCTGTATCCGTCCACAGCAATGTCATGACCATAGTTAAGTCCAGGTCATTTCGGGAAAAGCAAGGGAAGATCCTGCTGGAAGGTCGCAGGCTGATTGCAGATGCTCTCAAGGCTGGAGCTGTGCCGAAAGTGTTCTTTTTTAGCCGTCTGGAGTACGTCAAGGAGTTGCCGGTGGAAAAGCTGAAAGGTGTCAGCCTCATTAAGGTGAAATTTGAAGATATCAAGGATTGGTCCGACCTAGTAACACCACAAGGAATAATAGGTCAGTGACTTACAGTGTATCAATATCTAGAATTTCTTTTTCATACAAGTGTGCTATCCTAGACTTTCTTATGCGTACTTGTCTTAAGGCAACAAATTTTATTTAAATCAAGTTTAAAATGTTGTTGGCTAATCTTAGATGTCCAAAAATAGAGTTCTCAGGCCTGTGTTTTAATTGTATTTTTACTGACAACTGATCCAGTTTCTTACCGGTTTGTTTGTTTTTGCTTTTGTTTTTTTTTTCCCCCCAGACAGGGTTTCTCTGTGTAGCCCTGGCGGTCCTGGAACTCGATCTGTAGACCAGGCTGGCCTCAAACTCAGAGATCTGCCTGCTTCTGCCTCCCAAGTGCTAGGATTCAAGGCATGCATCACCACTACCCGGCTTTCTCAGTGATTTTTATTATACTTTTTGTCTATTTTTGACCAAGTCTCATGTAATCTAGGCTGGTTTAAAACTCTGTATGTAGCTGAGGATAACTTTGAACCACTGATACAGCGGCTTCCACCTCCTTTCTGCTGGGATTACAGTCATGTGTACCACCATGCCCAGTTTTTTGTTTGTTTTATGGTTTGTTAACACATTTTATGGGCTGGCCTTGGTGGCACACACCTTTAATCCCAGCACTTGGGAGGCAGAGGCAGGTGGATCTCTGTGAGTTTGAGGCCAGCCTGGTCTACAGATCGAGTTCCAGGATAGCCAGAGCTACATAGTGAAACACTGTCTCAAAAAATCACTTTACTTATTTTGTGTGCATATGTTCATGCGTCAGAAGACAATCTGTGGGAATCCGTTTTTTCTTTCCACTCTGTGAGTCCTGGACATCCATCTCCAGTCATCAGGCATGACAGCAGGCCCCTTTACCTGCTAAGCCATCTCGGAGAATTACCAGGTTCATCTTCAGCTTCTTGCCCAGTTCCTCTCTTTCCCTCAGATATTGCCCTGAAAACTGTATGCTTTCAGAAACAGTGCATAGGTCATTAAATGAGAGCATTTTTCATCAAGGAAGCCATTCGGGGGTTTTTATTTTTCTAAGCACCCCAGCCTATTTGTGAGGAGAGAAGGATCACTAAGTACGTGATTCTGCCCCATCTAAACTTGGCACGCTTCTGCCCTGAGCAGGAGACCTCACAAATGGCTCGCTACACACACACACACACACACACACACACACACCCCACAGCCCTTGCACATGACTCCAAGGCAGTACTTCTCTGGGCTGGACTGTTTGGAAGAAGAGTCATTACTTTAATGAATTTATTTCCTGGGAATTTTTTTTTTTTTTTTTAAATTTTAAGACAATGCAGTGAAGGACAGCTGTGTGGCTAGTATATAAATCTTTAGGTTAAGCCTGCAAATTAAGTAAAACAAACCCCCAGTGGGAAAAAAGAGAAAGAGAAAAAGACACTAGTGTAAAGGGGTCACAAGTGACCAGGTGATTGCAAAAGATGTTCACCTCCCTAGTAATCAGGGAAAATGCAAATGGAAATAACGAAATGCTATTTTTTTTCTATCAAAGTAGCAAAAGTTAAAAGTAAATATGTCCTCTGTTAAGCAGGCTTTGAGGGAGGAGGCATGTATTTATCATTCTAGGTATGGATAGAGCACCGTAGCCTGTGAGGGAGGCAGTTCCATGTCATCTGTTAACATTAAGAGTATCCGTACACTGTATGTTTATTTCACTTACAGGAGTTTGTCCCAGAGAAGTTGTCAGGTATCTACAGAGAGAGGCCTCTGGCTACTCACTGTAGTGCTTTTTTTGAAATGAGGAAAATTTAAATCTTTAACGTCAATATGGAAAGAGCTCAACTTTGACACATATTACAAAATATTACAATATTTAGAAAAATACAGTAGCTGCAAATATACTGACATGGTAAATTTTTTAAAGATACATTGAGTAAGATGAGCAGATTACAAAATGAAATTTTTTTTATTTGCTTATAGGTTATATAGATGCCAGTTTTTAATTTTAAAATGTTATATGTGTGAATGTTTTGGCTGCATGTATGTATGTGCACCATGTGTATGCCTGGGCCTACTGAGTCAGAAGAGGGTGTCAGATCTCCTGAGACTGGACTTGTGAGCCACTGTGTAGGTGCTGGGAATTGAACCCAGGTTCTCAAGAGCAGCAAGGATTCTTAACTGCTGAGCCAACTCTCTAGCCCCTGTATGTCAACTTTAACATTTGGTTTTGGGTCCTGTAGAAGCGCTAGAGATCAGCTCCAGAGCTGTGAGCATGCTAGGCAAGTGCGGTACCACTGAGGACATCCCAAACCCTGTTCTTCTGTGTGTGTGTGCAGTGTTGCTCTGTGGATTATGATGGCCGTAAACTCTCAGCTCTCTTGCTTCCAGCCATCTGCCACCACAGTGGCTTTTGTCAGTGATGTGAAAGCATGGGAAATGTGCCGAAACAGGTGGGTGCGTAGAGTGCAGGGAGGAGACAGTTTAGAAGCAGATCAAGTAGAATGGGCAAAGCACTGGTAGAGATCTTATTGTTTGAAATTTGTGGTCATACTGTATTCCTGTCTTATACCCATCAATCCACGTGAGTCTATTAAATGGGTAACAGGATTCATTAAGATAGAAATTGAGAAAATACACTCACGAATACAAAGCAGAGTAGACAGCTGAAGTTGTCCTCTGATCTGACCAGGAGTGAATCCACCTTGCAGGTAGGAGCAGGGAGAAGGGGCATGTGACCCATCTCAACTCCTAATAAGAGGTCACCAACAACAGCAGGAAGCACCACCTCCTTTGGTCATAAAGATAAATAAACAAAAAATTCAAACCATTCTCGTGTCCACTCAAGCAAATCTCTTGTGTTGTTTCCTCAGGGATTTTCGCCAAACCTGACCCTGTTAAGATAACATATCCAAAGACTCAGCTTCACCATTCACTGCCCTTAGTGTTGATTTGTGACAATCTCCGGGACCCTGGGAACCTGGGGACAATTCTGAGATCTGCCGCTGGAGCAGGCTGCAGTAAAGTCTTACTCACCAAAGGTAAGAACACCTTTTTTTTTTTTTTTAATTATGTGCACAAGTGTATGTCTGTGTGTGGGCACGTGCAGGTACCTAAGAGGTCAGAGGTGCAGGGTCCCCGGAGCTGTAGTTACAGGCAGTTGTGAGCTGTCCGCTTGGGTGCTGGGAGTTAAGCCCTCATTTGTAAGGTTCTCTGTAAGAGCAGTACACACTCTTAATTGCTGGCCATCTCTATCTCTCCATCCTGGTAAAAGCATCTTCTCCCCAGTGGTTTCGCCGGACGCTTTTAAGTGAGTTGGGGTTCAGGACAGACACTCATGGCTCTGGTTCTTTGATCTGCCCTGGGCTAACTACATGCCCATAAACAATATGCTAAATGTCAATCCCCTCATCTGTAAATTGGGAATAATAAGAATCTCTCTTCATGGTTGGTTTTTGTTTTTTAAGATTACTTAAAATGGCCAGGCAGTGGTGGCGCATACCTTTAATCCCAGCACTCGGGAGGCAGAGCCAGGCGGATCTCTGTGAGTTCAAGGCCAGCCTGGGCTACCAAGTGAGTGCCAGGAAAGGCGCAAAGCTACACAGAGAAACCCTGTCTCGAAAAACCAACTAAAAAAAAGATTACTTAAAATGATGCAAATAAGGATTCAGGAAATGTTGCTCATCTTTTAAAGTTATTTTGAGATTTGCTGAGCTGTTTCAGAATTTTAAGTCATTTGGAGGAAGAAATAGATTCCAGTTTTATGAATGTACATTAATTGTTTATGCCAAATTTAACACTTGGTTTCGGATCCTGTGTTTATCTTGAGGTCTCAAAGTCTTCACAGTGTACAAATATCCACAACGCCCTTCCTAACTTCCCTTGAGTTATGAATCCTCAAGTTATGTGGAAGGAAAAGTTGTCACCAGAGTGATTATGTGTCCTGGTACATCTTTCTTAGCCTTGGGGAACTGTAGTTACACAAGCCACTCACAAATTAGCCTTATTACATGTGTATCTTTTCTCACCAGAAGGGGATTAATAGGCTTGGTTCTAAACATACCTGACTAGCAGTTGAGACATGTCAAAAATACCTCTTATACCCTGGGAGTGGAGGGGAGGGAGCATATCACTCATCAGAAACACCAAAGCTACTATTAAATATAAACTAATAGTGTGGCCATTGCTGAGACTTGCCTAAATTGCTCCTTCCAACTCTCCCTGACTCACTCTGTCCAAGTCCAGTTCTCTGGCAGCGTGAGACCCAGCTGCTGTTCCATTTTCAGTACCTCACTCACTCCATTGTTGAGAGCTCGGATAGCAGTGTGGCTTTGGAACTGTGTTCAAAAGCCTATATAGTTTTCACTTGTTAGCACGGGCTGGTGTCGGGGGGTAGGGGAAGAATAGGACATAGTTGGTATGATGCCCAGTGTCAAGAATATGAGGAGACGGGAACGCTCATCTTTTCCTTCCTCTTGGCCTATAGCCCAGCTCCCATCTCTGGTTCCATGAAGTGCATGGGAAAGCCCATAGGTGGGGATGTCTAGGCATGAGTACATTCTCTGTGTCTTAGCCTCCTCTCAGAGTTGGTCTGACTGATACTACCCTAAGTCTGACAAGTTACCTCTTACAATAAGGAAATCTTGTGACAAGGTGAGGTGCCCTCCTTCAGCTTGCCTGGGGTGAGAATAGGCACAAGGAGAGGTCAGGATCTGCTGGGCAGCCAACACAGAGGAGCTCTTACTGGATGTTACTGTGTCAGAAGGGTCTCCTCTGGCCTTCTCACTGCAGTATGAGGGAGGGCCGGAGGCAGGGACAGGGCTACCACCTAGTTTGGGCTCCTGCTTCCTCCTGGATTGCTGCTTGAACTTCCTCCCTGATTTCCCCATTGTTAGTAGAGGCAGGCTGCTCTCATCTAGATTGAACACTGAAGTCAAATGGGTATTTCTAAAAAAAACAGTCAGCTTCTGTCACTGGTTTGCTTAAATCCTTAGGTGGCATATTCTTGCTAAAATTTTACACTCTTTAGTCTAGTACACTCTGTTTCCATTATGCTGGCCACTGGCCTGGCTCCTGCTCCTGTCCCATCCCACCCTCCTATCAGGCATGCTTGCTCACACTCCCTGTCTCTTTGTCCCCTGCCTGGACCTCTCTCCAGCACGATTCTCTTGTCCCAAAGGGGCCAGCTCAGTGGCTCTTAGATGTTTAGTGTTTTTTCTGGAAAGCCTGGCTTTGTATAGGGTTGTCTTTTACCCCATTCATGCTTCTTTCTCACCAGTTACCACTGATACTGCAGTCACCTGATTCAATGTCTTTCCGGTACCATCACCCAGCTGACATCTTGAGTTCCCAGAGGGAGGTCCCTGGTGGTATTCTAATCCCCAGTGCATCCCCTGCAGTGCCTGGCCCCTGTGTACGGATGAGATGAGTAAAGTCTATTTCCAGCAGTAGCAGAAGTCAGTCTTCCAGTCCCTTTGCTGGTCAGTGTCATCGAGTGGGAGGCTCTTGGTCCCAGCAATAGCGAAGGCTGTCATGGAAAAACTCTTGGTTTATCTCCTGGTTAGAATGAAAGGGATTTACTTCAGAGTTCCCTTTGTAGTCTAGGAAGACTTATAAAGTCTCAATTGTATCTTTTGTCTTCTAGGCTGTGTGGATGCCTGGGAGCCTAAAGTGCTTCGGGCAGGCATGGGGGCACATTTCCAGGTGCCCATTGTGAACAATCTGGAATGGGAAACAGTGCCCAATCACTTGCCCCCCGACACCCGAGTCTACGTGGCAGACAACTGTGGTCTCTATGCTCAGTTTCAGCTGTCTAATAAAACTAGTGACCGTGACTGGGCATGTGACCGACGATTCCTGAAGTTTCACAAGTGTGAAGAAGAGGACCCAGACACTAAAACCAGCAAAGACTGGCTTCCCAAACTTGAGGTCCAGAGTTACGATCTGGACTGGACAGAAGCACCAGCAGCTGTGGTGATAGGTGGGGAGACCCATGGGGTGAGCCTGGAGTCCCTGCAATTGGCTGAGAGCACTGGTGGCAAGAGGTTGCTGATCCCCGTCGTACCTGGAGTGGACAGCCTGAATTCCGCCATGGCTGCAAGCATCCTGCTCTTTGAAGGGAAAAGGCAGCTGAGGACAAAGGTGGAGGACTTGAACAGGGACAGGAGTTACCACTGAAGGAAGACGGGAGTCCTCAGTGGGAGGGGGCCTCCAGCTCCTGCTACACTCGAGGGATGTTAGGAGGCTGGCCACGGTGGTAACGTAGAACCAGGAGGGAGGCATTGCCACCATTGATGTGGTTACTGGAAAAATAGCAATTTCTATCAGTTTCTGCTGCTCTTCATTAAATAACAGAGATCAAAATTCTTTTTTACTTTCCTTATATGAGTGTATGTTTGCATGTATGTGCACCACGTGTATGCCTGGTACGTGGCAGAAGTCAGAAGAGGGTGTCATGGTTCCCTGGAACTATGGTGAACTGCCATGTGGGTGCTAGGAACCAAGCTGTGTCCTCTGGAAGAGCAACAGGTACTCTTAACCACTGAGGCAACTCTCCAGCCCCGTCAGAAGTCTTCCTAAGATCTCCCACCTCCATTAGTGCTGAGTTGAATAAGGGTGACAATACCAATAGACGGTCGACCCATGGCTTTGTATGTACCTGTTTTTAAAAACCATCCACTAGGGTTAGGATGTAGCTTAGTGGTTAAGCACTCTCCCAGGTTCCACCTATACCATCGGGGCAAAAACAATTGGCCACTAGGGAACGTTTTTCTAAGGAGTTCCCAGGTGCTTTGCTCTAGAGCAAGGATGACCTTTGAACCAGCTGGAAAGTGCTCTGCAATCACGGGATTCTGTGTGGAGGTCATGTCCTAGTCACTGTATCTGTGTCTGATTACTGGAGAGTGGGAAATAAATTGCTAATAAATACAGAACCAGATTACATTAAAAAGTTACAGTTAGGGCTGGAGAGGTGACTGAGCTGTTAGAGGTTAGACTCACAACCAAAAAAAGTTACATTTAAGTGTGGCCAATAGATACCCTCCCTGCCCCCCCTTCAGTTTGAGATAGAATGTTATGTAGCCCAGGCTGGCTTCAAAGACTGTGTATCTAAGGATGGCCTCCTTCAGCTCCTGGTCCTCCTGACTCCACCTCTGAGTGCTGAGATTACAGCCGTGGAACACCATACTATGCAGTGCAGGGGCTCAAACACGAGGCTTCCGTGTGTACTAGGTAAGCACTCTGCCTACTGAGCCACATTCCCAGCCCCTTAGAGTCTCCTTTCGTCTTGTAGTGATAAGTACATTGCTAACAGAACCCGGGAAGGCGGGGCGCAGGGTATGGCATCCCACGGGCAGCTGATGTGTATTTCCCCCTTTCTGGTGAGGCAATAGAAGCAGTTAATTCATCAGGTAGTGTCATGCCTCCTTAGCCCAACATCTCTGCAAAGTTGTTTTGAGACAGGGTCTCACTAGATAGCCCTGGATAGTCTGGGACTTATAGACCAGAGTGGCCTTGAACATAGAGATCTGCCTGCCTCTGCTCCTGAGTGCTGAGACAAGGTGTGCACCACCATGCTTGGCTTTACAGACATTTGTTTTGTTTTGTTTTTCAAGACAGGGTTTCTCTGTGTAGCTTTGGAGCCTGTCCTGGAACTCATTGTGTAGGCCAGGCTGGGCTTGAACTCACAGAGATCCGCCTGCCTCTGCCTCCCCAGTGCTGGGATTAAAGGCGCATGCCACCACCGCCTGGCCCAGACATCTTTTTGAGGACTCTATGAAGAAAGACTAGAAACTGAGTCTTGAAATTTGCAGCATAACCTGCCGCTGTTGGGGAAGGGCCAGCTTGCTTACCAGTTCCTTGCTAAGTGTAGTTTATGTGACACCTGATTAAATGCTGTGGTTTAGGGGGACAACAAGATGGTTCAGAGAAAAAGGCATTTGCTATACAAGCCTGGTAACTTGAGTTCAATCCCTGGAGCTCACATAAAGGTGGAAGGAGAGGACCAACTCCACAGAGTTGTCCTCTGACCTTCACATACACGATGATGATGATGATGATGATGATGATTCAAGGAGCTGGAGAAATGGCTCAGCTGTTAAGAGCACTTAACTGGACCCAAGTTCAATTTCCAGCAGTCATGTTGGGCAGGTCACAACCACCTCTAACTTCATCTCCAAATGTTCTGATCCCTCTTCTGGCCCCCTCAGGTGCCTGTACTCACTTGTGTACAAACACAGACATACATATACATGCAATTAAAAGTTAAATGAATCTTTAGTTTTTAAATCAAGAAGCAATCACTGGGTTCTGTGAACTGAAGGTCCTGCAAGGTCAGGATGCCGAGGTCCTGATCATACTGCCTCAGTGCCATACTCTCAGATCTCCAGGGACAAGCCGGGTCCCTAACCTCCCAGAGGACAGCCAGGGAGGAGAAGGCCAAAGCAGGTGGTAGCACGTGCTGAGTGACCATGGGAAGGGCGGGTGAGCTGGAGATTGGGATGCATTCTAAACACTACTCTGCAACCTCAAAGAATAGATCTGAGCAGGGCGGTGGTGGCACACACCTCTAATCCCAGCTCTCGGAAGGCAGAGGCAAAAGGATCTCTGAGTTCGAGGCCAGCCTGGTCTACAGAGTGAGTTCCAGGACAGCTAAGGATACACAGACCCTGTCTCAAAAAAGAAAAAAAAAAGAATAGGTTTGGAGTTGAGAATCACAGAAAGTAGTTGTACACCTCCCTCAGGCACAGTGGTTCCAATGACTGGATTCCTTTAGCTGCTTACTCAGAGAGGCTGAACAAGGTGCCACATGCCCAAGAGAAATCAGAGCCAGCCCCTTCCTTTCTAATCTGTCAACTCCAGTAAAACTCTTGGGAGAACCAAACGGGCAAGCGTATTCCATGTGCCAGGTGGCAGGTGGCATGCTTTGGGGTGTTTTAGGAGAGAATATTGGTAGTTTTCAGTTTTGTTGGCTGTGTCCTCCCAGGATGAACACGTTTGTTCCTCCCTCCCCAGGGTACTGTACACATTTGATGTGGGTGGCCCACGGATTCTTGAAGCCCCCAGTCTCCAGTCAGCTTTTAGGAACCAGAAGAGCCCAGAGCCTTTTACTTTACTGTTGCCCACAAGGGGTGGAACACGGTTTGCAGAGAACAGGAGCTGAGGGGAACTGTAATGACTGTCCCAGCAGGCTGGTCTAGACGGCAGCAGATTCACACCACTCCACCAGCTCTCCCCCTCAACACCTTAGAAATGGCTAAAGAAACAAGGCTCAACTGGGCAGTGGTGGCACACGCCTTTAATCCCAGGACTTGGGAGGCAGAGCCAGGCGGATCTCTATGAGTTCGAGGCCAGCCTGGGCTACAGAGCGAGATCCAGGAAAGGCGCAAAGCTACACAGAGAAACCCTGTCTTGAAAAACCAAAAAAAAAAAAAAAAAAAAAAAAAAAGAAACAGAAAGCTCTACCAGGAAGCAAGCACATCTTGCTAGCATAAGGCCACTTAACTGTAATTTGTCTCCCTGCATTGTGTTAGAAAATAAAAATCAATGATAGGACGTCCTACATCTTCAAGAAGAATGGGAGAATGCAGAACCACTGGCTTGGTGCAACACGAAGTCCTTTTGCCATCCTGGCTGCAAGAGGGGTTAGGAGTTAGCCTTGGGGTGGGACAGAGGAGGGGCAAATTGTCCTTTTAAGTGACTGTGACTACAGGGGAGTACTTGTGGTGAAGTTCTCCCTGAATATGAGGAAGGGGTGCCCACTATGTCTTCCAAAATCACCACTGGCTGGTGTACCTGCCAATTTCTCTGGATACTGCTAGCCAAAGGGCGTGCTACCCCTGGAGTGGCCTGCCCATGTAATTTTCCTGCTGCCACAGACCTCTCCAACCCAGAGCCCCCGGACAGCACCGATCCAGTCTGTTGCTGGCACTAGGGGTGGAATAAATGGCCTGGGTGCGCCTGTTTTCCTTGCTCTGGAGGGTGCTGGGGAAGAGGAGGGATGGGTGGAGGTAGACGTTGGGGGGAAAAGGTAACCTTCACCTGCACATGGCAGTACTACAGGGTCTCATTCACCCTGCCATGGATGAGGTGCTGTGTGTGTCTCGTTCCCCATGACATTCTAATGTTAAATCACTTGGCAAGAGTGCATTTTAATGATGCCCAATTTCTCTATGTTCTTGGAAGGTTTCTGTCTAGATAAAATTGTGTTTTGGAGCCAGGCAGTGGTGGCACAGGCCTTTAATCCCAGACTCGGGAGGTAGAGGCAGGGGGATCTCTGTGAGTTTGAGGTCAGCCAGGTCTACAGATAGTTTCAGGACAGCCAGGACTACATAGAGAAATCCTGTCTAGAAAAACAATAGAATTGTCTTTTGAAAAAAAAAAAAGTTCTTGCTGATTGAAAATGGAAAAATCACTACCATGAATTCTCACTTTTGAGACAAGGAATGGTTCTATCCTTGTTTCCCTAGGAAACAGGAATAAAACTGAGCAGCCGTCCATGATATGAGAACTGCCAAAGGCTGGAAGAGCAGCGCAGTGACAGTCTGCCAAGGCTCCAGCCTGGCTTTGCAGTGAGCCTAGCTAGAGCAGTGGCTTTGGCCACCAGGTGGCGAGCCTCACCTCAGAAAGATTCCTCACCTCAGAAAGGGTTCCTCAAGTTAAAGATTTGGGACTTGCCCTGGGTTTAAGTTCAAATGGAGTCCTGTCTCCCTCTGCCAAGGAGCATTGCAAGCTTGGGGCTCAGCTCAGCAGAAGTCAGAATCGGAAGTTCAAGGAATGTGGACATTAACAAGAAATGGCAGAATGTCCAGTCTCTGGGAGAACTCTGGTGTCCCAATGTGCTCTTGTCACACACAGCCTTAGCCAGGGCTGCAGGGCAGGGGGAGGGGAGCGTTCTTCTCCTTCATCCTTCCCTCATCCAGCTGCTCACTGCTGAGAATCCTGGTCACTTGGGCGTGTGGGGCAAAACACCGTTGGAGATCTTCCACCGCTTGCTCCGGAGTTCACAGAAACTCCTGATTCTCTGCCACCCAGGCTGAACTTCATCTCAGGCCACACAAAGTCCCAGATACCAGCATCCACCCAGGATTCTCTGACCATGGGTTGCTGTAGGCCACGGGGCCCTACCTCCACCCAGCTGCCTCCCCAGCTGCTCCGTGGAGCTCCTGCCTCTGGGCTCATCTTGTTTTGCTTTAAGGAAGAATGTTGCTTTTAAACTGCAACATTGTCCTCTTTCCCCTTTACTCCGTGAATGAGTGAATACACAAAAGAACTAAACTAGGAGACAGATTAACAGATGAACTGTTTCTGAACAGAGCCATGGCACGTCTGAGCAGCTGAGGTCACAGCTGCACACCAAGTCTTCACTGAAGTCTCAGGAGACACTGTGGCTGCTCAGTGGCCCAGTGTTCTGGGCATTGGCCTGGGCTTCCTCCTCTTTGTATAGAGATTCCCAGCTGTGTCGTTTTACTCAGGAAGGCCCAGAGTTGGGGTGGTCCAGCACCAGGGTTGCTGCTTGATGAGTGGAGACAAAGGTTGGGAGGCGAGCTGGTGAGAGCCGCACCAGGGGTCACTCCGCCTTCCTGGCTCGTCTGGGATGAGCAACGCTGGCACTGACAAAGCCTGAGTAGGTGGGCAAGGCTGCATTTTTAACTCTTGCCTGTCTGATTGTTATTTGATATATGAGCATCCAGAGCCTGGCCCTGAGGCCACTGAAGCTTACTTTGGGCAGCACATTTGCCTGTAGGGATGGTGGCTTTTACGAGTCGGTGCTTTCAAAGGAAATCTCAACTGTTCTTCAGAATGAATGCTACCCATATCACTTAATATATTTCCTGTAGTATTCCTTAAAGATTTATTTATTTATTATGTATACAGAAGAGGTTGCCAGATCTCATTACAGATGGTTGTGAGCCACCATGTGGTTGCTGGGAATTGAACTCAGGACCTCTGGAAGAGCAATTGGTGCTCTTAACCTCTGATCCATCTCTCCAGCCCCTAGTATTCCAAAACTCTACAAGGGTGACCCACACAGTGCTTAGTTTTCATTGTCAACAGCACTGTCTATGATCACCTGGGAAAGGAATCTCAGTGAAGTCTGCCTAGACAAGGCTGGCCTATGTGCATGTCTAGACCCGCCCATGGGTGGCAGCACAGGATCCTGTCGTCTGAGTGACTTCTGGTGGACTGCACCCTGGAACTCTCCTGTAGGGGTTTTGTCAGGGTGTTTTATCACAGCGACAGGAATGAAGCCAGGAAACTTGCCTCCATCTTTCCACTGTAAGGTACACGGAGAACACTCTTCTGTTCTGATTCCTCTGCAGCAGAGTGCGCAGCCACAAAGCAGAACCACCCTATAATTCCATATACAACCGTTTGTCCCTGGAGTCTGCCGCATATGCCCACAGGCTGCTGCCATTAATAATGAAGTCAGTCAACAGCGGTTCCCTAGAAAGTTCCCTAAGCAGCCTGCCTAGGAGCTTTGTCCATTTGGGAAACTTTGTAAGATCCGGTGAGCTTGGGGTCTCAGCCCCTGGTCCCACAAGACAGAGTAGAGAGAGGCACTCTTGAACCTTGGCAGCCCCCGGGCATTGCCACCCTAACAGTTTTACCTCGTTGGTGTTCTGGTGCTATGAGGCAGGCACAGGTCTGCCCAGGCTGGCCGAAGAAATGTCCCTGTGCACAGAATGGGACCACTTCTGCACGTGGGGCCAGATGTTAGCTCAGGCCACTTCCTGTGTGTCAGCTATGTGTAGCATTTCCCCACGTCCTCACATGCCCATGTTTTCTCCCTGCTCCCCTTAAATAATGCCATTGCAAGTCCCACGGACCTGTTTCCAATCCATATTCTGCTGTCTATCTCCTCGCTGGCTTCAGTTTGCCGCCCTGAGCACGGGAGCAGGATGGGGAACAGCTTTCTAGTGTCTTTAATTAGGCAACAGGAAAAAACAAAGTCTGGCTGAAAATTACCACTTGAAGCTCGCCAAAAGAGCAGTGGGGCTCCATATGCCGGAATAAGTGGCGGCCACTCGTTTTCTAGCACACGTGGTGGGCAGGACAGAGCAGACACCACCTGACTCTTAGACAGGAAGCTGGTTCCATCTGCCCCTTTCCATCATTATCCTAACACATGTCCTTTTCCTTGTATGGATTTGTTTATTATTTTTGGTGTTTTGACACAGGGTTACCATGAAGCCCAGGCTGGTTTTGAACTTATGACCCACCTCCCATCCTCCCTTGTGCTCGGATTCCAGGCTATCCTTTGATCTTTTATGTATGAAGGCAAGGGAAATGTCTTCTCTTGCTGGGCACGTTAGCTCATGCCTCTAGCCCCAACACTTGGGAGCCTGCAGCAGGAACACGGTCATGAATTTGAGTCTATACAGTGGCTGAGGCTACACAGTGTTTTCTAGACCAGCCTAGGCTTTGGGATCTTGGACTTGGTCTCAAGAAATAAGAAAAAAAAAAAAAAATGTGCCCGACAGTGGTGGTGGTGCATGCCTTTAATCCCAGCACTCAAGAGGCAGAGGCAGGTGGATCTCTGTGAATTCAAGGCCAGCCTGGTCTACAGAGTGAGATCCAGGACAGTCAAGGCTGAACAAAGAAACCCTGTCTCAAAAAAAAAAAAAAAAGTATGTCTATGGTGTGAATGGGCTCTGGAGGTCATTTTGAACACAAACCTGGGAATTATACAGTGGCATTTTTATAGCTACCTTCCCACACGGAACTGCAGAGCATGGTGTTTCCCTTGCTGCTGGCGGAAGCCTGTGGACATGTCACAGCTGGTGTTTTAGCTGTTTCCAATTAGCAAGGAGAATTGGAAGGTATCTTGGAGCTGCTTGGTGGGAGCGAGCATGCCACCCACTTGGTCGGCTGCAGCGACCTTTAGGGATGTTCGCTGATGCGATGAGATCCTTCCCTGGCATTCTCCTCCCCCACTGTGGCAGCTGGACAGCACTAAACCTCCCCCAGTGGTCCCGACTAACCCACACGGCCACTCTAAAAGGACGATCTGGCGTTGCGTCCAACTGATAGGGGTGGCTAGTGGTTCAGAAGCAGCAGCTCAGTCCAGGCCACCAAGATACCACAGAGAGCCTGTTTTTCTTGCAGTGATTACTGGCACCTCCTACTGGCCTGCTTCCTTTTGCCCTCGGGAGGGACACCATCCTTTCCTTTCAAGCAGTCAGGACACAGGGCACAGACAGAAACCTGTTCATTTTCCAAGGGAGGGGGTTCATCTTATTCCTCATCCTCCTCATCCTCCTCAGGGACACTAGCAGAAAAGCCCCTAACCCTAGGAAAGAGCTAAGTGTGGGCATCCCATCCCTTGCCCTACTCTTGGAAGTGAGGTCCTTGGTGATTCCCCTGTCTCCCCTAGGGAGGTCAGCACTCAGCTTCCCTGTAAGGAAGGACACAGCAAAGTGCATGACAAGGTCTTCAGTCTGAGAACTGAGCCTCCAATCAGCGTCCTTCCTTCTAAAAACCAATTAGAGAGACAGATGGCCATGCTTATGTTTAAGAGGTGTGTGTGTGTGTGTGTGTGTGTGTGTGTGTGTGTGTGTGTGTGTGTGTATTGAAGTCAGGGAATTATGCATACTTGACAAGCATCCTACCACCAAACTCTGTCCCCAGCCCCAGTCCATTCGATTCCTGAAGGTTCTAGCACATTCCCCCTCCCCATCCCAAATAGAGCACTCAAGTGAAAAAAGACTCATCATTAAGGACAGGAAGAACGGCGTGAAGGATGAGGTCCAGAGAGGCCTGCTTTATTTCTTTCTAGGTGATTGCATTTCAGGCTGGCAGCATCCAATAGACTAAGTTCCAACTAATGTTGTACCTCTGACCTACACATCGACAATCCAATTCAGCAAGGAGCAACAGTGCCAATAGCTTGTTGGGGGAAGATGGCTGGGTTTTGCAAAATAAACGGCGTGGGCTGCCAAAGTGTTGAGAGGGGCTGAGGGTGAGGTCCAGGCGCTTTGAAAGCCCCAGCACCCAACTGTGACAGACTAAACTCCCGGGACTCTCTAGGCCAAAGCCCAGATCCTAAGATCGTGTAGCTGGCACTTCCTTTCTTGCGGTCAGTTCAGCTACCTGGGCTGAGCACAGGAGGTCAGGGCCGACTCCAGCTGACATGCCCTCTGTCCTCACTCCACTAGCACACAGCCCCTTCTGCAAGTTCCTAGGGAAAAGAAAATTCTCATTGCCTTTTGGATCCAAGTTGAAAAGAAAATGGAATAGGAAGGAGCTGCAGGTGCCTCTGCAGAGGTCCAGTGGCCTCGGGCACAGAACCAGCCCACAGAGAGGCCCCTGGCAGCTGGCGGCACTTCTCCCGAACTCAGGGCTGTCTTGGGAAGATGTCCGAGGGGGAGAATTCATTACTAAAATTCTAAGCCAGTGGGGGCTGTTTGTATGGGCAGAAACGTGGGGATGGACAAGAGCAAGGAAGAAAGACAGAGATCAAGAAACTAATCACACAGTAAGCACTCTAGGAACTGTTAGCGCGGCTATTCATTTTCCCACCAAACAAACACCCACAAGTTTCCTTATAGATTTGAAGGTCCCCAGCCCAAGAACCCACTGATACGCTGTTTTCCCCTCAGACCAAGAAAGAATATGTCCTTCCAAAGCATGTTTTCACCAACGGCTTTCAGCTGATGTCCGGAGGCCATGGTCCTTCCTCTGTAACTCCCATAGGTATGAATGTCACAGGAACTCTGGCTTGGGGTATGTGTTCTGACCCCAGAGTCAGAGCCCCAATCCATTGTCCCTGCTTGCTCACTCTGCAGAAGACCCTGGAAGGCCCTTCACCAAGACCTAGTGACCAGGAGAGCGTGGTAGTCCCGGTGCCAGCTGGTCATGCCAGCCTCACACATTCCAAGCAGTCTCCAGACACAGTGGGTTCTGCTGCCGCTGTGAGGAGGTGCACCCTTGGGTGCTGGCTGAGTTGTTAATGCAGAAACAAGGCACCACAGAGGTTGGACACTTGGGCTGTGTGACTCAGGACACACTGGAAAAGTCCAAGGGCAGAGGGAAGGAAGGGGAGAAGACTGAGTCTTAAATACTGTCTCAGGAGGCCAGAGCCCACTAGATGGGCTCTGGCTTGAGCTTTTCTGCTAGGAAGTCATTCACAAAAGTCTCCACAATGGCTGGGGTGATCTCTTCTACATCCATCACGTACTTGGCCCGGGCTGACATGTCCAGAATGGTGAGCAAAGGCGCGGCCTCAGGCAGGTTGGTGTAATCTCGCAGGGAGTCGGTCATGTCATCCTGGAAGTCACCAGAGGGGCAGGAAAACCAGTAAGTTTTTTTTTTTTTAAAGATATATTTATTTATTTATTATTTATTTATTCTGGTGTTCTGTCTGCACACCAGAAGAGGGCACCAGATCTCATTATAGATGGTTGTGAGCCACCATGTGGTTGCTGGGAATTGAACTCATGACCTCCGAAAGGACAGCCAGTGCTCTTAACCTCTGAGCCATCTCTCCAGCTCCCAAAAACCAGTAAGTTTTAACAGGAGTCTTCTGAACCCAGTCTCCAGAGAGCATGAGAAAGGGACAGCGGCAGCATCCTGGAGTGATGGGCTCCTACCGGAAGGATAAGGACTCCACCCAGCCTTAGGGAGAGAGCCATTCAATTTCCCAACCCAGGAGGCAAGCTACCTTTCTTCATGAGCGCAAAACTTTAACATGCCCTCTGCTTTTTACGATTTTCAAGTCCTAATTGCTTGGGCTTGCAATCATCTCTCAGTTCTTTGCAGCTCCACTGTGGATTACCTGAGGCCAGTCAGGATTTCAACTCTGGGATGTTTTTTTTTTTTTAAAAAACAAAAAAACAAAAAACCAGCTTACCATCTCCTGTACCCTATGTGGAAGGAAGGCAGCAGTGCCCAGCCCACCTGGAGGCTACTTCATTGCATTTGTCTGAGAAGGAAGGCAGGGATTTGTCATGTATCCCCAGATGCTGTCCAGGTGAGTTCCCTGGGAACAGATACCCCTCATCCAAACAGGCAAACACAAGACAAGGAAACGCTTTTTTTGTTTGTTTTTGTTTTTTCAGACAGGGTTTCTCTGTGTTGCAGCTCTGGCTATCTTGGAACTCGATTTGTAGACCAGGCTGGCCTCGAACTCACAGAGATCCACCTGCCTCTACCTACTGAGTGCTGGGATTAAAGGCGTGTGCCAACACTGCCTGACAAAGGAAAAGCTTTTCTAGAGAAGCAACTATTTGAGGTGACCTTTCATGCTTCAGACCACAGTTAGTAGATAACGGTACTTCACACTATACAATATATAATATTCTAATTCTAATGAAAAAAATTTAAAGACAATATTCTTTTTTTAAATTTATTTATTTTTATTTTATGTTCACTGGTGTCTTGCCTGCATGTATATCTGTGTGAGGGTGTCAGATCCCCTGGAACTGGAGTTACAGACAGTTGTGAGCTGCCAGGTGGGTGCTGGGAATTGAACTTAAGTCCTTTAGAAGAGCAACCAGTGCTGTTAGCCACTGAGCCATCTCTCCAGCCCCTCTAATGAAATATTTTGAGTAGCCCTGCAGAGAAAGGACTTGGGGTCTTCCTGGCCTTCAATGGGGGTGAACAGGAGGCATAAAACCTAAGCTCACTGGTTCCTCAGACAAAATCCATTCCGTGCCCAGACACTAAGGAGGGCTATCAGTGGCATCTTTCCTCATAAAATAGCATGTGCCTCCTGGTAAGGCCATGTGTTCCCACATCTTGGGTACTGATCACCAGATTCAGCCCTCACGGGTTAATAAAAACCCCTCATGATAAAGAGGGAAGCACCTGGACAAATACTATTCATCTTACTCTTTTAGGAGGCTTGGACCAAGCCAAGAGCCCCTGTACCTCCTCTGGCTCCCTCTGAGCAAACCAGAGAAAGATGAATTTTAATGTCCATGAAGGCTTCAGATTAACCACTTCTTATCCCAAGGGACAGGATTGGGACAGAAAAACAACACCTCCAGGACTCTCCTAGCCCTGGGCCACAGTGCTGGGCTCAGTTAATTGATGTCCATGGTCCATCTCCCTGTCCCTCGGCCCCCAACTCTCACCCTGCTCCAGGTTATCTTGCAGAAGAACAGAGGGCTGGGCCAAGTCAGCTGCCAAGACTAGAGACTGGGTGGAGCAATGGACGACACAGGAGCCTCTGCCTAGCTTTCTGATCCATGGATAATGTCCCCAGTACCTGTCCTTCTAGGCATGGACTGGCCCATCTGTCAGAAGCAGAAGGGCCCTGCCCCTGGAGTCACAGCAACCTCAGCAGTTCTTTCTCTGCTACTACCTTCCATGTGGCCTTGGCAAGGGACACCATGGAGCCCAGGCCCTATCCCTACTGCCCGGGATGCTATGAGAGGAAACCAGTCCTCTGCGCTCCCAGCCCTGCCTAGGGAGAGTCCATCCTTCACTCTCCTCCTCTATGAAACAAGGTAGTAAGTCTACGTTCCTGTCAGAGAGGTGAGGTAGGAGGGAGACCAGCAGGTGAAGTTCCTGGCGAGGTGCCTAGGGTCCAGAAAACCCTCAAAAGCTTTTCAGCTGGGCCCCCCGAATCCCTGCCCTGCCCCCAGCCCGGCCCTTTCTCTCCTGCACCCATCTTTTCTTAGGAGCCATTCTCCAGGGGTTAGAGTTTAATCCATGCAGAGCAGTCTGGCTGTGCTTTGTATGGAGCGGCTGGGAGCCCCCCCCCGGGACTCCCCCCCCCCGCAGGAGCCTGTGAACCCTCTTTGTTCCCCTCCACCCCAGGGCCGAGCAGGGCCACGGGAGCTGCCGGCAAGGGGCCCAGCAGGGCAGCCAGGGGCAGCTATTGAGGAGCTGATGAATGGGTGGCTTAGGGTGTCTGGCTTCTGTCTGTCTCCTGGGCTTCTGCTGGGATCGAGACACAGTGTACAGCCTCTGGCCAACTGAGGGCTCAGACCTGTGCAGGAGGGGCTGCAGGGGTGGCCTCCCAGAGTCCGTTGATGTAAGCCTCAGAGGGGTGCTGGGGTGGGGTAGAGAAGCAATGAGCATGCGCACAAGTCGCCGGAAGAGCGCCTGCGCAGCTGACCACCGCCATCTTGCAGAACACGGGTGCCTGTAGGACGCAAGCTCCCCAGCTCCAGGGTGGCCAGGCACCTGCCTGCACAGGGAGTCTCTACTCTGAGGACCCATTCTCTGAGCCTGGCAAAGTCCCTTGCTCAGTCTGGCACAGTGAGGGCTTTCCAGGACTCTGCCCTTGGGTGCAAGAGCCGGGGGGGGGGGGGGGAACAGCAGCAACTTCCAACCTCCCCAAGCCCCTTCAGCGGCGTGAGTCACCTCGGGTCCCAGCTGCGTCCTAAGCCAGGATCCCTGGCATGGCTAAGCCCAGGTTGCAGGCTGGTGCAGTGGGACTAGGCAAGCTGACACTCTGCAAAGCACTGGGGCCGATTCTGACCCCAGCACCATGCATGGGAGTAAGGGTGGCTGACTGATGTTTGCGACACTGCTCTCCCGGCAGGCCATGCGTGGGGAACAGCCCTGGGAGGGTTTCCTAATGTTCCGCTGAGGCTGCTGAGTGAGAAGGAAGGGCGGGGGAGAGCAGGGATAGGAAATGTTCTTTGATGACTAAGGACACACCTTTCCTCCTACATCTGTATGCGGCACAATCAGCTCAGAGCCAGAGGTTCCTTCAAACCTCTGGAAGCCAAGATTACTCATGTCCTGAAAGTCCCCGCTGTCGGTCGGCCCTGCCCGGGGACCGGGCCTGTTCTCTGTACTCACCTCCCCGGCCACAAAGAACAACAGCGGGGCCTCCTCTTCTTTGGCTTTGTACTTGGCAATGATTTTCTCAGCTATTGGCTGGATCAGCTGTTTGGCTGCCTCAGACTCTCCATCGTCCTCAGAATCTGTGACATGGGAGGAGATGACAAAGGACAAGAAACCCTGGATTGCCGACGAGTGGTAACCCGGGACGACCTGAGGGCTGGGCCTGCGCCGCGGCGGGCTTATCAGGCACAGCTAGGCCCTGTGAACAGGTCTAAGCCCACCCGTGGGCACGCAGACCTCATCATGGAGTCCGTCACAAACCTATCCAGGAAGCTGTGCCGCTTCCATACCAACACCTGAGCCCTGGTGGCTTTTCTCCCAGTCACAGAACGAGACCCG
Source organism: Peromyscus leucopus (assembly GCF_004664715.2). Classification (NCBI taxonomy): domain Eukaryota; kingdom Metazoa; phylum Chordata; class Mammalia; order Rodentia; family Cricetidae; genus Peromyscus; species Peromyscus leucopus. The sequence goes on from NC_051086.1 coordinate 59,554,813, forward strand.
GGACTGCCGCAGGGAAGCAAGCACCGGGGTCCCCTCTGGTGGCGATGGGACGCCACAGTTGCTACAAAGCCACCTCCAGGACTGGTAGCCAGACCTGCCTGGGAGGGTCCACAGGAGAACGCGAGGAACACCACCCACAAGGCTCAGGCTGCTGGAGCCTGTGGTCCAGAGCCAGCGTAACAGCCTCAAATGGTAAAAGCAGGAGAGGGCGGGCGTCTACCCAGAAACGCCATGCTGCCCAAGAGGCTCACAGTGCGCAGACTAACAACTGGGGACAACCCCCCCACTCCCCACCCCTCACCCCCCCACCCCCCGTCTAATTCACTTTGAGATGCTACCCAGCTTGTTTGCCTCGCTGGAACTTTGTTTCCACATCTTTGGAGAAGACCAAAAGAACTGCGAGTTCAGAGCTCTTTCCAAATGGGCTCCAGGATGTGGGTGTGAGGACCCCCAGCGGGCTCCACAGCTTCCACAGCCCACAGCCAATATTCCTCGAGGCTGCTTAGCTCCAGCAGGCCTTCCTACCCAAGACCAGATGAGTCTGCTTAGCAGCTCCCATGCTGGGGACTCGACAACCAGACCCCAGAGAACGGAGCAGGGTGCTGAGTGTACCCCCCAGGCCCTCAGTGAAGTTGGTGGGGACCATACCAACCATGGACTTAACAGAGCAGTTCAGCTGGAGGTGACCAGCAAAGGCCCGCAGTTCTTGGCCATAGATTGTGAGAGAGCATCCTGAGTCACCCCATCAGAGTGCAGAGATACTTCTCTGTCCTTCTACTTGGCCTTGGCCGAGAGGCCCAGCTTCTGAGGGTTGGAGGAGCAGGGGCACCCCCACCCCCGTGAACCTGGGCTCTAGTGAGTGGCCTCCTGGAGTTGTTCATTAGCGCATAGGAGAGTGGCAGGAGCAGCCCTGGATGAGCCTTAGCCTGAGGGGGTCCCACCCCCTGCAGCTGCCCTGCCAGCGACCCCCCTCTCCCTTCCCAACAAAGGTTCTGTTCATGGGGGGCTGGGGCATCCTCCTGCCTGACCTGTTTGCCCAGCTGGCAGCAGAAGCAGCACAGAGGGGAAGCGGAGCAGTGGCTGCTCCAGACCACCGCCCACAGGGGGATGGCCATGAATAAATCATTGGGGTCAAAAGCAAGGCTGCCGGGGAGACAAAGGCCCCCAGCTCAGCACGGCTAATGACAGGGAGAGGCAGCAGGGATAGCCACCTCCCGGGAGCGGTCCTTTCTGACCTGTCCCCAGGGCCCCCTCGGCCCCCTCCGTACCTACAAAGAGGACGAGGCAGGGGCCTTCGTTGAGCTGCACGGCGTTGGAGTCGGAGAGCTCCAGCACGGGCTTCGGGTGCCACGGGAACTCCCGGCAGTCCTCATCATTGAGCACCTCCACTCGGCCCTGCCGAGTGATCACCTCCCCCTGGGGGTCCAGCACGATGAGCGTGGGGATGCCTGCAAGAAAGACAGAGCAACGCTCGGCCACTATCCTGAGACAGCGTGGAGCCTGTCCTCCAGACTGGGGACACCCACACATGAGTCACAGTAAGAATCCAGGCCAGGCCCGGCGGTGGTGGCGCACGCCTTTAACCCCAGCACTCGGGAGGCAGACAGAGGCAGGCGGGTCTCTGTGAGTTCGAGGCCAGTCTGGGCTACAGATCAAGTTCCAGGAAAGGCTTCAAAGCTACACAGAGAAACTCGGTCTCGAAAAACCGAGAGAGAGAGAGAGAGAGAGAGAGAGAGAGAGAGAGAGAGAGAGAGAGAGAGAGAGAGAGAGAGAGAGAGAGAGAATATGCAGTCTAGGAAGCCCTGGGCTGAAACTAAGCCCAGTTGTTGTTGACTAGCTACAGAACAGCTCTGGGTTTGTGTGGAGTCACTCCATGGAATGCTGAGCGAGCCTTGGAGTTCTTGGGAGGTAATGCTGGGAGGGAGCTGGAGTTCCCATCTTTTTCAGCTCCATCAACAGCAACTGAGTGATAAACTCAGAGAACAGAACACAGGAGACAGGGTATGCAAGCAAGCGCGCACACACCCACACACACACACACACACACACACACACACACCCCTAGGGTCTTGGCACACAGGTGCAGCCAATCAGTCAGTGGTGGGCACACCCTAAAGAGACCTCCAAAGGTACAGCAGGCTGCCCCAGCTGGCAGAGTCTAAAGCAGACAGAGGTGGCATAAAGACATCCACAGACCCTCCCTCACAGTGCATGGGTACACACACAGAGCAAGACAGCAGATATGAGCAGAGTCCTCACACAGCCACCAAGGCCACCCCCAGAGCAAGCACCAAGGAGCACAGCCCCGGCGAGCAGGGATGTACAGGAAAGGGAGGAGCCTGGTTCAGGCCCGCAGCCCAAATTAGGGAGGCAGAGGACAGCTGAGCCAGTGCAGGCCTTTTGGCGCTCTCCATCTCCAGCCACAGCCCTGCTGCCCGTGGAGAAGCCAACACACTCTAAGAGGAGCCGTCCCCAGAAAGAGCAGGACACGCAAGTCTGGACTGGAGTAAGGATACACAGAACGCTTGCCGGAGGAGCACACCACTCACCTATAAATCCCCAAATGAATATCGGGGGAAAAATCCTAACCGGGTTTATAGCTGCATCTGGGCTTGCCACCTCCTTGCTCCTTGTACCCCGCTCCCCACTGCTTCTCTGCTGGCCAGAGCTGCCACTCACACAGAGTCTGTCTCTGCCCTGACCTTTGGGGACACTTGTCTCTCCACTGGTAGCTGGTCCCCTCCCCGGCAGAGCTCTCCAGGTACTTCCCCTTGGGGGCAGACCAGAGCCTGAATTCTATATGAAAGCCAGAGCAATTCAATATTTATAGGCTCTGAAGTATTTGGTCAGTAATTTGCTCCACTGACATTTTACTTCTCCGTGGGGGGTACAGCGAGGTACCAGAAGTATGTCCCCAGTGCTTTGTAACCTGCTGTGGCTGTGGGCCCAGTGGGCACACCGTGGTGGGCCTATCTTCAAAAGGAATAAACGAATCCATTTGGTTCACATCTATTAGAAGAAGTAGCTGGATGGGTGTGACAAGGAACAGGTGAAGAGAACCCCGCTTCTGTGTCTACCCCCCACTCCTGTGGACTTTTAAGTCTTGAACAGGAGTCCTGGGAAGTTGTCTTAATGGATGCCTCTCCCCCGGAGACCTGGACTGACGTTGGCTGTGTCTCCACACACAGGACTTAAGAGTCAGTAGCCCAAAGAAAGCTTGGGGCTGAAGGCCACACAGGGCAGCCTGGGACACGAGTGATCCCCACTGCCACGTCCCCATCTCTAAACAGCCTTGGCACAGGTCTTTCATCTGGACTGGTATTTCTGAGACTGGGTAAACCAGAGCCTGCCCACTGCTGTGATTGGATACAGGCAGTGGGTCTGTTTTTAGCCTGGACCCGGGATGCAGAGCTGGTCGAGGAAGGACAGACAGGCACAGAGCTCTGGGAAGGGAAGGGAGGACGAGCTTGCGAGGGAAGCCTGCTTCCTTTGTCTCGCCATCAAATCACTGTGAGGGGATTTATTTGTTGCTTTCTTTGTCCTGTGGGGACCAGAGCAGGAGGGCAAGGACTCAGGCTGGCAGCCCCAGAGCCCACCGCTGAGTCCACGGAGGCACAGATCCTCTGGCCAGGCTCTCTCCGCTCCATCCCCTTAGCTATGAAAAACTAAAAAGTCCTCGCTTAGCTCTGGTGCTTTGAACACCAAAGCTCATGTCTAGGAGCTCAAGGCCGTGAGGTCCACAGGGACAGGGCAGTGTCAGGGATGTGAGCACAGTGCATGGAACACACCCAATCAGACCTGGAACTGGAGAGGCCCTGGAGGGTGCCTGGGCTCCATGTTCTTCTGTGTCCAGCTTTCCCTTCAGGTGACCTTGGGTTTGACCTCAGATCCCTCTCAGGGTGGACTCTCCTGCTGGGTCAGAGGGCTGGCAGAGGGAAGGGGGTTTGCCTCTGCAGTTGTCAGCCCTGCCTGGCACAGCATAGCTGCCCCCTCGTTCATCATGCTCACAGGCTGTGGCGACCAAGACCACCCGGCCAGTCTCAGTGATCCGGACAGGAGCCCTGGCCTGTCCGCTGGGAGAACTGTGGCTCTGTTTCCAGGACATGGCCTTTGCCAAGGACTCCTCCCAGCACCTGGGTTGGGCCAGGGAGGTTCTTAGAGCCACAGCTCCCTAAGCTACTTTCCTCTCTCTTCTTCCCTCCCCAGAGCAGTGGCCAGCGTTGAGGGTGTCAGCACGCCGTCTTCCCCTCCTGGGCACTCAGTCCCTGAAGCAGGCTTTCCCAAGTCAATACTTTAGAGAAAACAGGGCGAAGCCTCAGGAAACGTCAAGGGAACAGCAAATTTCTCGTCAGTGCAGTCATGCAAAATACCTTCCACACCAGCGAGGGGAGGGGCTTCTTGTGGGAACGAAGGAGACAGTACACCTCTCTTGGCCCAGGCTTGTTTCCCAGCAAAGCCAGCTGGGACAGCGGGGGAGTTCTAAGGAAGATCCCGCAGTCCCTTAACTTCTTTCAGCCTCATTTCCAAAAGCTGCCAAGTGGGGATGTCAGATTCTATCTTACTTGATTATGGGGAGGAATAAAAAAAATGGAAATGTAAAATGTTTCAGCAGAGTCCTGGGGATACTGTAAGTGTTCCATAAGTAATAGCAAATATTATAAATCCACTCATGTTTTAAAAAGTCCTCCCTGGGAAGGCAGAGGCACAGAGGGTGGGAGCCGTGTAGTAGAGAAGCAGAAACCTCAAGCCAGGGTGGAGAATGTTAGCTATGGAACGGGAGATATGAGTAAGAGTCCCAGCAACAGCAATGCCCGCCCAGCAAGAGGGCCTGCAGCGCTCAGGCCGGCAGCATCCCAAGCTTACCTTGTGAGCTCAGAGCATATACACTCCCATTCCCAAGGAGGACTCGGCCTAAGCCTTCAGCTCTAGGGAGCTGGCGTACCCATCAGTGCCGAGTCCCTTCCGCTATCCCCCTCAAAGCACAGAGAAGAACAAGGTCTGCACCTTCCTCCTAGGGAGACCCACTGGTGTTCAGAACAACCTCAAGACAATGCACAGAGTCCACCCTACAGTTTAGTCTGCTTCTTTCTCTGTTGCTAAGGAAACGGTTTTGTGGGGATGGGAGGCTGGAGGTGGGACAAAGAACCCGAAGTGGTCCAGGAACTTGAGGAAGAGAGGAGCCAGGAGGAGTAGCACCTAGCTCTGTCTGCATCTGGATGGCAGCATCCCAAGGTGCTGCCAGACCCCAAAGGCCGATGGGAGCAGGAGGAGAAACCCGAGAAAAAGGACGTGTGAGCTGGGGCACACTGCAGGGCACGACACTGAGAGACAGTGAAAATGGCCACCAGGGAGGGTGTGGCCAACTGGAAAGGGTTGCGATACACTGCTGAGAGAAGAACTCAGCTGGCACAGTGCTACAGGAACAAGACCATCACAGCTGTGTGTAAGGATGTGAGCAGCGAGCAAAGGGACTCAGAACAGCGGAAACAGTTATAGAGAGAGATAGGAGCTCAGAGCAGATATGGGTTAAGTTTGAATTCCAAGCGATGGGATCTGTCAACTTTTATGTTTAAAATGAGTATCAGAACTGAAGGGCAGCAGGGCTGGCATGGAGATGACAACCCAAACCAAACCTTGGCAAGACCAGCAGCGAGTTCCACTCGTCAGCTCTCTCTCCTCCTGATGCCCCCACCCCCAAAAGCTCGCTTGTGGGAAGGAGCGGGCAGAAGGAGCTGGCTTAGGTGGCGAAGTTCAGAAAAAACTCAATCCAGGTCAGAGAGATGGGCCTGGACCAGCGCGGACCTGGTCAGAAGATGCAAAAGCTTCCCAGTCTGCACCGAGAGACGATGTTCTCTAAGTCCAGAGACAAGCTGTCAATCATCAGTGAGGCAGATCGGCCAGCTGGCACAGTCAAACTGCCCGTCCGCACGGGAGCAGACCAGTCAGTCAGCACCGTTAACCAGCGCAGCACTTCCCAGGCCTGAAGATAAACCGACTAGACACAAGTATTAGTGGGGACACATTTCAAAACCATAATGGAAGTGAAAAAAAAAATCAAGTTAGAGAATTACTCTATGACAGCATTTAAAGTATGCTTCTAAAAGACGCACCAAGGAAACGTTACATTATTCATGGGTTCATATGCATGCAGGGAAATGCGGAAGCAGCCTAGGAGGTTACAAGTGAGCAGATATATGGTGGTGATTCCCAGGGGGAAGGAAAGCAGGACGCGGGGCCTTGTCTTTGTTTGTAATGCTTCTCTGCTTGTCCTTCCTTCCTTTCCCCTCGTTTTTTTTTTTTTCTTTTGACAGTTGGGTGTGCTGAGGAATGGACACAGGACCGGGGTTCTATTCTAAATATCTGAACAAAGTCTTCTTGGTGTAGTATGGGTGTTTATTGCATTATCCTCTGTTCTCTCCTCTATCTCTCTTTTTTTTTTTCTTTTATGTGCTCACAATTAAATGCAACAAACAAAACAGAACACCAAGGCCACTCGGTGGATTCCCAGGCTGCCCCGGCCGCCCTCCGCCAGCAGACAGACAGCTCTACACAGAGGTGCCAGCCCTTTGAATACCAAGATTTATCTACCAAAAAAACAAAACAAAACAAAACAAAAACTCGCCAGCATCGGCCACTTGCCCTCTACTGATTGAAAAGGCACAGCTCTGAAAATGCCAGTTTTATGTTTACAGAATGCTTCAAATCCATTTTCTGAGGGAAGTAAGGAAGAGGGCAAAGGAAGGGGCAGAGAGGGAGGAGGGAAATGGGAAATGGGAGAGGGGAAAGCAGGGACTGGAAGAGAAGAAAGAGTGAGAGATGGATTGAGCAAGAGGGGAAAGAGAAACAGAAAGCTCTCTGTTGGGGACGGCAAGGCTCTACATTATAGGCACCCAGCCAGAGCCAGCTCCTGCCCTCCCACAGGCTGGAGATGAAGGAGAGAGAGAGGACAAAAGCGTCCGGGTCCCTCACCCAGGACAGAAGGGCCGCTAAGCCTTCTTGCAGAAGAACACGGTGTCCTGCAATACTCTCCGCAGCCCGGGGTTACTGAGACAATGGCTAATGAGATTTGCCTTTGGCCAAGTGTGTCTAAATGGTTCCCTTAGAAAGGCATTTTTAAACAGCTTATAGGGCCCCAAATTCCCCCGTCTGCACAGAGTACTGGGAGCAGGGAGGCCTATGGGGGACCCAGCTCTTTCAGGGAGACAAAGGAGATGGACGAAAGCCAAATGCCAGATCCGCAGTGAGCCAGGGTGGCCCCAGGATGACGACAGCTTCACACAAACCCAGGGCTGAGTCCAAGGCATCTGAAGGGAGCCAGTGACCAGGCCACTGGCAGCTGCCAAACTTGGGTCCATCTAGCTTAGGGCAATCTTGTTAAGACTTGGGGCACAGTTACCCTGTGACAGGGGTGCCTCACTCCCTGTGACACCGCACCTAATTGTCAGCATTTGGTAAGGCCACTCTGGAGGAAAATCTCTGGTGTAGGGGCACGCCGGGCCTAGACCCAAGACACTCAGAGAACACGTTCCTTTTGCATTATATATTTTCACTCAAGTCAAGACAATAGGGAGGGCCCAAGTGACGGTCAGATCAAGTCTCTCTCTCCCTTCCCCAGGTGACGGTAACTGAGCCCGGGCATAGCTCAGAGATGCTCCTAGCACTTCTCTGTAAGCTACTTCACCAGCCTGGCATGGCATGGCAGCACGGAACTATGGTCCCAGCATCTGGGTGGCAGAAGCAAGTGGAATATTACTGCAAGTTTGAGGCCAGCCTGGTCTACATAGCAAGTTCCAGGCCAGCTAAAGCTACATAATGAGAGCCTGACTCAAAGCAAATCAATAAATTGATAAAGGTGTGTGCCCTTGTGTCTGTAATCTCAGCACTGGAAGGCTGAGGTAGCAAGGTTACTAGGAGTGCTAGGCCAGCCTGGGTTACATAGTGAATTCCAGTCCAGCCCAGGCTGTAGAGTGAGACTTTGTCTCAAAACAAAACAAGCAAGGGGCTGGAGAGATGGCTCAGTGGTTAAGAGCACTGGCTGTAATTGCAGTGAACCCGGATTTGACTCCCAGAACCCACACGGTGATTCCCAACCATATGCAACTCTGGTTCCATAGTCTGACACCTTCTTCTGGCCTCTGAAGGCACCAAGCACGTGTGTGATGCCCAGACATGCATACAGGCAAATACCCACAAATATACAATAAAACTTAAAAAAAAAAAAACTCCTAATAATAAGTTAAATACATATAAATGAAAGGTTAAATATACCACCTGCTTGAGATGCTAAGCTTCTAAATAGTGCTATGAGACAATTTATCCTATGGATAAATCCCTATAAAGTGTGATTTCTTCTTTTTTAATTTATTATTATTATGTTTTAAAAAATTTATTCATCCAGACTCACTGCTGTGTATGAGGAACAGGAATTCTCAAAAACTTGATGTCCCTATATTGCTAAAGCCATGTGACATTAATCTTCACCATCAACCTGACTGGGTTTGGAATGACCTGGGAGACAGGGACCACAGCTCTGGTGTATCTATGAGGGCGTTTCTATGGAGGGCAAACCGAAAGAGAAGACTCATTCTCCATCCCATGGGATATAGGACAGAATAAAGTGGAGAAGGCACACAAGTCAGCAGAGTGTCACCATCCCCTTCTCTGCCATCTGAACCATGGGGCTGTGAACTGAGAGGTTCAGCCACACCTTCCTCATCACACCTCTGAAGTTGAGACCCTGGGTAAACTTTCTTCCTTCAAGTTGTCTGTGAGGTACTGCGTCACAGTGATGAACCCCTAACACAGGTAAAGATGGGAAACCCATCGTCATCAGAAGAGGCTGCCACTGAAGGACAGCAAAGCCTAACCCTTAGGGAAGCCCTGGGTCTCAACCAGCCCACCAGTATGTCTTGTCTGTCGCCTCGAGAAAGGCCTCTAGTCACAAGCTAGGGAGCCCATGGATGGCCTTGAGGACTATGATGCTGGGGGAAGCCTCTTGTCCACCGAGCAGTCACAGAGAGACATGTCTCTTTTAAATAGAAAACTGAGTCACTTTTAGAGCGAGGAGACTGAATCCCATTGGTGGAAAAGTCCAAGCCCCACCCCATACATTTGTTTGTTTTTCCGGTGTGGGGATGGAACCAAAGCATGCACGAAAGACCCACTTGGCTATGGGAAGGAGGTGTTCATCTAGCGAAGGGAAGCATCTAGCTTGTGTCTGTGGTATTATTTATTTCTGGACAACACTGTAATGCATATCCAATGATCAATGCTCTGATGAAATGTCTTCAACTGAAAGATAGTATGAGTGCAACACATGCACGCACAAACACACACACACACACACACACACACACGCACACGCGCGCAACACACAGGCACGCACACACACACACAGGCACACACATGCACATACACACAGAGGCACACATACACACACATGCATGCACACACACAAACACACAGGCACACACACACACAGGCACACACACACACACCCACGCGCGCGCGCGCCCAAGTAATTTTTTTCTTTTCTTTGAGACAGGGTCTCTCTGTGTAGCTTTGGAGTCTTTCCTGGAACTCACTCTGTAGCCCAGGCTGGCCTCGAACTCACAGAAATCCACCTAGCTCTGCCTCCCGAGTGCTGGGATTAAAGGCATGTGCACCCACCACTGCCCAGCGGCCCAAGTGATTTTTAAAATTGTCTGCTTGGTTGGTTTGGTCCTATTGAAACAAAGTCTCCCTATATAGCTTAGACTAGCATGGTAGTGGCACTCTTACCTGCCTTTATCCCCCAGATACCAGGATTACAGGCTTGCATCACTGTGCTTTGGTTTAAAGATGTTGTTTCTCTGCTAAAAAGGAGGGCATGTATGCAGAAGCCCAGACGGGCAGGTCTCCATCCAGGCCACACAGAGTCCAGGCCTGGGATGCCTACCTTGGATTCCATACAGTCGGTTGAGACGCGACCGTCGGGCCTCATCGGTGTAGGGGACAGCGAGCCATGGCATCTCACTAAAGTACTGTTTGAAAGACTCCTCTGACCTACAGAAAGATGTGGAGAAAATTTCTTTATCCTGTGTGTATTTCTACTTGGTCCTTCTCGCTATCACCAAGTTGTACCAGTTCCTACAGGGTTGAGGTTCCTAACCTCAGGTTCCTAACCTAGCTCCATTCTGCTGTTCACCAAGAAGCAAATACTCCATCCACAAGGTGGATGGCAGCCAGACCACGCCCACATCCCCATGGCATCTCATCAATTATATCTATGTGCAATTCTTCATCCTCAGTGCAGACACATTTGATTTTTTTTTTTTAATTTTATTTTTTGGTTTTTTGAGACAGAGTTTCTCTGTGTAGCTTAGCACCTTTCCTGGAACTCGCTTTGGAGACCAGGCTGGCCTCGAACTCACAGAGACCCGCCTGCCTCTGCCTCCCGAGTGCTGGGATTAAAGGCATGCGTCACAACCGCCCAGCCACATTTGATTTTTAAAAGGTTCATTTTATTTGATGTGTGTGTGTACTTGTTTGTGTGTGTGTGTGTGTGTGTGTGTGTGTGTGTGTGTGTGTGTGTGCAGGGGCCCAAAATAGCCAGAAAGGGACATTGGAACTAGAGTTATAGGTGTTTGTGAGCTGCCCAATAGGATATGGGTGCTGGAATCTGAATTCCGGTCCGCTGATGGAGCAGAGAAAGTTCTTAACCACGAGCCATCTTTCCAGCCCTGACATATTTGACTTTTATAACAGGCCTGGACACACACCACAATTGTGCTCCCCGTGGATTTCTAGTTTGCACATGGGGCTGTGTGTGTACAGAACCATCAACTCGGAACCTATGACTGTACATATGAGAAATGACAGGGAAGGTAAATACACTGAAGTTATAGAAAGCACATTAGGGCTAGCTATGGCCATGGGCAATGACCAGGAAGGGCAAAAAGGAGCCTTCTGAGTAATGGAAATGTTCTGTATATTGACTACATGACAATAATGACATGGATAATCACGTGAGGCAAAGCTCATTGAACTATAAACCTAAAACAGATGTAATTTATTTGTTTAGAATTTGTGTTTTAATAAAGGAGATGCAGTTTAAAGCTTTAAATGTCTCCAGGCTTGTCTCCAGTCCCTTGCTCTGAGACTGGGAACTGTGGGGTGGAACCATGAGGCAATGAACAGCACAGGAAGTACAAGGTGGCATCTTGAGAGCCTCTGTGACCAGGACTTTAGGAAGCAGAAACTCCTGGTATCTGTCTGGTCTTGGTTGGGGGTTCTGAGCTGAAGACTGCTGATTGATGAATGGAATGGCCGGAAGCAGAAACAACCGAGACCAAAGGACGAGGCTCTGGGACAAAACTCCACACCCTCACTTGTGTGATTTCTTTTCTTTCTCTCTTTCTATCTTTCTCTCTTTCTTCCTTCTTTCCTTCCTTCCTTCCTTTCATTCTTGCTTGCTTTCCTTCCTTCCTTCCTTTTCTTTCTTTCTTTTTTTTTTTTATGTACATCGGCCTTTTGCCTGCACGTGTGTCTATGTGAGGATATCGGATCCCCTGGAACTGGAGTTACTGACAGTTGTGAGCGGCCATGTAGGCGCTGGGAACTGAACCCGGGTTCTCCGAAAGAATCGCCATTACTCTTAACCACTGAGCCATCTCTTCAGCCCCTTTCTTGCTTTCTTCTGGTTTGTCTAGACAGGGTCTCTCTGTGTAGCCCTGGTTGTCCTGAAATGCGCTTTGTAGACCAGGCTGGACTCAGATTCAGAGATCCGCCTGCCTTTGCCTCCCAGAGTGCTGGGATTAAAGTCGTGTACCACCACTGCCCAGCTTGTGTGATTTCTTATCCATGTGCATTACAGGAGTCTTAGACAGAGTTCGTGACCAGATTGAAGAAAATGAATACACATCCAAGCAAAACCATCAGCACTGTGCTAGCCTCCAGCTCGCTTCCACCCTCCACCCTCGATTTCCCCTTCACAATCTCGAGAGCCGAACCAAAACTGCATCTTGATTTCAGCTGACCACCACCTGGACTGAAATGGGCCTCTGTGTTTGCAGTGAGGTTTACCTCTGTTAATATCCCAGATCTGTCTTCCCCAGCCCTTCTCTGTGGGCTACACTGAGGAAGAAATATGAGGCGAAAGAAACGGGTCTAGGCCATCATTGGGAGAGCAGTGGCGCTCACACTTCCGGGGTACACAGTACCTGTCTGCGCTGACGAAGATGATCTCAAACTTCTGGCCTGCTTCCTTGATCTTCCGGTAGGATTCCACCAGCACTCGGGTGAGGCTTCGGCAGGGTGGACACTGAAAGACAAGACCCCGTGCCGTGTTACGAGCCTTCTCTACCTCCAGCCACGGGCCACGGGAGGCCAGGCGAGAAGGGGAGGGCAGGGACCACAAAGTCCAGTTTATACAGGAGATAAGTAAGCTTGCACGCCTTCATGGCAATCAGTAGGCAGAGACTCGGCCCAGCCTAGGCAGTGTGCAGCAGGTAGCAGTGAGATACCTCCCTGTAGGGAGCCTGAGAAACGGCTGTGGAGAGGTTGTTTTCTTTTTTCTTTTCTAAGATTTATTTATTTATTATGTGTACAGTGTTTGGCCTGCATGGATGCCTGCAGGCCATAACAAGGCACCAGATCTCTTTATATAGATGGTTGGGAGCCACCGTGTGGTTGCTGGGAATTGAACTCAGGACCTCGGGAAGAACAGCCCGTGCTCTTCACCTCTGAGCCATCTCTCCGGCCCGAGAGGTCGTTTTCTTGCTGTTACCATCATTCATAGCATGAGCATTTACTGTCATCAATGAGCAAAGAAAGGCACAGCCTGGGCACTTCTGCCAGAGTCCCCCACCCCGGGAAGCCAAGCTCTCAGGCACAGCAGTGATAGTCCTGCTTCCTTCAGTCCAGACCAAGGAGAGACCAAACACTCACCCAGTGTGCAGAGAAATAGACTCCCACGTGAGACCCCTCCAGGCTGCTGCTCTCCAGTGACTGCCCGTTATTTCTAAGCAAGGGCCCTGCAACGACCTCCCGGAAGGGCTTAGGTCCCCAGGGGAATTCCAGACCTGGAACAGGGCAACAGATTGCGAGAATGTCAAGGCTCTTTGCGATGGCCTGGGATCCGGGAGTCCTCAGAACTGTAGGTACAACTTTGTCACCAGGTAGTAGTTATGAGCCCAGCCGCAGGATCTGCAGCTAAGGCAGAAACAAAAGAACTCAGGCTAGCAAGAGGGTTCCGTGGCTAAGGGTGTCTGGAGCCAGGTCTCACAGCTCAATCCCTGGGATGTGTAAAGGAAGGAGTGGACAGCCTCTGATGGAACCTACATGTATGCTGGGGCATGTGTGTGCCAACAAATACACACAACATACACAAAACAAGTTTTTAGAAAATGTAATTTAAAAAAAACCAAAGAACTCATCCATGGCACAGCCTCATTACCACCTAGGCAGAGGTTCCCACACCTGGAGGATGAGAAGGCCCCTCTCCAGAGGGCTCTCTCCGGATGCAGAAGCAAGGTTAAAGATGAACAAGCAGAGGAGAGAGAAGACCAGAGCAGACCTCCTAGGTAACTGACAGACGGCTGGGTCTCTAGTACCTGCATCGGATACTACCCTACCCAGACAGCCATTTAATCCCATCCTGCTAGCCTCACGGTTCCCAACCCAGAATGCATACTGGAACCCACTGTGGGATTTTCAAGTCTGATGCTTCTGGGCCCCGGAGATCCTAAAGCAACAACAGGCCTGTGCTGGGGCCTAGGGAACCAAGCGAAGATTGAAATGTAATAAAAATGGAAATCTCCAAAGCCCAGATGGTCAGCATTCTGCCGATACTCAGGCTCCCAGCAGGAAGAGGAACTAACATGTTCCCAGCTCAACACATTATTCTCTCACAGGGTGGTCCATGGCCCACTGCCTCAATATCGCCTGAGGGGTCAGGGATGAGAGTCCAGATAAAAATACAGGTGTCCAAGCCCACCCAGAAGCCAGAGGATACAAAACACTATGGAGACAGTGGCTAGGCTGCCTATACCGTTAACAATCTCGGTCGTTGGTGAGGTGTGAGTTCACAATGTCCTGACTTACAAAGGGCAATCCTTCTACATAGGATATCCCCCTCCACCCTCCACCCTCCTTCCTCTCTCAAGTCTCACAAAACAGCTCTGACCAGCATGGACCTCACTATGTAGACCAAGGTGGCCTCAATTGACAGAGTGCCATCACATACATGCGTCTACCTCCCAAGTGCTGGGATTAAAGGCATGTCCCACCACACTGGCCTTGCTATCCTTTTTTTTTTTTTTTTTGAGAGTAGCTCAGGATGGCTTTGAATGCAGAACCTTCTGAGCCTCCAGAATATTGGGGCTTCAGGTATACACTACTCTATATCCAGGTGTGTGCGTGTGTGTGTGTGTGTGTGTGTGTGTCTGTGTATGTGTTTTTTTTTTTTTTTTTTTTTTAATTGTAACCAGGGAAGAATCCTCCAGCTGGGTCAGTAAGCAAGGCAGCAGAGATATGGCAACTTGTTTTCCAGCAGTGTGAGGGGGAAAGCGCAGACCTTGGCCAGACCCCGAGTAGGTGGTCCAGGCAGACTTCCAGTACACAGCAGCTAGCAGGTCAGTATGAGCAAGGCCATCGGGAACTGGGACATAAACTGCAGCAGGCCAGGCAGTGCACTCACCCGAGGCCAAGAGAACAACCCAGAGATGAACACTTCGCTGGGTGACACGGTGGCACCATCTGAACCCCCAAATCTGAGATCCAAACTTTTTTTTTTTTCAAGACAAGTTTCTTTCTGTGTGGCCCTGGCTGTCCTGGAGCTCACTCTATAGACCAGGCTAGCCTCAAAATCACATGAGATCCGCCTGCCTCTGCCTCCTGAGCACTCAAGAGGCTGAGACAGGAAAAGGGCACAGATTCAGAGCAGCCTGGACTATGTAGCAAGTTTCAAGGTAGCCTGGGCAAACAGGGAATTCCTGACTCAAATAAACAAACAAACAAACAAATAAATATATAAAAAATCTTGCTGGTCATGGTGGCGCATGCCTTTAATTCCGGCACTCACAGACCTCTGTGAGTTCAAGGTCAGCCTGGTCTACAAAGGGAGTTCCAGGATAGCCAGGGCTGTTACACAGAGAAACCCTGTCTCAAAAAAACAAAACAAAACAAGAAACCCAATCAATAAAAACAAAAAGTTTTAGATTTGGAGGTTAAGTACAGTCAGTTGGTAACATATATACAAATATCCCCAAATCTGAAAAACTCCAAACTCTGAAGTCTTTCTGTTCTCATCCCAACTGAGGACAGAGTCTAGGAATACCTGCCTCAGGTACTCCCCAGGAGTGATTCAATTCTACCCCACCAGCCCACGGGTCTCAAATCCAAATGTACATGAGAACTCACTGGGTAGGGCCACTGAGATTGCTGAGCAGGTAAGGGTGCCGGCTGCACACTCAAGGACCTTTTGGATAAAGGATGCTCTCTGGTTTATTTACATGTATCTATCTGTGTCTACTGTGCGTGTGGAAGGTCAGTGGACAGCTTGTAGAGGCTGGTTCTAGGAATGGAACTCAGGTTGTCAGGCTGGCAGCAAGTGCCTTTACCCACTAAGCCTTCCGCCCCCCCTCTGTGTATACTTCTTGTTTTTGTGGAGACAGGGTGTCGCTGTGTATACCTGGCTAGTCGGGAACTTGCTTGTGTAGGCCAGGCTGGGCTTGAACTCACAGAAACCTACCTGCCTCTGCCTCCCGAGTGCTGGGATTAAAGGTGCGCATCGCCACGCCCAGCTACTCTATATTCTAGAAGAGGGCTCCCCGCTGCACACATGCACATCGCAGACTCTCATTGCTAAGGCAGCTGCTGTCCCTGAAGCAGCACTGGAGATCAGTATTTGGGTCCTTGCTGCCTTTCAACAGTCTCTCCAGCCCTCGAAGCTCAACATTCCTTCCCAGATCCCATCTGCTTTGGCCCAAGAATTAATGCCCCCTGGAGGGACATTCTGAGCCTTTAAAAATCTTAACCACAACCTGGAGAATACAGTAATTTCATCAAGAAATTCTCTAGCCATGTAAACCTACTTACAATACTTCATTAGTATTGCTGTCGGGGGTGGGGGGGTGGGGAGATGGGGTGGGGGTTGGAAAGTCAGGCACACCCAACTTACCTTCTGGGTCATCTCGGATCACCAGAAGCCCATTCCTGCACACGACCTTTCCTGTCGTAGCATCTAGGAATATGAGCGACGGAATGTTGGAGATTCGGTATTTGTTCCAAAGTTTGAGCTATAAAAGGAAAAGTATGATAAGGTGGTGAAACCCAAACGAAATTAATTGCAGAGTTCTTTCAAGTCCCTCAGCCCCAGGTAGAGATGAGTGGAAAAGCTTTAGAAACGAAAAACAATACGGGAATAACTGGTTCAAATCAGAGCTGCCGGGCAACAGGGATGGTTAAATTATAACTCCACGTGCCCCTATGGTCTTGTAGGTGTGGAGGACCCTGAGGCCTAGAAAGGTTCATGCTGTGACAGAGGTGGTTGACAGAGGGACCTTTAGTTTCTTACCAGTCCCCAGGGAACACCTGAAAGTCACAAGAAAGAACTGCCATCTTTGGAGAACAATGGGACCTCTACTTCCCAGGTGACTTGGGAAAGAAGGGCCTCCACCCAGCAGCAGCCAGTCACCCAGCAAGGAGAAGGGGACAGGCTTTCTAACAAGAAGAAGTCGTTAAAATGTGCTGCTCTCTACACTTGTCCAGGCCTGTGATTGGAATAGCATCTTTGCTATATATGTGTGCCATCTGTCTTGCTGAACGCAGGCAAAAAAACCTGCCCCAACCCTCAGCCCTCGGTGCCACTCCAAACAGCCTCCAGTCTGCTGGCAGATGTTGACGTTGGCAGGGAGAACTATTAGGTCTAAGAAGAAGGATGCTGAGAACCTGGGAACATCCAAGTCCTGGCAGAAGCCAGATTTTCCCAGGCTCTATTGCTTGTTCATGGCCATGGGGCGAAGACTCTCTCGGTGGGCCTGCTGCGTTCTCGGAAGCGTAACCACCAAGTCATCCTAGCACCAAAACCACGAAGGGAACTGTTAGGTTAGCTATGTAGCTCCAAACGGAAAGAAGCAAAAGACAGATGCTCGAGGGTTGTAGGACTCCCTTCTGGGGGACCTGGGAGTCCAGGCAGGGAGGCTTAGCCACTGGCCAAACAGTGCAGGGATATGTGGAAGGGTAATAGACCCCAGAAGGGGAAGGAGCATGTGGCTGGGGCTCTGATGGTATTTCATGCAATTCCAGGCAGAGTATCTGCCAAGAAACTGGAGGCTTCTCAGTTTATAGAGACACAAGGCTTGGCGGAAGGCTTGTTAGATCCTGCTTCAAACTGGGTGGCCATGCTTGATTGCTTACCAGCCCCACATTTCCAGTGGGCTCACAAAACAGCCTCTTAACAAGAGTGGCTGTGCGCGGCTGTGCACAGCTTCAGGACCACCACTGCATCATTCCACAGAAGCCTGATGCTGGGCTCAGATCAAGCATCTGTTTACCGTGAATTGTTTTAAGATCAGGCCTCACCACGTCTGTAGCTGAGGTTGACAGTGTTAGCTATGAACCTCAGGCCACCCTTGAACTCTGATCCTCCTGCACCGGTCCTAGCCTTTGATGAAACCTTTTTCCCCCCCGCTTTTTGAGACATGGTTCCTCCGTGTCGCCCTGGCTGTCCTGGAACTCACTCTATAGACCAGGCTGGCCTGGAATTCTGAGATCTGCCTGCCCCTGCCTCTTGAGTGGCACCCAGCATATTCATGAAACACGTCAGAGGTCTGACAACAAACAAGACATTCCACTGAAATTAATAACTTAAATTTGTAGTGCCAGAGTCCAACCAGGTTACTTAAAGGTGTCTAAGGCAGGGGGAGGGTTGTGCACTGGAGAGATAGCTCAGCATTTAAGAGTACTTGCTCCACAATCATGAGGACTGGAGTTCAGATCCCAGCACCCATGTAACAACCCATGTAACAAGCCTGTCATCCTTATACAAATGCCTGTAACCCTAGTTCCAACAGGAGCAGATAGGAGGATCACTGGGGCGTGCTGGTTTCCAGCCTAGCTGGGCAAGTAGAGGTTGTGTGGGACTTGCAGACAAGAAGAGCATGAAGAAGAAAGGGAGGAGTCTCAGAATCTCAAGCAGACGTGGAAAGAAGCAAGATGAATGTGCCATGCTGAAAGAAGGTACTGCCATGTGGCAGAGGTTAGAAAAGAACTATGGGTTCATTTAAGTTATAAGAGCCAGTTAGTTACAAGCCTAAGCTAGCAGCCAAGCATTTATAATTAACAAATCATCTCTATGTGGTTATTTGGGAACTGGCTGGCAGGACAGGAAAGCCCGCCTACAGCTATCTTATACTCACTGATGTTAGCACACACATAGCTAGTAATATATTGTCAGCTCATATACAGTTAATGACAAATCAGGTTTTTTTTTGTTTTTAGCCATTCTGATTCACTATCAGCTGTAAACTGAATGCACTAATGTAAGTCTTAAAACAAGAGATGAGAAAGAAAAGCAGATGAATTACTGCCTGTAGAGTTTTGCTTCATGGTGAAAAAGACAATAAGTAAGAATAGAAATGGAGCAATAACTCAGACACTTGTAGGGACTAGAAAGAACTTCAAAAGTGCAATGGTGCTTAAAGAATGCACATAGACACTATAAATATAACATAAATACACTATACAATACAACACAAGCACACATTTATGATGAATGACATGGGGACACAGACTGTTTGCTTGTTTGTTTGTTTGCTTGTTTGCTTTTTCGAGACAGGGTCTCTCTGTGTAGCTTTGCACCTTTCCTGGAACTCACTCTGTAGCCCAGGCTGACCTCAAACTCACAGAGATCCACCTCTGCCTCCCGTGCTGGGATTAAAGGGGGATTATATAAAAAAAAGAAAAGAAACTAACAATGATAGCAAAAAGGAAGAGCGACTTCAGTGTCCAGGCAGCCTGGGCTCTAGATTCTTGTTAGAGATGCTGCCTCTGCTAGAGGACAAGGACTCAATGCAGACTGTTCTGCCCCAGGTCAGTACAGATAGTTTTTCTCGAAGGATCTACCATGGGAAAGTAAGAACTCCAATAGCCCTTGTCTGCCCTCCTACCCAGAGGGGAGTGCTCCTTCCTCCTTGGGTCTCAGGAGGGTAGCAGCTCATGGCTCCAATTTCCAACGATTGTTGGATCTCTGCTTCCAAGTACCAGTCCACTGGCTTAGGGGAAACATTTGTTGCTTCTATGCTTATAAGGGACACTGAAAAGTTCATCCTTTTATAGTCTAACCCATCATGGTCTAATTTTATGATGGTGATTTATTTAGGAACTTATTCATCAGCGAGCTCTGTCTGTGACTGGGCACAGACTTTCTCAGGCTGTAGATCAAGGTTACTTGGCTCAGAAACAGTGCGGGAGGCCCAGAAACAATCATTCCGACCTTTTTTTCTTTAATATTTAAATATTTATTTATATGTATATGAGGGTTTTTTTTTGTTTTGTTTTGCTTGCATTTATGCCTGTGCACAACATATGTGCCTGATTCTCCTTGGAGAAGAGGGTGCCAGATCCCTAGGAACTGGACTTCCAGAATGTAATGTGCCTCCATGAGGGTGCTGGGAATCAAACCCGGCTCCTCTGGAAGAGCAGGCAATGCTCTTAATTGCTGAGCCATCTCTCCAGCTGTTCTTTCCCCTTTTTAAAATGTCCCCATATATGTACATATCTGTGTTTTCTTTTGCTCATAGATGTCTGAAGATAGATGCCTACTGGAGTACAGGTTCTCTCTATTTTAAACTCAACTAGAAGGAACCTCTTAACAATGTTTCTTAGCATCAAATACTATTAATCTTAATACTGAACCAAAAGTGTCAGGTTGGACGGCAGTATGCTGAGATTATCACATGAATGATATAAAACTTTGCGTAAAATATTCACTTTTAAGTCATAAAGGTTTCCAGAGGCCTCTAAAAACAGACTTCTTAACCACTGGAGGGAGGTCACACATACATTTCCGTTGTAGAAAAATGTACAGATAAACTGGAGGTGTTGGCACACACCGTTAATCCTAGCATTTGGGAGGCAGAGGCAGGCAGATCTCTGAGTCCGAGGCCAGCCTGGTCTACAGTGTGAGTTCCAGGACATCCAGGCTACACAGAGAAACCTTGTCTCAAGAGAGAGAGAGAAGAGAGAGAGAGAGAGAGAGAGAGGGAGGGAGGGAGGGGGGGGGGGGGGGGGGGGGGAGAGAGAGAGAGAGAGAGAGGAGAGGGAGAGGAGAGGAGGGAGGGAGAGGAGGGAGGAAGGAAGAAAGGAAGAAAGGAAGGATGTGGTGGTATTGTGTTCTCCAAAATATTGTACACCCTAATAAACTTATCTGGGGTCAGAGACAGAACAGCCACTAGATACAAAGGCTAGAAAATGGTGGCACTCACACCTTTAATCCTAGCATTTCAGAGGTAGAAATCCCTCTGGATTCCTGTGAGTTCAAGGCCACATTGGAAACAGCCAGGCATGGTGACACACGTCTTTAATCCCAGGGGGTGATGGTAGAAAGGAAAGATATATAAGGCGTGAGGACCAGAAACAAGAAGCATTTGGCTGGTTAAGCTTTTAGCTGGTTAAGCTTCAGGCTTTCGAGCAGCAGTTCAGCTGAGAGCCATTGGGATGAGGACACAGAAGCGTCCAGTCTGAGGAAACAAGACCAGCTGAGAAGTTGGCCAGGTGAGGTTAGCTGTGGCTTGTTCTGTCTCTTGGATCTCCCAGAATTCACCCCAATACCTGGTCCGGGTTTGATCTTATTAATTAGAACTTTTTAAGATTCCTGCTACAGAAAGACACACATAGAAAGTGTATGCGACGTCATGGAGCTCATGAACCCTGAAGCCACTGGTGGGACCCACAGCACTGCGGCATGTCTGTGGGTCCCAAATACAGACCCTTGGCTTTGAAAGAGTTCGTATTGTGCAGTCTTGACGTGGAAACAACAGAGAGAGCTGACACCAACTACCTTTATGCCTGCCATTCAAATGTCCAACAGAAGCAGGGCCTGCCGAAAATCGAAGCCACCAGCGTGGTGAAGTGGGTGGTACACGCCAAGGTCCTGCTGCCCGAGTCCTGGGTCCTTTTCAGGCTAATGAGTGGCTACAGCGTCCGCATCACCCTTCATCTTAGGGCACTAGTGCTGTCCTAGATAAGCAAGTGCTTCGAGCTAAGTGTGCTTTTTAAAAAGCACCCCAAGCAGCCACGGGTAGTGGCACCCATCTTTGATCCCAGCACTCAGGAGGTAGAAGCAGGTGGTTCTCTGAGTTTGAGGCTAGCCCTGGTCTACACAGAGTTCCAGGATAGCCAGGGCTACATAGAGAGACCCTATCTCCAAACCCACCATTCCCTCAAAAAAACACCTCCAAAAGTGAGCTCACATTCCTCTTGGTATTACAATTGAGCTTTCGGGGAGGGGAGCTTACTGAGGTTTGAACTGAGGGTTTCATGTACTCCGGTCCAAGTGCTCTGCCACTAAGTCCCAGAACTCCCAGATTTAACCATCAGCACTTCATCATCTAAAAGTTTTGTCTGGGAGGAAACATGTCAGCATGGAAAGAAAACAGGCCACCTCCTGGCCCCGAACCTCACTGGACTTCTGTGGGCAGGTCACACCTTACTCAGAGCACATCATTACCCACACCGCAGGGTGTATGAGCCCAAGGCAGGTGTCACACGTGGAAACACTTGAATTGTAAAAGCCGGATGCACATGAGATGCTTCGTTAATACTGGAATCCAATTTATGCTTCTTTCCCCCTCGTCTTGTCAGCATCCTCTTCAAAGAACGTTTCCCTGTCAGCTTTGTTTTACAGTTAATCAATCAAGTGCTCAGTTAGTAGGCTGTAAATGAGATGATTTACGGAACCGGGGTTTCCTTCCGAACGCGGAGATTTTGCCATAAGCACCTTATGCAACACTAGACACTCGGAGACTCTGTTCTATGTCAGCTGTTTGTGGTTGTCTCTTAACTCCTCAGCCTTGCTCTCAGATTTTCTGATGTGCTGTGTGTGTGTGTGTGTGTGTGTGTGAGTGTGTGTGTGTGTGTGTGTGTGTGTGTGTGTGTGTGTGTGTGTTGCTCAGGCTAATCCAGAAGTCCAGGCCTCAAGCCATCCATCCTCCTGCCTCATCCTCCCATGTGGCTGGGACTACAGGCGTGTGTCCTCATGCCCTGCTGGAATCGTTTTGGCTTTTGTCTCTGTGGTTTTGCTAAGAGAACCCTGACACCACATCTGACTCTGGAAGGAATTCCTCCTTGGTTTCCTGCCTCTGGCTTGAAGGACTAAAAGCAGGGAAACAGCGCAATCTGATGCAGGCAGGCGGAGGAGGGAGGGAGGGAGAAGGAGAGAGGAGGGAGGGGGCGCTGAGTCAGGCTCTTCCCATCCAGCTGCCTTTGAACCTGAAGCCTGGAGGGAGAGGGCAAGAGCTCGCATTCCACTGGGCTCAGATTTTTGGAGGCGGTCAGTGGCCAAGTGAGCGTTTCATCTTTTAAGGTGGTACTGGGGGTCGAACTGGGGCCTTGGATGTGTCGGACAACAGTATTCCTGAGCTACATCCCCAGTGCAACTCAGGAATGTTAAAAAGGTCCCATCGGTGGTCACTGCCACAGTTGGAAAGTGCAAGGGGCTTTCACACCCACATCTGCCCGCTCTCCAGTGACTGTCCAGGCAAAGGGTCCACCCAAGGTTCATTCCGGTGGCACCTGCCACTCACAGGATCTTTTTCTTCCCGTCTCCTAAAGGCCAGGTGACTGCAGTAGACTACGTCACAGCGAACCCCTAACGCTTAGAGATCTAAGTGTTACAATGTTAAGGGTTAGGACTGGGGGAGCTGGCTCACTGGACAACAGTGCTTGCTGCATAAGCGTGACGGCCTGGGACAGGATCCCCCAGCATCCACGGGACTACAGGCAGGTGTAGTTTCAGCATGGCGGAGCCACAGAGGATCACTGGGTCTCGTGGGCCAGCCAGCCTAGCCAAAAACCCTGCATGATGCATGTTCAGTGAGAGACCCAGACTTAAGAGAATAAGGTGGGACGTGATAGAGCAGGACACCTGACAGCCTTCTCTGACCTACATAGGCACACACGCACATGTGCACATGTGTTCACACACACACACACACACACGTGCACACACGCACACAGGCACATGCCACCCCTCCTTCCCACACGTACAGACACCACCTGAAGACTCGATCCTTACTCTCCCCACAAATAGACAAATATTGACGACTAGTTTGCCAGATTCAGAAGCAAGGAAACAAACCAAAAAGCAAGGCGCAGGAAAGAAACATTAGCTCAACTTGGCAGAAATCACAAGGGTGACGACCAAACAGGCTATCCAGTTTCCAGAAAATTCCAATCCTGGGCCTGATGGCAGGTTCTGGTTCCAAGGTTGTGGTTGGAACTGTCAGCCCAGGGATGCTGGCCAGAAAATCCGTGATAGTGAGCCATGAACAATGCAGCAGCGATCACAAAGGACGGGCCCGGAACTGGTCAACTGTCCAGACGCGGGCCGAAAGCGGAGCTCATCTCAAGCACTATCCCACTAGCCTGCCCCGAAGACACTTCCAGGAAAGGAGACTTGGTGATTTCTGAGAAGGCCAGCCCCACAGTGTGACCCCAGATCTGCTCCCAGGCTGAGGACTGGCTCTCGCACTTGACCGAGGGGCTAAAGCTTTTATTTCTCGACAGCTGCTGCAAACCTGTGGGAAGGAGCCAAAGCTAACACAGATGCAGGATTAATCAGCAAGCTGCGTGGTCAGGTCAGCTGGAGCCTTCTCAGGCGAACGCCCCTGCCCTTCCACCCCACTCGGACTGCAGTTAAAGCCACCCTTTCAGTGTGGTGGCACTCAGAAACAGATCCTTGAATGCGCCCCACCTTCCTAAACAAACACAACTCAAGGCCATCAAAGACAGCCAGGGGTAACACCCCCCTCCTCCCACCTACCTTCCAGGCTCTGGAGCCAGGATGCTCCTGTCTGAGTCAGCGACCACTGCTCAGTGATCCCAGGGCGAGACAGCTAACGTCTCCCTGAGCGTTTTCATCTGTAAAATGGGTTAATAGAACCGCAGTCACGGACCGTGGTTAGAATAGGGAGTTACTCTGAGTAACCAAG
The DNA here is from genome assembly GCF_004664715.2 of Peromyscus leucopus. Classification (NCBI taxonomy): domain Eukaryota; kingdom Metazoa; phylum Chordata; class Mammalia; order Rodentia; family Cricetidae; genus Peromyscus; species Peromyscus leucopus. Next base: position 59,579,004 of record NC_051086.1, read on the forward strand.
GCCTGGCCCAGGTAAGTGGGTGTGTAACAGATGGAGGCTCACGGCTGCCTTCACACAGATCTGTCTCACTGCTGCTATCCCAACACCGCCTTCTAACTGCCCCTGGAGACTTTGTTCTATTCCCAGAGTTCAGACCAGCTTTTTGATCCCCTTGCTCCTACAATGTGATTCCCAGGATGCAATCTGGACTGTGCTGGGATTTGAACAGCCTGGTAGAGCTAATGGCCAAGGACAGTGTTCAGTGTGTTACATATTCAATGAAAGGGGGGTGAACTGATGGAGGAATGGAATAGAAGGAAGGAGGGAGGGAGAGAGGGATACGGATACCAGGGTTCTTGGTCAGTTAGCCCAGCTAAGCAGTCCATCGGGTTGTTTAAATGGCTTCATGATCCGGTGTCCCCCTAATTCCTTGCAGGGAACATTTTCTAAATCACACATGAATTACTGTTTCAAATGCCAGTAGAATCAGGGCTCCCCTCCTTTTGCCTAATAATGCCTTTGCCCCTGTTCCTGCCCCCCTTCCCATCCTTCCTTTGCCTGGAGCCAGCCCAGAGAACAAAACAGCATGTGAGGCCCAGCAGTGGTGGTCCACGCCTTTAATCCCAGCACTCAGGAGGCAGAGGCAGGCGGATCTCTGTAAATTCGAGGCCAGCCTGGGCTACAAAGCGTGTTCCAGGACAGGCACCAAAACTACACGGAGAAACCCTGTCTCGAAAAACCAACCAACCAACCAACCAGCCAACCAACCAACCAACCAAACAAACAAACAAACCAGCAAGTGAGACCAAGGAAAAGATGCCTGTAGATTGGGGTGGGGGGTGGGACAGGGTTTCTCTGTCTCACAGCCCTCGAACTCTGCCTCCTGAGTACTGGGATTAAAGGCGTGCACCACCACACCCAGCAAAAGGTCCCCTTTTAAAAGTGCTAAAATTTGCTGGGCCATGGTGGCATGTGTCTTTGATCCCAGTACTTAGGAGGCACAGGCAGGTAGGTATCTGTGAGTTTGAGGCCATCTTGGTCTACAAGGCAAGTTCCAGGACAGCCTGGGCTATATAGGAAGACCCTTCTCAGGGGAAAAAAAATCAAAATGCTAAAATTCAAAACCCCTCTGAATTCCTCTAGTTGGGGGCTGGCCTGGAACACTCGGTGCCTGATGCTTGCAACATGGCATCATTTCCAGCACCATTTAAAGAGGGCCATTTACCAAGCTGTTTGATTTCCTGCCTGAATGACTCGGTGACTGGGGAGTCCCGGTGTTCTGGGACTACAAAGGGGCATATGGCTTCCAGAATCTTCCCTGCCAGCACCGCAGATGCAGCCTAGGGGAAGTGGCCGGGCTTCCCCACACTGCAATTCCCACAAGCTGACAGAGGGATTGCCTACAGCCCATCTGGTCCCCAAACCTCCACTGGGCAGAGTGGTTTGGAACACCCTTTTAATAACAGGCTGGGAGAGCTAAAGAAATGGCTGTGAGTCTTCTCTGACATCAGGACAAACAGCCAATCTGAGGGACAGGGTCCCAACCCCAAAGGCAGTCATGGCTAGTGGGGGATAGAGTTCTGTGGCTTGTGTCACTGTGGAGCACTGGAAGGGTGCTCATGTTTCCCACATCCACACCAAGCAGGACACTTTTGCTTAGACACAAGGACCTCGGTCTGCACCCTTCTTTAAAAGATGTGTCACCACGGGGGTGGGGTGGTGGTGGCAGCGGCGGCGGCGGCGGCGGCGGCGGCGGCGGCGGCGGCACACGCCTTTAATCCCAGCACTCGGGAGGCAAAGGCAGGTGGATCTCTGTGAGTTCGAGGCCAGCCTGGTCTACAAAGGGAGTTCCCGGACAGCCAAAGCTACACAGAGAAACCCTGCCTCGAAAAACAAAACAAAATGACATGTCACCTGTTTTCAATCCACACTAGTTTTTTGTTTTTTTTTTTGTTTTTTGTTGTTGTTTTTTGAGACAGGGTTTCTCTGTGTAGCTTTGCGCCTCTCCTGGGACTCACTTGGTAGTCCAGGCTGGCCTCGAACTCATAGAGATCCACCTGGCTCTGCCTCTGGAGTGCTGGGATTAAAGGCATGTGCCACCACCACCCGGCACAATCCACACTGTTAATGTCATAACCTAGAGGAGATTTTCTATACCAGATCCTGACAGGGCCCATAAGGTTAAAACAAAAGAAAAGGGCAGAAGCTGGGTGTAGTGGTGCACACACCTTTAATCCCAGCACTTGGGAGGCAGAGGCAGGAGGATCTCTGAGTTCGAGGCCAGCTTGGTCTACAGAGTGAGTTCGAGGACAGCCAGGACTACACAGAGAAACCCTGTCTCAAAAAATCAAAGTGGGTAGGGGGTGCAGAAGGAAGTCTGAGAATGACGGATGGCCATTTTGAAGGAGAACCACGCATTGCAGATTTGGAGATATGCTTGTCCAGGCAGGGTCACCTGCTATCTGCCCCTTAGCTGGAAGATGGAACCAATTTACCCCAACTGACCAGCCTTTGTGGCTCCATAGTAGGAATAAGGCAACCACTTACAAGAACAGATAAAAAAGGCCTTGCAAAAACGGACCAGTGAGGCTTCTCTGTTAGTTGGTTAGTTTTGTTTTTAAGATTTAATTTATTTTTATTTTGTGTGTATGGGAGTCTTGCCAGCATGTATGTCTAAGAAACATATGTGTGCCCAGTGGCCCAAGGGCCAGAAGAGGGCATCGGATTCCTGGAACTGGAGTTGTAAGCCGCCATATGGGTGCTGGGAATCAAACCTTCGTCTTCTAGAAAGGCAGTCAGTGCTCTTAACCTCTGAGCCATCTCTCCAGGCCCTTGTTAGCATTTTAAATTGAAAAATAAATCACACCAAGAAAGCTCTGTGTCAGAAAACAGACACCCATCTGTTTCCTCTCAGAAACAGTGTCAGCCCAGGGGACGGACAACAGGGCTCTCCCAGATTCCTCGGTTCTCACAAGCAAGGGGCCTCACAGCTGCAGGCTGATTTCCTATGACCCTTCAAAGAGCCCAGCACTTGCGGGGAGCCCTCTTCTCACACCCTGCTGCCCATCGGCCAATCCACCACCGATGAGAAAGAGACACCGACCAGACAAAGTGGAGGTGAGGGATTTTTAGATGTGATCCACCAAGTCAAGAGCAAGAGGGAATTCCATTCTTCCAGAATGTGCCCACCACCGCGCAGGGCTTGCCACCGAAAGCCCATTTCAGTCCCCACTGGAGTGCCCGCAGGGCACCAAACCCTCTATCTTCAGAGCCTTCTGTGGAAAGTACCTAAGAAACAGACAAGACGATGGCTTCAGGCCGACAGAGCGTGTTAGCTGCTTCTCACACGTGACTCCACAGATGAAGCCTGAGAACCAAGCGGGCCACTAGTGTGTTTCACACATGCACCACGGTTCCTCAACAGCTACTCACTAAGCTGCAGTCCAACACAGAAATCGAGCAGAGAGCCTCAGAAAGCTGTCCGGCTTCCAGCAGATCAGGAATGCGATTGCATAAACGCCTCCCGAACCAAATGCTAGAAATTACAAGCCAGCGGGCCCAGCTTTTCCATGCCGGCTCTCCAAAACGAAAACGAGAGCAGGAGGTGTGGTTTGCGCGAATGGCGGCGATGTTTGTCATTTCAGCGCCGCCCATACCTGTCCCACCGTGGAGCCATTTAGCACTCGGCACGGCACTCTTTCCAATTTCCTTCTCTGGTTGTTATTTCGTCAGGGGACAAAATCTGTCCTCTCTCCCCTCTCTGGCTGCTTACGGAGCTCGGTTTTCTTGGCAAAACTTTCTGAATGCCCAGTTATAAATCCCTCGTTGTCACTTTCCTGCTTCAGGAAGTCCCCACTGAGCCCCGGCCAAACGACCAGGAGAGGAAGCGTTTACAATGATGTGAGAAATTCCCAGTCTGGGGAGGCGGGGGAGAACAAAGATAACCCCAAGTGCTGGGTCTGCAAGGAGCCGGGCATGGGAAGGCGCTCCATCAACTGGACTGGATGGGTCCAAGATGGTAACATCACCTCACTGGGAAGCCAGCACGCAGGCGCCTCCTCAGCTCTGCCAACAGCATCAGCCACACGGCCACAGGCTAGCTGTGTCCAGAGCGAGAGGACCGGATCCCATCCTAAGAAGCTGTGACCGCCACGTCCCAAGATGCCTGTATATAGAAACAGATTGTGGCCTGCATTGTCCCCTCCACCAGCCCTTGAAAGGATTCCACTGGCACAATGAAATAGGGAACAGCGGGGAGACGGAGAGGGAGGGCAATTGTTTGGAAACTAGAAGACAGGGTGGAAAAGATGAAATTCAAGACAGATGTGTGCGAGCCACAAACATACGTCCTTGAATTGATGCATCCAAAGGGCTCGTGTAGAGTAAGGGGGAAGAGCCACATACGAAGTACAGAGGTAAACACAGAGTAAGCGTGGAATGTGGCGTTGCACTCCCCTCTCCTCCCAAAGAAACATCAATTTGTTTCTCTCTCTCTGCTAACTCACGCCATCATAAAACAGAGCAGGAGAAAGATCAACGAGGAACCACTAGTAACAAAGCAGAGGCTGTCTGAAGTCAACAATTTATTTCCAATTACTGAGCGCTGTTGTTTTTAATCTCTAAAAGGCACCGATGCAAATAATAGCATTTGCCAGGTTCATGCCTAGCCATTAAGAAAAAAATTAAGCAGGAAATTTAGATGGGCGTTCCCATCAAAACACAAACGTTTGAGACTGAGGCCGGAAAGTCATTTTTACAACGCGGTATTCGTGTGTGTATTACCTCTAAACAGCTAACTAAATGCCTCCTCCCCCTTCTCCAAATGCCTCACGGGAGAAAGACAACATAAGTAGCCAGTTCGTCCTGGTTAAAGTCTCTCAGTTTAGGATAAAGGAGACAAGAAGAGGACTGGGTTCCCCTGGATGGTCAAGTACCACATTTCAGGATGCAGTTGGCAGAAATTCCAGTCCATGCCATGGCACAAACGCCTGGTGCTTTGCCATCAACAGATATTTAATGAACAACTAAACCCAACGATTTGTGCCAGATGGTGTGGGGACAGAGAGATTAAGACCAGCCTTCAAGGGAAGAGCGGAGCCTAATAAGTATGCAAGCCAGCTTCTCTCCAGTCACTCTACGGGAGGCATCCTTCCTGCCCCCACCCACTCCGCCAGCAGCTGAAAGCCCAGCTCCTCGCTTCTTCCCCGAGCTCCAGCCCCAGGCCATAGGTGACTACAGCAGGTACCTAGGGACACTTGGCCTTAAATGTGATCATTCTCTCTCCTGGGGATGCAGACCCAGATACAGAGATGAATTCAGTAAGATCAGAGGTGTAGCTAGCCGTTGGGGAGACGGCTCGGGGTTCAGTTCCCAACACACACATGGCGCTCACAACTGTCTGTAATTCCAGTTCTAAGTGATTCATCACCCTCTCTGACTGTCAATGATACACATACATACATGCAGGCAAAGCACTCAAACACATAAAACAAAAATAAATAAATCTTAAAAAAAAAAATCAGAGGCATTGCAGGCTACTGGCGGAGGACATCACATCGATCCTCTTAGGCCTTGGGACAACCTCTGCCTTCAAGCTCTGGGCTCTGGCAGCCAGACACTTTGTTCCTTTATCTCCAGAGAAGTATCATTTCCTAAGTGTAGCCGGGATAGGACCAAGGGGGATGCTGATAGATGCTGGGAAGAGGAAGACAGGCCAAATTCTCCTATCAAGGACAGGCAGGCAGGAGTATTGTGTTGGCCCAGGAACAGACAGAGAGGAAACAGCAGAAGGCAGAGGTGCCATCAAGACCTTGGAGGAGCAGAGGACAGAGACTGCAGCCCCAAGAGCGTCTACACCAGACCTGGTGTCTGGTCCTACTGTATCCCAGCTGCATGCACTCCATTTCCTGGATCTGTGGGATTAACGACTATGAGTCTATCCCAACCTGCTTATGCCAGCCTGGATGAATTTCTGTTCCTTGTAAACAACTCCTAAGACAGACATGTGGTATGTCCGTGTAGGGAGAAGCCCTCCCTGCTTCACACAGGAGTGAAGGAAGACCCAAACTCCCAGCACTCTGGGAGCTCCCAAAGGCCTTCCCGGCATCCAGCGGCCCTCTTCCCCCATCCACGGCAGACACATCCTAAGCACACCAAGTCCTGTGTATACATGAGGTTTTTATTATGTTTTTCTTTTTGCACACAAACCTATCACCCTTTCCATCTTAACTAATAACTTATCGTATGCTTTGTCCACAGCTTTGCAATTTGAGGTTCAAAAGCATATCTACTATACATTTCTTTTCCCTTCAAAACATCACAAATAGAAGACTCACTCACATGAAAGATCTCGGCAACTTGGGGATTTGTTTGTTTGTTTGTTTTTTCTTTCCCTATTAACAAATTTTCACCTTTTCACTTACAAGAAGCATCATGAGGCTTCTCCTTGGCTTATCTGAATTACTACTACGGTTGTGCTTTGGGACAATTATTATCTAAAGTATTATTACTTGAACAAAAGCACAGCTCTCCCCCAACAATCTGCGAACAAAGAGGATTACGAAGAGAACAATTGGGAGGGTAGCATATACAACGTGGATATGCTGGATAACAGATGAGATCGTACAGAACGTCATCATACAACTTCAGAGCAGAGTGGAGTTTAACACCCACCGGCTGGCTGTTCCTTTTTAGACTTCTCCATGGAATGTTTGCAGATTGTAGGTAGCTGAAACTTACGGAAGGCAAAACTTCATATAGGAGGGACCACTATATTATTCTCCTGCGGGCCTGGGGCTCTAACGAAGACACCCGTCCTCATCCTGGGGGTGCAAGATAACTTGCCCAAGACGACAGAACAAATTAGTCCCAGGACCACGTCACTCTGTGCCAATCACCAGCCCTAGAAACACAGTACTTTTAAAATGTAAGCTGAAAATATAATTTGCATGTCATGTGTATGCAGATGTGAGGAAGATCAGTCTGCCTCTTCGACTGTGGCTCCATGGGAAGGGGGCTGTGAACAAACCCCAGCTTGCCAAGAACATTGATTCCTTTGTGTGCCCCAACTGCGGATCCTCCTCCAGCCAGACAGCTCTGTCTCCGAGGTGTGCCACCCTAAAGCTGAGGGAGTAGGGAAGAAAGGCTGGGCTTCTTCCACAGACAAGATGAATAGACAATTAAGAAAAAATACCCAAAACACAGATAGGTTGGCACATGCCTATAATCCCAGCAACTCGAGGAGGCTGACACAGCAGGAGAACCATGAGCTCAGCCAACCTGGGCTACGCAGTGAGTACCAGGTCAGCCAGGACTATCTAGAAAGACCGCTCCTCAGCAAAGAAATCAAACCAGGGCAAGTCTTTTATAACACATGCCCAAGGTGGTTTCTGTTGTGATGCTGGGGATGGAACAGAGAGCCTTGGACATATCACGAGGGTGTGCTATACCCCTCAGCGACACCCCCAGCCCAGTATATTATCGGCATGTGACAGCACACAGGACATGCAGCGGCAGACAGGACAGGTCCCCAGCTTCAGTGTTAAACAATGGTCTGGGCCAGGTGTGCCAGCACCTTCCCATCGGTGGGTTCCAGAAGCCCTGGGTGCCACAGAACCCACATGGGCAGCACATAGTTTCTGAGACTGAGACAGAAGCAACTTTCTCTTTCACGAGAGCAATGTCCCCATGAATCAGACCTTGGATGTTGCCGAGAATCGGTTGCTTAGCAAACAAAGTGTTGTGGCCTCCTGAACAGAAACCACACACAAATGAGTTCTCCATGAGGAGCGCCGGCTTTTCTGGGACACGCTGGCCATTTTAAAGAGCACAGTAATCCTGTCAGCCTTCAGCAGAACCGAACTGTTAAGTGTCAACACATTGCCAACCGCTCTCCGGACCACCCATATGAGAGTCTTGTGTCCCAAAGCAGGGAAAGTTGGTGGAAAGGCCGGGCTCTGGCGTCCTCGCCTTCTGTTCCTGGTTGAACAACAGCGCTCCTGGCTCTCGGGCTGAGATGGCAATGCCAACAGGCAGGGAGCAGGGTGAGATAAGCCCTAGGCAGACCCCCATAGAAGAAGCGCTTTGAGAGCCAGGAGCAAGGAGAGAGGCTGTGATCAAAAAACAGTGAGAGGCTGGAGAGACAGCTCCGGGGTGAAGGGCAGTTACTACTCTTGCAGAGGACCTGGGTTTGGTTCCCAGTTTCCATATGGTGGCTCACAACCCTCCATAACTCCAGTCCCAGAGGTTCTGACACCTTCTGACCTCTGCAGGTACCAGGCATGCACCTGATGCACATACATAGGTACGGACGAAACTCGGACGCACATAAAACTAATCTATTAAAAGTCAAAATAAAACCAACACCAACAGGGTCCCCTTGTCCCCACTCCATGAAGGGCAGGATGGAGGACAGAGGGGTGAAGCCACCGGGCTTCGATATCTTTTCACTTCCCCGAGGGCGCTCCCCTCAGCCCCCCAGGCCTGTCAGCTGGGGAAACCATCATCTCTCATTGGCTTGCTATGCCACTTAAGCCTGATGCAAAGTCCAGATGCCCCCCTCCCCCACGCCAGTGCCCCAGTTACGTGGCACAGTCACAGGCAGAGTCTGTGCCAAGACCCCCCCTCACGCTCACTGGCTTATTTTGCTTTAGACTCTTCCTAAAATGCCAAATTTATCTGAAGGGAAATTTTGCACTGCTTCTCCCAAATAGAGGGTTAATGTCAAAATGAAAATAGGAGAGCTCGCGCAGTTCTCAAGTTGGGTCTGGGTCCCGTCGCCTGCAGAAGGCGCTGGAGTTGCCTTTCCGAACTAGGCAGAGATGGCTGAGTTCTCCAGGAGTTTAACGACGACGAAGCGGCGCATCAAGATTTTCTGCTGATAGAAGCAGAGACTTGGAAAGGCAGAGTGGAAAAAGCATGCTGTAGTCCAGGCAGGGGCGCCAACCCTAGTAAGAGCCTTCCACCTTAAAACCCCGAGGCCCCATGCCAGCCAAAGACAGTGAAGGGAAGGAGAATCTGGTGGGCTGGCTGGGGAGCGAATGAAGCCTGTGGACTCAGTCTGAGTTCTGCCGCCCACCTGAGGCGTCCCAGCGCTGACTCCCCACATCACTGAGAGGCCATCACAGCCACTGTCAGGTCACCCTGAAGGGACCTGATAAACTCAGCCCTGTCAGGAAGCTGGCCAGGGTCCCTCCTGCCCACAGCTGCATCTTGTTCCCTAACACTTCCTTGTTTGTTCTCTCTACTTCCAGAAAAATCTAGGAGGGAATACGCAGACCAACTTCTACTTGAAGTTCAAAAGGTTTGAGGGGCAAAAATCCCACTTCCCTTCTTCCCTCAGTGGGCTCCTTAGAGCTGGCATCTGAGTTGGAAGTGTGCGGAGCAGAAGGCAGGGGTGGGGGTGGGTGGAGAAGAGAGGGAGGGAAGGAAGCCCTGGCCAGAGCGGAGTTCTGTGTTCCCCCACCCCAAGGCTTGGCATTATCTCTAGCTCAAACGGAGCAGGAAAGGGTTTCACTAATAATGTTTAACCCAGTATTTTCCTAGGGGTACTGGCATCATTATCCCCAGGAATGGGGCACACAGATTTCTAAGCTCCCCGAATCTCATTCTGGGGCCAGGGTGAATCTCAAAAATTATAAAATTCAAGTGAGGTTCCAGCTGAGTCTTAGACCCACTAAGTTTGAGCCCCATGGGCTCTTGGGTACATGGGCCCCTTTAACAGTCCATGGCTTCCTGTCCCTTGGTCAGTTTCCACCCCTCTGAAGATCTGAGATCAGGCACCCCTTCTTTTGGGGGGGGGCCTCCTCTGCCTGCCGCCTGCCCTGAGTCAGATCAGGCCCCATTGGCTGCCCAGGCCCTGTTCTCTATTTATAGCAATTCTACTGCCTACTGAGTTGGTGGACCAGTGTCTTCCTTGCCGGGCTACAGAACCCTGTGGGGACCCTTTCCTCACCCAGTTGTCTCAGCTCCCAGCCTAGGCCCACTGAGACAATGAAATACCTGCTCATGAGATGAACGAGTCCAAAGAGGCTGTTTCTACTCTACTTCCCCAGCTCACCACCTCTCAAGTGCTAGGAGTCGAGCTCAGGGCCTCTCACACATCTAGCAAGTGCTCTACACGGAGTCCTTCTCCTGGCCCCTGTTAAAATCCTCGTTTTATTTTTGAAACAGGGTCTCACTCTGTAGCCTTGGAATTTGCTGTATAGACCAGGATGGCTTAAATTCACACAGTTCCTTCCACCTGCCTCTGCCTCCTGAGTGCTGGGACTAAAGGCATGTGCCACCATGACCAAATGAAAAATTTCATATTTTAATCTATACCTTTATTTTAACATTTTAAACAAAGATCTGTTTTTTATTTTACACATATGAATGTTTTGTGTGCATGTATTTATGTGCACCATGTGTGTGCCTGGTACCAGAGGAGGTCAGAAGGATATCAGATCCCCCGGAACAGGAGTTACAAACAGTTGTGGGCCATCATGTGGGTGCTGGGAACTGAACCCAATTCTCTGTAAGAACAGGGATGCTCTGAGGCATCTCTCCAGACCCTTAAACTTTAATTTTGAGACAGAACCTTGCTAAGTGACCCAGGTTGGCCTCAACTTTGTGACTGCCCCTGTTTCTGCCTCCAGAGTAGCTCAGACTATAGGTATGAGCCACCACGTCCACTCACACCTTGCTGTTCTCAGGAAAGCTCTTCAGGTGTTTGAAAAGTCCTTCTGGTAGCAAGTCCCTGAGAGAAGGGACCCTGCTGTGGAGGGAGTTTTGGGTCTCACACATTTTCAATACCCCCATGCTCACCTGAGCAGGGTTTCAAGAATTCAAGGTGTTTTATATGCTAGAAGCAGAGAGGCATCCCCTGACTACATCAGCACTAAGGGGCTTCAGAGTTTGTGGAAAGAGAGCACACAGTTCAAGCTTAGTGGTCTATGGTGAGCTGGGAGCTCACTCTCTCAAGTCAAGAGCAGGAAAGTGAACACTTTCTGTCTATCCCCAAGACAGCCTCTCACAGGCTAGTGAAAACTTGCCTATTACCTCAGGACTGAAACATGGATAGAATTTCCCCACATCCCATAAGCTTTGTTGAATTAGTCTCTGTCTGTCTGTCTCTCTCTTTCTTCCTGAAAATATGCCCCAGAAGGAAGCAATCCTCTCATTCTTCAACAAGTACAGGCCTGGTCCCTTCGGGGCCACCACTGGTTCTGGCAGCCAAATACCCACAAATGTTTAGCTCTGCCACGGGATATGTAGAATAAATTAAGTTTAGGGGGGAAAATCATAAAACAAGCCTCTGCGCCTACAGACTGTGTACCTTGGCAGGGGGAATGTGTGTGTTACAACAGACCTATCCAGCGAGCCAGAGAGCTCAATCAAAACCAGAGAAAATGATTCCTGTCAGAGAGGCAGACAGCTTCGAGGCTGCTTCTTGGGGAGATGCAGACACCAGGGCCAACGTCACCTCGCATCTGCCAAAGTTCTTCCCCATGATGGTTGAGGAACGGTAAGGCCTCAAACCCTGACCAGGAGCAGATGGACAGCCCAAGGCTCTGGCTTTGTGAGCACAAAGCCAACACAAGATACTCTAGGGAAGCCTGGGACTCAGATTGGACTGTCTTCTGAAGACTCCAAAGTCACTGTAGGACAGGGTCTCAGATGGGAACCTACCAGATGGGAAGGTACAGCTTCACAGATCTTGCTAAGTACTTGGCTTTCTCATGCAATTCACATTTCCAGGACGGAACCTGCCCTGGCTCTGTGTGGTCAAGTTTACGTGGACCAAGGTAGATGTTAGCTAATTAAGTATATGGCGCCCAGCCGCATCATCCACAGGACTTCTCTCAGGAGGGGGACCCATCCCTGACAGAAGAGATACCAGCAATACTGATTGGCTACTCTGTCGATTAGAAATGGTTTCTTTTCCATTTTATTATGGTTTCTTTTTCTTTTTTGGGGGGAGTGTTTTTGTTTTGGGGCGGGTTTTGTTTTTGCTTTTTTTCTTCTTTATTTTGGTGAGTTTGTTGTTATTTTTTAAGAGACATGGCCTCCAAGTCCCGATCCTCCTGCCCTCGCCTCCCAAGTGCTGACCTGACTGGAGTGCACACCTTGTCAGTGGGGGTGGGGTGGGGGGGTTTCCCAGGCTGATGTTTTATATGGGACAGGCTACCTCATGCTTTTGTGGCAACCCACACCCCTTTTTAACTACACTGGAGAAACCCACCAGAAGCTTGTGGTTATGCTATAGATTTTATGGCTCTTTACATCTTTGGGAAGGGAAAGGTCATGAGCAGCGGGTATGAATTCATCTGAAGCTACGGAAGCTGCAACCCATGATGCAATCCTTCTGTAGAGCTATGGGCACATAGGTTTATCCTGGAGGGCCAGCCTCAAACAGATTCAAACAGGCTTCCATCCCAGTTCCTCTTCTTCAAAACTGCTCCATAATGATCCAAGAGCTGGCACCATTCAACAACCAAATCTACAGGCAAACCTTTATCATGTGTGAAAAAAGTCTGTCATCTCTGGGGGACAACTGGCCTTGCCGACTGTGTCTGAAAGGGTCATCACTACTATTCTAAAGCGGAGTAATGACTTTCAGTTGACATTTACCCGACTTTTACTTGATTTTGGCTTAAGCTGTAAGTGAAATAACAACCCCATATCACAAGCTCCTTCCTTTGCCTAAAAAAATGGCTTTTGCATTTGTGTGTGTGTGTGTGCACACACACACACACATACACTATGGTGCACACGTGGGAATCAGAGACAACTTTTGAGAGTGTGTTCTCTCCTTCCGCCATGTGGGTTCTGGGTATTGAACACAGGTCCTCGGGCTTGGCTGCAAGCGCCTTTACCCACTGAACCATCTTACCAGCGTCCGTCCTACTTCCTCTAACCACACCACAGGTAATTTATCTCTGAGAGTCCACAAGGAACCAGGGTCCGAGCTAGGCTGTCTCTTAAGGGTTTTCTTTCGTGCTGAAAGTGGCCAAACATTTTACACTCTACATTTTTCTTTTTTATTATTCTCCCCTTCTGTTTTCACTGGGGTCCTGGAAACTAGACTGAGGTCATCAGGCGGGCATGGCAAGCCCCTCAGCCCGCTGTGTCACCTCAGTGGCCCCCACACTCAAAGTCTGTTCCACGTCATTCTGAGTGGAAGCTGGGACACTCGGCGCACACGCAGGGCACAGCCATTCAGCTTGTTGTGCCTGGGAAGGGAGAGGGAGGAAAGCAATCAGCCCTTCAGTCCTCTCCAAGGGGACTGGGAGAGTTTGGTTTCTTGCTGCTTTATTTTGTTTTTAACAAAGAAAATTTGTCACTCAAGAAAAGGACCAAATTCTTCCAGGAAATCCGTTCAGCTGCAGTACCTCATCCTCACTGTGCTTTTTTTTTTTTGGTTTTTCGAGACAGGGTTTCTCTGTGTAGCTTTGCGCCTTTCCTGGAACTCACTCGGTAGACCAGGCTGGCCTCGAACTCACAGAGATCCGCCTGGCTCTGCCTCCCGAGTGCTGGGATTAAAGGCGTGCACCACCACCGCCCGGCCCTCACTGTGCTTTTACAATGAGAACTTCTGAATGTGATCCCCAGGCCCTGAGTCTCTCTATGGAGCCCAGGCTGGCCTTGAACTCATAGAGATCTACCTGCCTCTGCCTCTAAGTGCTGGGATTAAAGCACCGCCATGCTCAGCTGGCCCCAAACCACATTTAACGGAACCTGTTTAGATGTAGATAGACAGCCACACGGACTGATGGTTGAAAGCGTCATATGGAAGAGGATAAAGACATTCCCTAAACCACCAAAAGCTGAGATCAGAAACAAGGGGCAGTCTCCTATGAGGTCACTTGGAGTTTAGGGGATTTTGGGTTTGGGTTTTAATGGCTTGTAAGAGTTCCTAAATGTCAAATAAAGAACAAGAATGTGAAAAGTTAACTTCCCTGAGATGTTTATTCAAAAGATAAAAAGTTGTTCCCTGCAACACTTAGGCAGGAGGGAATTTAAACTAGACCCTGGAGGGGGAGGAAAGAGAAACCCAAATTCCTCAGAGACAGAGCAGCTGCACTCCCACCCTCCGGAGAGGCCATTTCCCCACCCAGTCACAAGCCAGCGCCAGCTCCCGACCTGCTGGGCCCTGCCCGTCAGTTTGTTTACACGGACCGAAGAGATCATCCAAACCAGACCCCGACAGCTTCGCTCTACCTGAAGCGCTTGCCTCACCTTCTCCAACTGTCCTGCAGGATTGACTACCACCCAAGAATCGCCTTTTTAAAAACAAAACAGTTACGAAGCTAATTATCAGACTGAGTGGGGGAACATGGAGGACTGTTGCCAGCTAGTTTCCTCTGGTCCCCAGTGACCTCAAGAGGCAGAACCTGTGTGTGCCGCAGAGGATGGCCCCCACACAGGGATCGACACATAAGGCTACCAAAGAGACACCAGAAACTAACAGCAGTGGTTATGTCTAGCAGAAGGGAGATTTCTCTTAGCATATCAGCATATTGCTGTATGCAGTTTTGACTTAAACAACAGATTTTAAACCTTTATGCATATGTGTGTGTCTGCCTTGTGTGTACACATGCCCACGGCAGGCATTGGATTGCCCGGAGCTGGCGTTACAGGCAGTTATGAGACGCCTGAAGTGTCCTGGGAACTGAAGCAGGGTCCCATGGGAGAGTAGCAAGCACTCTTAACCAGTGGGCCATCTCTCCAGCCCCTTGACTTTTGAACTTCCTATGTATTTAGTATTATAAGAACAAAGATAAAATCACGAGGGAGAAAAGCAAACCGTAAATAAAATATCGTGATGTAGGCATTCCATTTCCACAGACTTTGGGGGAAAGCCATAGCCAGAGGTTTGGAGAGCTTGTTCCCTGGCCTTGCACAGCAGCATCTGAGAAAGCAGTGTAAGTAAGCTGAAGTGTGGGGGGTATCACAGGCACACTCGGGCTTGAAAGTTCCCCAAATAAACAAAGATGGCTCCGTGGGTGAAGCGCGGGCCGCTCAGACCTGAGGTCTACCGTCTAGACCCGTAAGGTGGAGGGGGAAAATGACCCCTACAAGTTGTCCTCTGACCTCCACACACACAGCATGGTACACACATGCCTGAATACACATCACTCATGCACACACACGTGCCACATATACACACTAACAATAAATAAAAAAAATTGAAGTTGGGAGTGCCGGGCAGGGTAATGCACACCTTTAACCCCAGCACTCAGGAGGCAGAAGTAGGGGAATCTTTCAGTTCCAGGAGAGTCAGGGATACATAGTGAGACCTTTTATTTAAAAAAAAAAAAAAAAAAAAGTTATGAGTGGGTAGAATAAGTCTTTTCTTAAACATTCATTTATTACTAGTGTTGGGCATATGTGTGGAAATCACACGTCAACGTTTTGAAGTAGTTGAAGTAAATTCTCTCCTTCTACCTATCCATGGGGTCCAGGGACAAACAAAGTCCTCCGGCTTCCACAACAAACACATTTACCCACTGAGCCATTGTGCCAGCCCACAAAATACATCTTAATCCATTTTCCTTCTCAGGGAATGAAGCATGGCTCATCACAATGCTGATTCCTGAACTTGTGGAAGTCCAAGGGGATGCTACATTAGAGTCATCTGTGTTCTCGGTACAGCACGGGATATGACATCAGTCTGACAGGAACCAGGTCAGGGTGGCTCGCGGTGGCACAGAAACTAAACAGAAGAGCAGCCACCTCTGGTCCGGGCTGTCGTTCCTCGTTAAGTGTCTGTTATCGACGAGGGGGAGGCTCCGGAGGGACACCGCTTATAATTTGCTCCTCTCCAGAGAACTCTCTGGTCCAGCGTCTCAGAAGACTTTTGACCACACTCCTACCCGAAACAATTTCCAAGAGTATTTGCAAAAGAAGCCACAATTCTCCCAATCTCTCCCATGCAGGCCCTTCTAACGAACTGTGCACCCAAGGAATGTGGGTGGCCTTGAGGGAGCAGAGGAAGGATGCACAGCCCAGCAACCTGCAATATAGTCTCCCGAGCATGGACATGACCCAGGAGCTGTTCAGTCTGCTTGCTGGTGGGAAGGGCCTCATGCCCTGAAGCCTTACCACATTGGGGGT
Organism: Peromyscus leucopus; assembly: GCF_004664715.2. Taxonomy (NCBI): domain Eukaryota; kingdom Metazoa; phylum Chordata; class Mammalia; order Rodentia; family Cricetidae; genus Peromyscus; species Peromyscus leucopus. The sequence continues at coordinate 59,595,078 of NC_051086.1, forward strand.
GGTGAAAAGACAAAGAGACCTGGAAACTAAAGAGCTCTTTCCAGCATTTTATATCCTAAGTCTCAAGACATACAGTCATATTGGTTTATATGAAATCGTTCAATAGGACTAAACAGGTCATCTTGCCCATTATTTATTGAGAAGATAAGAAAGTCCAGGTGCCCAGACGTCCTACCCTCCCAAATGCCACTCATGTTCCATGCCCTGTGTTCCCTTACATTGTACGCCATTTGCTTATTTCTTCTGTATTAAGGAGTAACATTTTTCTAGCTGAAGAAAAACTTGCATTTTACGCTGGCTGTCTAAAGCAGGGATTATACATTTTTTGGTGACACAGCCCCACTTGTCCCCTGCAAGAAGAACCCTGGCAGTGTCTCTCAAAGTTAACAATGTACATACCCTCTGGGTTAGCAATTTCAATTCTGGAAAGCTAGTCTACAGATATGCATGGCTGTGCAAGAATGCTTATTGTAGCATTATTTAAAATAGCACAAGCCTAAGGAAGGGGTGAAGCAGCCACAGACAGGCAAATTGGACTACATTCATCCAGTGAAACACGTTGGTATTGTGAGGATGGAGGCGGATCACTGCGCGCTGGTAGACAAAGATCAGCAAAATGTAGAAATAGGTTTTCAAAGGTTTATTTTATTTTATTGTATGTGTGTGGATGTTTTGTCTGCAGGTATGTCTGTGTACCATGTAATCTCCTGGTGCTCACTGAGGCCAGAGGATAGCATTAGATCCCCTGGAAATGAAATTACAGATGGTTGTGAGCCACCACATGGGTGTTGAGACTCGAGCCTAGGTCCTCTGAAAGAACAGACAGTGTTCTTAAATGCTAAGCCAGCTCTCGGTCCCTATATTAATAATTTAAGGTTTATTTTTAATTGTGAATGAATGTGCATGTATGCCTGCAGAGGCCAGAGGCGTCGTGTGCCCCTGGAGCTAGAGTTACAGGCAGCTGTGGGTGCTGAGAACTGACTTGGGTCCTCTGCAAGAGCAGTTCATACTCTTAGCCACGGAGTCATCTCTCCAGCACTATATTAATATTTTAAAAAGTCAAGTATGTTTTTATAAATAGAACAGACACCATTCATCTCCATGTAGCAGAAAGATGTGTAAGAGACTTGAGTGATGATATCTGAGACATTAAGCCTTGTTATTCCTCTTGCACAGCTTCCACGTTTAGCCATGTGCATGTAGTTCTGCTTTTATAATTAAAGAAAAACTCGGGTAGGAGGAAGGCCTCTTTAAGAAGGGTCCTGACCACCTCAAGTCACTCCACTTCAGCCCTATCAAGTAGATTTTTTTTTCTTCCTCTTTAACTGAATCAGCAATTAAAGGCTGGATGTGAACTAATCTGGTTGCTATCTCAGAATACATGTTCTTAGCAAAACAAATGATTTGAGCATGGGTCAGAGCAAGGGCAGCATTCGGATGCTGCTTTTCTGTAAACCTCAGCTGCAGCCTGCCTCAGGCTGAAGTCAAAACACTGTTGTGGAAGCATTTCACAGGACAGAAAATGGATGCCGGCCTCAGCAGCAAGCTCCCTGGGTGCATCGGGGCATTCTTTCCAGGCCCTTAAAGCAATCCTCAGCACCGGGCTTTGCTTCTCCCTTGCTTGGCAGGAAAATCTCGCAAACCCACACAGCTAAGCAACCTAAGAGTTTTTCTCCAAGCCTGAGGGAATGGAAAGTTGATCTTCAGAACAATCCCAAATTTGTGATTCCTAAGAGTAAGACGAAGTTTAAATGCTTGCAGGCCAAAGAGTCTAAACCTTAGCATCCAATTAAATGGGAAATGACGGGCAACTCCTTTAAGACTGAAAAGGGATTGGGGAAAAGGCTTTGTTGGTAAGCGTGAGGACCTGGATTCCCAGCACTCACATGGTGTCTGCAACTGTAGCACTGGGAGAGGAGACAGGTGGATTCCTGGGGCTCGGTGGCCAATCAACTGAATTCATGAGTTCTAGGTTCAGTGAGACCCTCTGGTGAGTGATGCTCTGATTCAGTACTGGACCTGTGTGCCCACTGACATGCCCAGCAAGTTGTCCCCACTGCTGCGATCGTGGTATGATGGTTATGAAGGTAACCAACCACTTTCTGAGTGGATCTGAGGCCTGCTCCACAGGAGGGACGCATGTCCCTGGTCAAAAGCCCGTGCATGACTAAGGAGATCATCAGCTCTAGGTGAGAATGTACTGGTGCTTTTCAATAAATGGCCATAGGTCAAACTGCCTTCTTACTGTTTAGACCCATGATCTGTACTGCTCTGAACCTTGATAAGGAACTTCTTTTTGCAGTAGGTAGTAGTCAGTGCAGAGACATATAACCGGTCGAAGTACTGAGAATAAGTGACTGAGTGCTCAGTGGTAAATAGCTCATCTATATCAACCTCCCCCTGTCCAAGGCTCAGGGAATGTCTCAGAAAAGGGGGCAGAAAGAATATAAGAAGCCAGGGGGTAGGCAGGAGAGTTATGAAACATTGTCTTCTGGACATGACATGGGTGATATATACTCATTACTCCACAGCAGCCTTGGCTGATGCACAAAATCAAGCTAAGCAAATGACAATTTCAGCATGGATCGGGGAGGAGCTCCCAAGGTCCTGCTTCCTTCTAAGGAACTGGCAGATGATGGTTGCTGATAGAGAGAGAATTACTGGCAGACTACTCATGTCCCATTGCATAGCCCTATACCCATTCACAAATGATAGCACTAACTGGATCTAAGAGGCTATTAAAAATAATAATAAAGGTTTTTTAAAGAAGATGTGGGCCGGATATGGCCTAGCACCTGTAGGCAGAGACAGGCGGATCTTTGTGAGTTCAAGGCCAGCCTTGTCTACAAAGTGAGTTCCAGGACAGCCAGGGCTATGTAAAAAGATTCTGTTTCAAAAACCAAAAACAACATGCCCTGCCCCCAAAAGACATGAATTTAGGATGGAGATGGGTTGGTGAGTCCCAAGAGGAGATGAAAGATGAATACGATCAAAATACATTGTATACACGTATAAAAATTTCAAAGAATAAATAAAAGTATTATTGTTGTTTTGAGACAAGGTCATATGATATAGCCTTAGCTGGCCTGAAACTCTACTTAGGCCAGGCTGGACCTGAACTCATAGAGCTCGGCTGGGATTAAAGAAGTACACCAATATGTCTGTCATAAAAAAATGTCATTAAAAACTATTTTTAAAAGGTGGAAAGTATGGCCGGGCGGTGGTGGCACACACCTTTAATCCCAGCACTCGGGAGGCAGAGCCAGGCGGATCTCTGTGAGTTCAAGGCCAGCCTGGGCTACCAAGTGAGCTCCAGGAAAGGCACAAAGCTACACAGAGAAACCCTGTCTTAAACAAACAAACAAACAAACAAACAAACAAACAAACAAAAAAAAAAAGGTGGAAAGTAATCAAGGAAGATACTCAGTACTGACTTCTACCACCCACCCCAAACAAACAAACAAACAAACAAAACCAGAAAACAGTGCTGTCAGTGAATCTAGACTTGGTGCAGGCCTGAACTTTCAGCATTAAGGAAGTGGAAACTGGAAGAGCATGAGTTAAAAGGCTAGTCTAGGCAACACATCAAGTTTGGGGCCAGCCTGGACTGCACAGTACGCTCCTGAGGCAAACAGAAGAAAACAAAACTGCGGAAGTGAACATCCTATTTGGTCATTAATTGCCTGCCGAGTTCTAGGAACCTGACCCATTTTGAGGGGCACAGTGGGGATGTGTGTGTGCTGTAGGCTTGAGGGGGGCTCACAGCTAGACTCTGGAGACCATTTCCTCTGAAATGGATGAACTCCAATGAAAACCAATGAACTCACTTCTCCCTCTGTCCACCACCTAAACACCCTGCCCCGTTTCCCAGCCCTTCCTTCCTCCTCCAGACTTGTTGAGCCTTTCAGGGTCTACCCTACCCCACTCCACATGTTCCTCAAATCCTCATCACACCAGCAGACTGAGGGTCTTCAGAACAGGCCCTGTACTGGGCTCGCCATCCAACCAGCCTACCTGGGAGGAGGTCTTCCAGAGGGAAAGAGGGAGCTGGGCACTTGGGGCCGGCTTTGAGGCACTGGCCCTCACTCCATAGGGTGATTTTGCTGCAGAGGGGAAGACAACATCTGAGAATATTTCTGGCTATTGTTACTGCAGACACAGGCTGTTACTGGCATGGAGCGGGTACAGCAATTGTGGGAATAACTGAACCGAGAAAGGACATATCAGTAAGACACTTTCCTTTATCCCAGAAGTCACTGCAATCAGCACAGAGTACAGAACACACAGGCCGAAGTTGCTGTGTCAAAGGCCAGAAGTGGGAGGTCCTGCCAAGCCCACTTCAGTCTCCCCAGAAGCAAGGCATTGGCCAAACCTGGCTTCCTGACTGATGAATGTCTACATTTGGAGCGTCCCATCCAAACATCTCCTTTCTCCTCTCCTCCCATTCCATCATTTAACTCCTTGGCACACAGCTGCTTCTTTATAAAGGGCAGGCAGTCATGAGGCACACGGGGTGACGTCAAAGGCCAGAATGCCTTGCAGAGGCCACCAGGACAGACACTGGTGGCTACCCTTGTCGCTCTTTACACTGACCCAGGAGGGACTCATTGGGCACGAGCTCAAGCTCTGTGGTCAGGGAGCTCAGAGCAGCCCGGGTTCCAGGGAGCTGCCCGACACAGTTCTGTTCTGCCCTGGCAAGGGCCACAAACCCACGGCGATTACAGGCTGGTGGGAGGGAGCCTCAAGTACCCAAGCTGTCAATGGGACATGTGCTCAAGGAGTCCTGGCAAAGGGCCCTGCCCCCCTTCTTCACATCCCCTCTTCATCTCAGAGCTCTATTTCTGCAGCATTTGAATGGCATTCTTAAGAACAATGACCTAAAAATTACCATATGCAGATTTCAGCAGAAGCACTGAAGCCACTAGAAAGACTCTATGGGATGATACCTGTTCTGTAAAGGATGTGGACAAATTAGTGAATAGGAAGAAGACATGAAAACATGTCAACAAGGTGAGATCAAACACTATTTTCTTTTTTTTACTTCTGTAGGCGTTTACATTCTATGGACAGCGAACTTCCGAGTCCTCCCAGTTCTCTCCGAGTCCTCCCAGTTCTCTCCGAGTCCTCCCAGTTCTCTCCCAGTCCTCCCAGTTCTCTCCGAGTCCTCCCAGTTCTCTCCAGTCACTCTGGAAGCACGTACTTCACCTTTGATCTCAGCCGTGAACTGGAAAGCTGCTGCTCCAGAGTATCGTTCAGACAGCCCTGGCAGAGGGGCCGTCCTGGATGAGGGAGGGAATTCGATGCATGCTTTAAGTCATAGGTTCTCAGCTGGGGCAATTTTGTTTCCGGGCGGGGGTGGTGGGGTGGTGGTGGCATTTGGCAATGTCTGGGGGCAATTTCTGCTTGCCACAGCTGGAGATGGGGCTGTTACTGGCACCTAGTAGGCACGAGCTAGGGGTGCTGGGAAATATGCTACAAAGCACAGGATCCACAGTGAAAAATTATCTGGCTCAAAATGTCAGCAGTGGTAAAGGTTCAAAAGCGGATCTAAGCTCCTGGAACTCTTGGTCCATTCTGCCTCCGGCCACATCTTTAGTTCCAATCTGACAGCACGATGCTGATAGATCAGTGAAACAATGGAGAAGTTCATCAGCCAGGGGCTGGTTCCGTGTGCCTCTGTGATGACAGCAAAAGCACTTTGAACTTCCTGTGCAGTTCCGAAGATACACGTGGGCAACCTCACCAGTCTCTCTCTCAATTATTATACTCATCCCGCAGGAACGTCGTGGGATGAGAACGGCTGAGTGGATACAAATCCCTCTCTCCACGGTCTTCTGAGGAAATAGTGTGGAGTCGCCCGAATTCTCAGGCTGTGGTTTTAAGCACAGAGATCTTCATAGCCACACATAAGCCACCCATCACCGAAGGGCAGCCCCAGCATGAGGGACCAGTCTAGAGGGAAGAGATCAGCAAGGGAAGTCTGCAGATCTTTCAGCTTTCTGATGAGCCCTAACACGTGCGCTTGCTTTGGGAAGCTTCTTAGACAGGGAAAAAGAGGATGTTGCAAGGGCTAATCCAGAGTTGCATCGCGGCCTGGCTAGCCGGGCTGCACTTGAGCAGCTAACCCCAGGCTTGTAAATGCTTTTCCAAGCAATATGCCTCAAAGCATCTGTGGTGCCGTTTGCTCTATTTCCAGGGATATTTGGGGGTGGGGGTATGAGGAAGGAATGTGAAGATCTGGACATGCCCATGGAAGTATGTTATGCCTGGAATTCTATATGCCATGTGTGCTGTTGGCGGGGGTGGGCTGGGCTGGGGTGGGGGGAGTAAATGAGTCGAGAGCTGTGGTTCCAATACAGAACAAAGGAGGCCTGAACTAATACCAGCTGCAAGCAGAAGCCGCCGGCATGGTGGGAAGCTCCAGGACCGAGGTGTAGCCTTTCAGCCACGCTGACAAACGCTCATGGTCAGGATACTGAACCATGAGAGAGGGAGAGCGAGAGATGAGAGAGACAGAGAGTGACTAGGACTGACGACCCCCTCCATGCCATCTGAGAACCCCACATTGTTCTACCTGTGCTTCTGACTGGCTAAAAAACGGGGTTCCCAGGAACCCCTCCTTCTTGGGCTCAGTCAATTCTTTTGCTCCAGTGGTTCACAGAACTCAAGTGGAAGTTTTAAGTACAAGCCAGTAAACGTGAAAAAACACAAGAGGCATGAGGGGTTACACATCAATGGGCAAACACGGGGTAGCGGCTTCTGTTGGGAGGGGGAGCCTTGGACAGAAACGGAGGGCCCAAGACAAACAGACTCAGCGTGAACACTGAGACACTCCATCAGGCCAGGCGTTTCAGCCTCGGTTGGAGTCCTGAAAACATCTTGTTTCGGCCGCTGCTCTCATACTGCATGTCCAGTTCTCTAGACATACTTCATGCCTGGCTCTCCTTCCTCAGAGTAGGTACATACATGAGGGTGGGAAATAAGAGCTGTGTCCTCTGACGTTCTTTCCGTCTCTGGCCGGAGGATCGACTCCACTGGCTAGGCCTGCAACGGCACCTCCTGCCGCCCCATTCACCGACTCTGCCTCTGTTCCTCACTTACACGGGATAATTCCAGCCCACCGCACACTCTGCATAATCAAAAACACTTCGTTCTGTGCTAAACAAGAACAAGGTGGCCGGGGACTGCATTAAAAAATAGCTTTATCAAGCATTTCTGGGTTCCTCCTACATGTGAAACACTGCACGAAAGGCTGGGCCATCAAAACTACTGAGACATGGGGCTTGCCTTGAAGGAGGCCCTGAGCCTGTAGGGAAGAAATGTGTAAATAAACCATTAGGATTCGGGGGAATGTAAGCATTATAATGCTGTAGTAATGCGAGGGAAATCAGTTAATGCACCTAAAATGCTGAGAACAATGTCTGGGGCTTATGAGTCACACTACACAGGCAACAGCTATTTTCACTATCCAATCCCAAAGCAAGTCAAGGCAAGCAAGAGGGAAGCCACAGCATCGGAACTACTTCTTCAAGAATGAGCTGCATCTGATCAGGACGTAGGAAGGGGAAGGGATCCAAGGCAGAGCGAGGGGCAGAGAGCCCCATGCACTTGGGGAACCGCAAACTTCTGAGGACTACAGAATAAAATGCCCCGGAGGCTGTCAAAGATGTCAGGGGAGCCGGAGCTGTGGAGATGGCGAGGCAGGGGCCAGGGGGCCTGCCCATGGTGACTAATTTGTGACATTGTTGATAGGAACTATTGGAAACGAGGATAGACCTAGACTAGAAAATTCGATCTGGACCCTGGGGCCACTGGAGTAGAAAATGGGAAAGTCAAAAGCTGAACCAGTGGGAAGGCTCAGCAGGTAAAAGCGCTTGCCACTAACCTCATGACCTGAGTTCTATCCCTGGGACTGACACAGTGGAAAGAGAGGATCGACTCCTGCAAGTCGTCCCCTGACCTCCACACATGTGCTGTGGTATACACATACAACACAACACATACAACACAACACACACACACACAAACTCACAACACACACACACACACAGACATAATACACACACATATAACACACAGACAACACACACACAACACACACACAAACAACATACACATACAACATAACACACACACATACACAAAAACACACAAATAAATAGGTATAGGATTTTTTGTTGTTTTATTGTTTTTCAAGACATTGTTTTTCCCTGTTGCCCTGGCTGTCCTAGAACTCTCTCTGTAAACCAGGCTGGCCTAGAACTCAGAGATCTGCCTGCCTCTGCCTCCGAGTGCTGGGATTAAAAGCATGGGGGAAAAAAAAAAAAAACATGTGCCACTGTGCCTGGCAATCAATGTAGTTTGTAAGTTTTTGTTTTTGAGCACTCAAGAGGCAGAAGGATCATGAGTTTGAGGCCAGCCTGGGTGATACCATGAGGGAGGGAGGAAGGAAGGAAGGAAGAAAGGAAGGAAGGGAGGGAGGAAGGAAGGAAGGAAGAAGAGAGAGAGAAAGGAAGGAAGAAAGGAAGAAAGAAAGAAAAAGAAAGAAAGAAAGAAAAAAAAAAAGAAAGGAAGGAAAGAAAGAAGCCGGGCCGTGGTGGCGCACGCCTTTAATCCCAGCACTCGGGAGGCAGAGGCAGGTGGATCTCTGTGAGTTCGAGGCCAGCCTGGTCTACAGAGTGAACTCCAGGAAAGGCGCAAAGCTACACAGAGAAACCCTGTCTTGAAAAACCAAAAAAAAAAAAAAAATTAAAAAAGAGAGAGAGAGAGAGCGCGAAAGAAAGAGAGAGAGAAAGAAAGGAAGGAAGGAAGGAAGGAAGGAAGGAAGGGAGAGAGAGAAAGAAAGGAAGGAAGGAAGGAAGGAAGGAAGGAAGAAAGAAAGAAAGAAAGAAAGAAAGGAAGAAAGAAAGAAAGAAAGAAAGAAAGAAAAAGAGAGAAAGGAAGGAAGAAGAAGGAAGGAAGGAAGGAAGAAAGAAAGAAAGAAAGAAAGAAAGAAAGAAAGAAAGAAAGAAAGAAAGAAAGAAAGAAAGAAAGAAAGAAAGGAAAAGAGAGAAAGAAAGGAAAGGATGAAAAAAAACCAATACCAAAGCAAAAGTGAAAATAACAGTATCAGTGACGGATGTCCCAACAAATCTGGCAGGCACGTGACAACCGTGCAGTGGAAAGAAGGTCTTGTAAAGGGTGTCTGAAGGACTACTGTCCACAGCACAACCTCACCAGACAAAGAAGGGACAGCCTGCCAGGCAGCACCATCTGCACAGGACTCAGGTGAGAGTGGGCGGTGGGCGTGTTTAGGGAGCCCTGGAGCAGATCGGTGTGGCTGAGTACGGAAGGCCATGAGTCCATGGGAGAGCAGGCAGAGAGCCAGACAGGCTTGGGGCCCATGCGAGGCCTTGAGGTCTAAGCCAAGAGGTTGGCATTTAAACCTACTGATGTTCAGAGAACGGGGAGAAACGACTCGAGAAACCGGACAGTTTAGAGTCTGCTAAATGCATCAGTGTGACCCTGTTGTAAGAACTAACCAAGGGCTGGAGAGAGATGGCTCAGAGGTTAAGAGCACTGGCCATTCTTCCAGGGTGAGGGTTCGATTCCCAGCATCCACATGGCAGCTGGCAACCATCTGTAACTCCAGTCCCAGAGGATCTAATGCCCCCTTCTGGCCTCCACAGGCATTGCACACACTGTGCACAGATAGGCATGCAGGCAAACCAACCATAAGTATAACATAAAAATAAAGGTTAAATTAAAAAAAAAATCACTAGTCAAGATCTCATATATTTCTGGAATGTATTAATGAATGAATGATGAATGAATGAATGATGAATGAATAGGGAGGGAGGGGGAAGAAGTGAGCAGTGTTTTGTGGGGGAAAAATGGTGGGAAATGATTTGGGTTTGGGGCTCAGCAAATTCAAGGTCCCTCTGGCAAGCCGACAAGACATCACTTGGTAACTAATAACAGGGATGCCCAACAATAAAATCTCACCTGAGTTGGCTGGGGTTGGCTGAACTTGATCTTTGGTTCCTGGTTAAAGGGACCTTGTCTGCAGGCGTCTCTTCCTGGCAACCAGCAGGGGGCAGCAAAAAGAACGAACCTGGCTAAGTACGCGCGGTCCAAGCCAAAAGTCTCTAGAAACTTCTCACAGGTATGGAATCCAACCACAACCCCCGTGGTGGTAAAGTACTGCGTTGAGCCAAGAAGAAAGCGACGAACAAAAGACACTGAGAAGGAGAGACGCCAGCCAAAGAACTTCCCAGCTATGTTTGATTTGGTTAAAAAGGAACGTGACTTTCATCCCAAACACATTTCCAAAGTACCAAGTTCAAGGGTGAGGTTTCACTGAAGGAACTTGTCTTTTTTAATCCAATAAATAAAAAGCAGTGAGATCACAGCTGGTTTTGTTCAAGTGATTTTTCCAGTGCTGGTGTGGTGGAACCCAGGGCCTCGTGCACACTGGCAAACGCCCCGCCACACCCCTAACCCTAAGAGGTGATTCAGCTAACGAAAAATCAAAATGTCTTCAGCTTCCTTAGGGCCCAAATCCTGTTCCCCTGAGGGTATCATTCTTTGCCGGGGGCAGGGGAAGGGTCTTTTTGCATCTTCATATATAAAATGATAGAAGTAACTCTGAATTGACTACCAACACTGAGGTCCACGATAGCTGAGATTAGGAACACATGAAAGGAGGAAAGGATCCTAATAATTATTTCTTTGTTGCTTTTTTGAGCCTTTCTTAGTAAACTAATGAGTTACACTTTTCCTTGAGAGACGATCTTGGAAATGACCCATTTCCCCAACAGGGCAGCATTTCCTACCATTCACACATGGGAGAGTTTAAAAAAAAAATTGGTTTGAATTTAGCTTAGCTAGGCCAGGAAGAAAATTAAAAGTAAGTATTTATTTTCTGATTAAAGCTAACCAGACTCAGAATGGAGAGGCCACCAAAAGAAAACCCAGACTCTAAGGAGTGACTCCAGGCTGGCAGGACCCCACACCCACCCCCATCTACTGAGAGGCTAAGGAAGAGGCAGAAAAGGAAGAGCAGCTACCTGGTTCACTAACTGGGTGGAGCTAGGCATCTGTCACTCAGCTTCTTCACAAAGGCTTTGAACAGAACATCTTTTGGGCCCAGTGGTCAAGCATGGTGCAGGCCTATGGTCTCAGCACTGGAGAGGCTGAGGCGTAAGAGTAGGTCCCAGAGTAGCCTGGACTACATGGCAAGACCCTTTCACAAAGGAGGGAGGGAGGGAGGGAGGGAGGGAGGGAGGGAGGGAGGGAGGGAGGAGGGAGGGAGGGAGGGAGGAGAGTAAGGTCATTATAAGCTGTGAAGGGCAGGTAACTTTCAAATCAAAGCAAGCAGGGCTATTGGTCTGATAATGTAAAAGACAATCAAAATGAGGTTCTGGTCTACAAACCCTACAGCCTGGGCTTAAGCTCCAAGAGGCTGGCTGGACCACGCTCTGGTGGCTCAGAACTCTCCTTTTTTTTTGTTGTGCAGAAGCCAGGGAGCTGTGCCCTGGCCTGTGCTTGGGGAGTGCACATGGGGGACAGGACTTGGGACAAAGAGCAGACAGGCAAGGTTAAATGGCTCTTTTATCTTTAGATAGTCATGAGCTGTAAAAAGATGCAAAATGAGTCTTGTAAGTAAACTGGAAAGGAACATGAGGGATTTTGCAGAGAGATGGAACATTTTGTATCTTGTTTGGGAGGATATTTCTATAGGTATACCAGTTGTCCAAACACACTGAATACACTGAAGAACTATGATTTTGTAAGGTATGGTGAAGTATACCACTAATCCTGCATTGGAGAGGCAAGGGTAGGTGGATCTCTGTAAGTTCAAAGCCAGCCTGGTCCAACATTGAGTGTTCCAGCCAGTGCTACATCGTGAGACCCTGTCTCAAAACCAACAACAAAAAACATTTGTTCCTCTCTCCAAGAATATAGGTAACTAAGAATCCTAGAGTGTATGCAGGGTGCCTGTCTCCTGGGTATTGTTCCCACAGGGATGCCACCTCCTTGTCTGTCTTTGCTATTGTCCTTTGTCTCCGTGATGACACCAATTACACTCCACCCAGTTTCCCAAAGCAGAAACTTAGAATTCCCGCTGCCTTCCTCTTCCTCACAGCTGCAATCCCACGGCAGCTCCTAAATCTACTCTTCTCATCTCCATCCCAGTCTGGACCTGAGTTGCTGTCGCTGCCTCCTGACCATCATCTCGTCTGCCACACACAACACAACCTCCCTGGCACGGTCCTTCCGCTGTTCTCCATCTCTTCAAGGATAACGACCCAATTCCTTTGCCAGATGTTCAACAGCAGGGCCTTCCCTTTCTTGAAGCCGTCTACAGCACCCTCCAACCACCCTCCCTACTGTCCTCCCCCACCCCCACAAACACACCTACCCCCACAAGCACACCTACCTGCCTGTCGCCTTCCTCAGGACTTTGATCATCATGACCCGTTTTTAGGAGCCTCTCTCCTAGGTGCCCTCCGCCTCCCTCCCTACCCTCCACTTGATTGAGGGCTCACACACTTAACTGATGGCTTTCTGTGACAGGGCCAGGCTCTGGGTACAACCACATGACATGTGTCAGCTCATTTAATAGCAATTATCGCTCTGCAGAGTAATGACCGGGTTTCTATTTGTCTCCCCGCCTAGAGCATAAGGAGAAACCACTTTGTTCAATGTTTCCCTAGTATCTCCTCAGACGCCAGGAAAATTGCAGGTGCTGACGCTTAACAAATGCTTGCTGGATGAATGAAGGTCATAACAGCCAAGGCACAAAATGGCCTGCATTTCATCTGACTTTTCAATAAGCAGAGTGGCCATCTAGGACAGGCGATGTGCTGGGGTTTCCACACCTAGCAGGCTTCAGCACCACCCCCACCCCCACCCCGTATCAAAAGTACTTCTTAGGGATAGCTCACTCCCATGTCTCAACTGCCTTAACTTCCTCTCTAGCTTTATAGCTCCTAACACCACCTCTTAGGAAGAGCCTGCCCTACACGCTGCATTGTCCTGACCTCTCACACATAATCTCATTTAATCCCTAAGTGCCCCCAAAGGAGGCATCATCATCATCATCATCATCATCATCATCATCATCATCATCGCCCCCAGCTTCACACATGAGAAAAGAGAGGCTAAGTAACTCTGATGAGGGCATCAGTGCCTCTGTCCTACTCCAGGAAGGCCCGGAAACTGTTCTCACACCAGAAAAGCCCAGGGCCTCCTCCGTCCTCCTCTGATACCACGTGTTTCGGAGCTGCTGTTATATAGATGTATCTATTTCCTACAGAGTGGGAATCTACAATGGCTGGAATATATCCCCCAAACTTCATGCCAGAATGTTAACCTCCAAATTCATATGCTACTGATGACAACTGAGATTCATCAGGGTTGGGCATCCTTGATGGCTTATAAAAGGAGGAAAAGCCAGATGTGGTGATATGCCTAGGAGGGAAAGTCGGGGGAATCTCTGTGAATTCAAGGCCAGCCCGGTCTACATGCAGAGTTGCAGGCCAGCCCGAGACTGAGATCCTGTCTCCAAACAAACAAATACACTAAGGAATGAAATGGAGCAGCAGCCTGGGCTGACCCTTACCGGTCTGCCTCATCACGGGGTTTCCTCCTCAGGTTCTCACATGAGCAGAGCAAGTGTTCTCACCCCCTAAGGCCTCAAAACCTCCACGCTCTCTAAGTTCCTCAGCCTGAAGTATTTCATCGCAGTACAAAACAGACTTAGATAGAAACCAGGATTCAACTGACTCCAGCCTTGTTGGAGCAACGCAGAGGCAGGAGGGGAGGTGGAAGTGGGGTCCACGTAGCCAGGGAGGCAGGACTGAGGTCCACAGAGCCACGTAGCTGGCAAAGGACAGAGCTGCCAGCAACGGAGCTAGAGACCCTGCTACCAAATGCTTGGCCGCACAAGCCGCACTGTTACCTGCACAGACCCGGTCTGTTCAAACACAGGGAAGAGCTGATCTGAATGTTTGGGTCAAGACCACGGTGTGTTTCTAATCTCCAATGGGTCAGGATTAAACTATAACACAATCTTTAAGAGCCAAACTCTCTGCAGTTAAAGCATGCAGGGCCGAGAACAGGATGTGCTATATGAAAGCTGCCCTGGGTGATGGATACGTGTATGTGCCACAGCCCACTCTGCAGAGAGAGAATGCAAAGTGACAGGACCTGGAGACCCTTGCAGGGAGCCTGGAGCTCAGAGCTGGGCTGACAGCCATCCAGGACATGGGGGAGACATGATGGGCTTGGGGCCTCCTGAGAGGTGAAGGAGAGGTCTGTGCTAATGCGAGGGAAACCACGGGGCACACAGGGCCTCAGCATCCATATTAATGGGAGGAGAGTGACACAGGTCCCCAGGGCCACACAGCACTGGGAGAAAACTGGAGCGTGTGTGGGCCCCACCCTTGCCCTCTCCTGAGGAAGGGCGGGGTGAGAACCGCTCCTGCCTGGCCCAGCCTCTGGACAACTGTGCTGGATCTATCAACCTACGGAACCCTATCTCCCTACTTTCAAATGGAAAAAACCAAAAGGATTAAAAAGCACAAAACAGAAACAAAACAAAACAAAAACCCCCAAACCGCGTGAGGAGTTGCCAGGTATCTTCTGCTCACCTGCTGCTCGCTTCGCGCAGGCTCGTAGAGCTCTCCTACAAAGAAAGGTCAGCAGCACTTGAGATATGGAAGACAGGACAAAGTGCCAAGAGCAGCATGAGAGCTCCTCTGTGAACATGTGCCCCGAAGACGGACTAGGGGTGCCGGGGATGACGGCAGACATGGTCAGCAAAACATGACAGACCCTAAGAGCTATACAAGCAAGTTGTAGACACCTGCTGGACACTGTTCCAGGGAGAGACACACTTCTGGAGACTATGGATGGGACTCACATTGGCCAGTCAGTCAAGCAGGGGACAGGCTGGGATGGAATCTACCCATTAGCTCCCATTACCCACTCCCTCCCTCTCCTCCCTCCCTCCCTCCCCCCATTCCCTTCTGGAGTAGTACATGAGCTAGGTTCTGATTTCGTGGCTCAGGCTGGCCTGGAACTCAAGAGCTCCCTACTCAGCCTCTTCTATGCTGGGATTTACAGGTATGTGCCACCGTGCCTGGCTTCTTCATTTTCTTTTCTCTCTCTTTGCTTTTCCCTTCCCCCTCCTCCTCTGATTCCTTCTCCCTTCCCTGTTCTAAAATCTTTTTTTTTAATGTGTATGGTTATTTTGTCTGCATGTGTATACTACGTACATGATGTGTCCACAGAGACCAGAAGAGGGCCTTGGATCCACTGGAACTGGTGTTAGAGGATAGCGTGAGCTACCATAGGGTGTTGGGAATCAAACCCAGGTCCTCTGGAATAGCAGCAGCAAGTGCACTTAACCAACGAGCTGTCTCTCCAACACCCCCACCCCAGCTTTTCTTCAGTGCTGGGAAACCAAACCCAGGGATTCATGTAAAATAGGCCCAACCACATCTAAAAATATTTTCTGGTTCTTCTTTTTTCAAGATTTATCTTTATTGTTTTTAGTTAATATGCGTGTGTGTGTGTGTGTGTGTGTGTGTGTGTGTGTGTGTGTGTACACATGTGCACATGAGTGCAACTCCCTGGAGCTGGTGTTACAGACAGTTGTGAGTCACGTGACAGGGCACTGAGACTCCAGCTTGAGTCCTCTGGAAGAGCAGCAAGTGCTATTAATTACCAAGCCATCTCTAGAGCCCCATTTCCTGGTTCTTAGTTTGGCTTTCTACATACCTAACTAAAGGGGAAATGTGATGTCTTAGAGGAGGAGTACTAGAAAAAGGAGAGACAGGGCTGGAGAGATGGCTCAGCAGGTAAAGAGCTCTGGCTGCTCTTCCAGTGGCCCTGGGTTCAGTTAAGTTCCAGGACAGGCTCCAAAGCTACACAGGGAAACCCTGTCCTGAAAAACCAAATAGATAGATAGACAGACAGAGACAGACAGACAGATAGAGATATGGATAGATGGATGGACAGATGGACCAACAGACGGACAGACAGACAGATAGATAAAATAAAATAAAGAAAAGAAAAAGGAGAGACACCCCCACGCCCAAAAGAATAAACTAAGCTCAGGTCATGTCTGACCCCAAGTGTCTCAGCATCTCTGGATGTCCTAGTCACACACATTTCTAAAATGTGAACAGTTCTTAAGCATATATACTCCAACTGCTAATCTAAAAGAAAAAGGGGTAGGCAAAGCTTGCAGGGTTTCTCGGATATTTAGGGACCCATAAAAAGGGCTGAGAAATGTAGAAAGGATGAGGGATAGCCATGCCCAAGCAGCGCTGCACTGCGTCTCCTGGGTGAGATGAAAAGGGACCAGGGGTTTGTGCAGAACAACATGTCCCATAATGATTGGGCAAGGTTTGCATAAAAGCTAAATAAAAGCATGTGTGATACTGGAGATGGAGTTCAGAGCCTTGAACATGCTAAGCAAGTGTTCTGTCCCTGAGCTACACATCCAGTCCTTTGTGTCAGAGTGGGAGGAAAGATCTAGAAAGGGTTAAGGACTTTGCAGCCCATTTTCTCTCCAGTCCTCTATTTCGCCTGTTCACGTCTTAAGACACAAGCCATCGCTCGAGGTGAATGGCTGTTTCCTTTTCCTTTGCTCGTGCCCCATTCTGAAGAAAGGGCTCCCTGCCCACCTGGGGGACTACAATGCTGGCCTTTGATGTTCTTGGACAGTTTTAAACCAGGGCTGCAAATATAGCTCAAAATCCTGGCACAGGATCACATGAAAGGCAGAAAGAGGCTGGGACAAGGCGGGGCCCATCCCAACTTCAAGCATCTGCTTCAAGGACCCATCCCATCTGACCAGAGAAGCCGGGCTTCTCAACAAACGCAGCTCAGGGTCCCCAGTGTCAGGCTGGGCAGACTGCAGTCACGAAAACTATGCAAGGCTATGGTCTTGTACGGAATCTCGCCAACATTATTCTTGGCTCTGCTAACATTGCTTTGGCTTTAGAAAGTCAATAAATAAAGCAAGCAGAAGGTCCCCTAACACCCAGGCTGAACTAAAGGGTTTGGCCTTTACCGAGCCAAGGGGAATATTCAGTCCAAGGAGATACAGCCTACTGGATACCTGACACTTTCACAGGGTTTTTCCTTGGGAGGCCAGCGGTGCCCAGGAAGGCTGTGCTACACAAGAATCAATGTTGCTAAGCTACCAGCAGACACAGTGGCTAAGGAACAGCCAGGGACATGGGGGAGGAGGGGTGAGAAGACATCAGCAGAAGAAAGGAAAGAGGAGACAGGAAATACACCCCCACCTGGTCAACGACCTTAAAGACTGAAAGGCGATTGCTGGCTGTTGCAAGTTTCAGTTCTAGAAGGTATACTGAAACCCTTTCCAATAATCCTAATAAGACATGAAGGAATACAGTGCTGGGTGGGGCTCAGTGTAGAACACTTGCCTGGTGCACATGAAGTCTAGGGTTCCAATCCTCAGGAGTGGAGAGAGGGGGAGACAGAGAGAGAGAGAGAAGAGGGAGAGGAGGAGAAGGAACTTGATTTCCTTCTATTTATTCCAACATTTTTGCCCGGTGATCTGGGTGCAGCCACTGAACTTTTATCCAGGAGAAGCTCCACCGGGTTGATTGCATGGCAAGACCTCTCCAGAAGATGGCAGTGAAGAGTGGGGGGGGAAGGAGGGAGGGAGAGAGGGAGGGAGGGAGGGAGGGAGGCTGGGGAGATGCTACAAAGTTGCACAGTAACAGGGCTGTGTCATCAACAAGACCTTCTTCCGCCCCATCTATTGGGTGATCTTCTACATCTAGACAGCTGTCCGTCCTTTATTCCTTTCACTGAAAGTCTTGGGCTTTGTCGGCTAGACAGTGGTGGTGCACACCTTTAATCCCAGAGCTTGGGAAGCAGAGGCAGGCGGATCTCTGTGAGTCTGAGGCCAGCCTAGGCTACAGAGCGAGAGTTTTATTCCGAAGTAAATAAATTAACCTTCTGAGCTTGCTTCTCCTATGTGAAGAGGCCAAGAAAAGAATCCGGTTTTTATTTGTCAGAACTAGCCGTAAGGTAAACAAATACAAAGAAAGTGTGTGCTGGCCAATTAAGCAGGAATGCATGCTCTGGCAGAGACATGACCCAGTTTTTCCATTCACCGCATGGGCGTGAGCCACCCTGACTGCGTTTGCCTGGGGAGGAGGCTTTCTCTGCTCTGCTACAACAACCTACCCAGCCTCCACTTTCCCTACGGGAAAACTGCAGGTGTCCTTCCTTCTCACCTAATTCCCGGCCAGCGGAAAGGAAGTAGAGTGGGAAAGCATCTGGGCTTTGATGCCACAGGGGCCTGTGTTTGAACCTTTGTTTCCAAGCATCCACTCCCTCATTCACAAATCAGACAGGTCAGTAACCCTGACTCAGGCCACTGAGGTAACTAGGGGGGCTCACCCCCGGGGGAGAAAGCATGTGGTCCACAGCATACATACTTAGGAATGGTCTCAGTGATTCAACTTGGGCTCACTGGATATGTAAAGGATGATGCAACCAACGTGTGAAAAGAGACAGGGTTTGGGCTCACGGAACTTAAACTGCAAGAAGCAGGGTCAACTCATCTCACAACAGGATTGGGTAGGGGGAAGTTCAGCATGATTTTAAAAAAATTCTCTTTTTAACTTAAGAAAAGTCAAGAAAGCCATGGAGTGTTCTATGATCATTCATACTGAAAAATACAGCCAAGAAGCCAGTGGACTTCCCGTAAACTGACATGAACACCACTGACATCCATTCGAAATCCCAGACTCAAAACAATTAAAACCAGGGAAGCAGAGATGGCTCAGCGGTTAGGAATGCTGGCTGCTCTTCCAGAGGTCCTGGGTTCAATTCTCAGCACCTACACGTCGGCTTACACTGGTGTGTAATTCCAGTTCCAGGGTATCTAGCACCCTTACCCAGACATATATGCAGGCAAAAACACCAATGCACATAAAAATAAATAAGAATCTTTAAAAAATTAAACCTAAAGAAGGGAAAACTAGAAGGCTAGGAGTTTCTCTACTTCTTGGATCACAAACAGGAAAGCAATACAGCTTCAACTGATGGATGGATTCTGGTTGAGAATCAGGTTCAAGTGTCAGCTCAACCCACCTGTGAGGTGACCCTAGGCATCGCTGGAGAACTAAATGAAAATACAGAGCGGTGAGACTGGTCCCCACACGTGGCAAATGCTGCATTAGTGATGAAGCTACTGTTGCTGCAGAGAGGCGCTGAGCCACGATGCCTGCAGTGATGATGCAATTCAAGGCAAAGGAAAGACTTCAGGAAGACAGAGATAAAAGGGGCAGCCAGCTCCATCTGTAGGGGCTACAGGATGCAAAATGAGGGTGGTGCCCGGGACCTCAAGTTTAAGGCCAGCGAGAAGCAGAGCACCGGGATGTTCCGACTCTGCTCCACCACATAGCACATAAAATACACACTCCCCACCCCGAGCCCCCCCCACAAAGGGCATGCGGGAACATGGCTAGTGCATGATCCTTCTCACTCAGTGCCCTAAACTCCGGAAGACAGGGACTTCCAAACAACAGAAGTCAACACCTTGTGTGCAGAGTGGCTTCATTAAGCAGTGTCAAACACGCCACCGCCAACTCAGTGTCTAGACCCGATTATTATGAAATAAACTTGATTAAGAACAAATCCCTCTTAAGAAGAGCAAAGAACTCAGCGAGTCTCGTGCGCATCGGAAGCTGTTCTCAATTATCCCCCTCTCTCTGTGAACTTCACAAAGCGCCAGCAGGTGGGAGATAATTAAAGTTTTCATAAAACTTGTTTTACATGCCTCGGTTGGAACCTTTCTGTTCCATAAAGCTTTTCCCTCTCCGGTCTAAAGAGGAACCTATAAAGAAAGGATTCCCCCCCCCACTCAAAAGAATGTTTTTCTGGTTACATTTGGGGTTTTATGACTTGAGACAGATGAGGGTGGAGGAGGTAATTTATGAAAAGGGCTATTTCTTTTTATTCATATTTACATTCTATGAGGGAGGGAGTTTGCTTTCTGGACTCTCTTCCCATGCCCATCAGGGGAATGGAATCCTTGCTCCCATTTGACAAGATTCACAGAGCAATGAGAGGTCCACCGCTGACTAAGGCCTCCGCCTCCACAGCACGCCCTAAGAAGTGCTGACGCAGAAGGCTTGTGCGGGTGGGGGGTGGGGGCCGCCCCCTTCTCCAGCCTCTCTGACAGCTCTCATCTGATGGCTTAGTGCCCACTCCCAACACAGAAAAGCTACCTCTTCTTGGATATAGTTTTACGCACCAGATCTAGCCCTAACAAGGCTGGCACCATGAAAGTTAATAGTCAAGCGTGGCGTGGTGGCTCACACCTTATCCCAGCGCTGGGGAGGCAGAGGCAAGCGGATCCCTGTACGTTCCAGGCCAGCCTGGTCTACATAGCAAGTTGCAGGCCAGTCAGGGCTACACAGAGAGACCCTGCCTCAAAACAAGACAAAGCTAATGGTCATACACTCCAGATGTCAATCCATGAGGAAGTTAGTCACGTGGAGCGAGAAGGGTGAAGGTCTTCCTTTCTGGAAAAGAGAGCCCAGACAGTGAGAAACTAACGAGGGTGCTAAAACATGGGGGACCTGATCTTATGACTTGGGCCTTTGGCTATCAATGGACCAGAGAGTGCATTTCATTTGAGAGTAACCTGAGAAACACCACCCTGCACAATTCATTAATTATCATTTGGGGTGTTTTAAATGAACTGGGACCTCAGGCTTAAGTTTCACAGAAAGACCTTAAAGGAATGTGTGATGGATTACAGCTGGAATGTTGCCCACAAGTCAGTCGCTTTCTCCTTGACGGTTCCCTCGTCTGTCCCCAGGCTCTCTTCTGCAGTCCGGAGACCGGGGACCTGAAGTGGCCATAGCAGCCCTGGAGCCTCAGACTGTTCGTTTCCACCCCCACGTGCACCCAACCCTCCCGGTCAAGTACCTGCTCTGCAAGGTCTCACCGTGTTGGCACTGGGGACATTGTGCTGTGGTGGGCTGGCCTGGGCATTACAGAACTCTTAGCAGCATCTGACCTCTACCCAGACACTAGTTGTGACACTTTGTGATACCAAAAGTGGTGCCAGAAGCACGGGTGACTGTGACAGTGGACACTCCTCTGTATACAGCCACAGTGAGTACACGTTATTTGTGTTAGCTCTCCGTTGCTATAACAAAACACCTCATACAATCAACTTAAAGAAGAGAAAGTTTACTTTGGCTCACAGGCTTAGAGATATTACACAATGGTCAGACGGCCTTGTGCTTTGGGCTGTGGGAGGCAATCCTTCAATGGTGGGAGTGGACAGAGGAAGAAGTTCACCTTGTGGTGCCTGGGAAGCCAGAGAAAAAGAGGAAGGGCCAGAGTACAAAGATCTTCTCGAAGGGCGCTCCACCCCAGCCCAGGCCCCCTACTAGGTCCTACCTTTTAAAGATTCCCCTATATTCACGTGGTACCCAGCTGGGGTTAAGCCTTTAACACTTGGGCTCTTAGGAACATTCCAGATAGAAAAGAACTGAGGAACACAAGGAGAGAGCTGCCTTGTGTTCAGTTACCACAGGCTCTGGAGAAGGGAGGGCATGTAGAGATGTGTGGGTGGGTGTGGAAGCATTTCCAGGGAGGAAGGCCAGCCCTGAATGTGGGCCAGTACCCACCCACCCCCACATTGTGGACTGAAAGGAAGAGGATAACAATAATAACCACCCACCCAAACCAAAGCCCACCCACAAAGACACACCTATTCTGCTTGTAGCTGCCTGAGTTCTTTCCCTCTGCCACACCCTTTCTCCAGGAGGCTCCGCCTCACTCCGGGACCAGAAACTGTGTCGGCCGACCACAGAATGGAACCACAGCACCAATGAGTGCTCAGGCTGATTCTGTCAGGTATTTTGTTAAAGCAATGAAAAACTAACACACAGCTCAGAGAGAACTCATCTTCCCCAAGATCACTCATTTTTCACAACACTGTCAATATCTCCCAATACGGAACTTTTGTGGTAACAGGCCTATACAGGCTACTCCTATACCTACCTCCCAGGGCCGTTGGGAAGGTTGAGAAGTTACGGAACTATTCAGTCCTCGACTTCACATCTCACTCACACTAATCCAGGTCAGTTCTATGAAACTGGCACTGCCTTTGGAGCACACTGTCCCAACGATCCAATGCATCATCCAGTTTCAAACTCTGTACCTTCCACCAACAGGCACTGGGACTTTCTCAGACTTCTGAGACAGTGATGGACCCACCTCTCCTGACTGTTCATACACAGTCTTCTTACCTCCAAATGCCACGTATCACACAACACTCTCTCCTTTCCTAGGATTGACTGTTTAATTTACATCTCTCATGGAGAAGTCCCCACAGGAGACAAATATTAATCAGTAATAAAAACTGTGGCCCGCACAACAACGGTGCAGCTGCCCACACGCGTGAGCTTGCAGGAAAGCCACTGACAACCCAGGGCTGCCGTGCCAAGGACAATGAATTGCCGTGGGAGAATGAGAGCCGTCGCCAGCTCCCGGCAGGCCCTGGGCAAGCCCGACCAGGCTCACCTGAGAGCGAGAACGCTCAGTCTTTGAGAAGGAGAGGCAGAAGTGACAGCGCGGGTGGGAAAGGCAGTTGGCAGGGGAAGTCACACTGGGCGACGCGTGCCTCGGTGGGAGAGCACTCCTTCTTCAGCGTGTGTAGCACGTTTGAGACTCTGAATCCAAATTTATTTATTTATTATGTGCATTGATATTTTAACTGCATGTCTGTCTGTATGAGAGTGAACTGGAGTTACAGACAGTTTGTGAGCTGTCATGTGGGTGCTGGGAATTGAACCAGGGTCCTCTGAAAAAGCAGTCAGTGCTCTTAACCACTGAGCCATCTCTCCAGCCCCCGCCCCAGGGCTGGCTTTTTAACAAAGGACAAACAACTAGCAAAATAAATCATGTGATTGGGGATGCGGGGGCTCAATTTTTCGTAAAAGCACTTTGCAGGGTCAGCTGCATTTTTTAGCTTATCAGACAGTCAGAGAAAAGCAATCAGTTACTGAGGGAAGGAAGAGCCGGGCAGCCTCGCTGATAGCCGCATGCTTCCGCTGCCACGGAAAGGGAATAGAGAAATTACAGACAGCGCAACCTATTAGCTTCCTAATGCCTGGTCCCTGGTGACCAGCAAAGATGGATTCCTCGCTCACTATTACTTAAGGACAAGTTGACACTCTGCATCTAGAAAGTTCTGAGTGCTCCGCTTGATGGGCAATATGCAATTTTCAGATAACTACCCACCTACTGACAGGAATTTCTCCCCTCCCTGACATTCATCTCTGCCTCTCTAAGCCTCTCTGAGTAGGCTGTTAGCCTCACACAGGCCTCGGGCGACTTAGTTCTTGGTGGCAGTGACTCTCTGGACATTGTAGGGCATTTAGAGCACTCCTGTCTTTTATCACCCTTGCCTCCCGGAGTCTAGACAAATATCCCAAGGGCAACTTGAGAGGTGCTGACCTGGTTCTGTACATTATGGCCTTTTAGGAAAACATACTCCTCCCAGTCCCCCACTGTCTGGGACACACTGGTCCCATCTTTGCCTCTTGAGTCGACAGAAACTTGTTAGGAAGTCGCCTCCTTTGAAAAACACCTTTTCTTCTCCACTCTCCCTTCCAAAAAAGGGGCAGGGCTGGGATGCCTACTCTGCGCATGCTCCTGGCTCTGCGCCTCAGTCACAGCATCCCCATCACCTCCTTCCCTCATGGACTATCTCATCTGCCCATTTGTTAGTTCATGGTGTTAACACATGGCGAAGTGTTAGGGACACTTGGGCTCCTGCTCTCGGGGTGAGAGTCAATAAACAATAGTATACGAGAGAGCAGTGGCTGTTGTTAGAACTAAAAAGAAAATAGAAAGGTTGGTGAGATGGCTAGGTTCGTAAGGGCACTTGCTGTCGGAGCCCGGCAACCTGAGTTCAATCCCTGGATCCTACATAAAGGTAGAAGGAAAGAATGGACCTCCACATAAACAGCAGCATCTATGAACACACACACACACACACAGAGAGAGAGAGAGAGAGAGAGAGAGAGAGAGAGAGAGAGAGAGAGAGAGAGAGAGAGAGAGATTTTAAATACATAAGGCAGTCAATAAATAGGGAAACTGAGGTTTGGAAACAATGATTCGCTCATGGCCATGTTGCTGAGCTCCTGGGTCCATGTTCTTTCTCACCACACATTACTGTCTCTTTAGGAACAGACTGACATAGGTGAGGCAAAAAAATGTTCAGAGAGCTCTCTCTGTCCCCGGCTGCTGGCAGGCCATGGGTAGCGCTTGAGAGCCCCCCTCGGTGGGAAAGGGAAGGTGGTGAGTTTATTTACAAGCAGAATGAATCTGCTAGTTCAAGGAGAAGAAAAACAAATGGCCTTCATTTTTCAGATTCTTGTCACTGGGAAGGGCCTCAACATTAGCACTATTAACAAGGCCAAAAATAAATCACTCAAAAACTGGTGTCTGTAAAGAAGGTGGCCAACAAATGCATGCTTTTTCTCTTAAAGGACAGAGAGGCCTGGGATGTTTAAACACTCAGGCTCATTCTGCAGTGATGTTCTCAAGGACTCCAGTTGCTGGCCTGGACACATCTGAGAGGCAAGGGGACGGTGTGGTCTTCGGGAAGAGATGGACCCTTCCTTCTGCTCTCAAGACCCAACCTCACCATCCATAAATGCAGGAAAGCCAGTGGGAATGGCATCTAAATTACATGTGCCAGTTTAGTCCAGGGAAGAACCCTGGCCTGACTTACACCTCTCACGGAGACAGCAGACCCAGATTCAACACCAGCTCTGCCCAGACTCTAATGCCAGCACTCCAGCTTCCCTGGGCTCCCCTTCCCTGATGCTAAGACACAGAGACCAGTCCCCCACTTCAGCAGCACACACTGAAGGGGAAGCCAATCCAATGCCGGGAGGTTGTGGACACACCGAAACTGTTAGGTTCGATCTGAAGCAACTCAGTGTCCTGGAAACATTTAGGATGAAGTTTCGCCCTGGACTTGGCGTCCCAGTGCATCGCCAGCTGTCCGGAAGCTGGGCAGTGATACCCAGTCAGGGCTCCGGGCTTCCTCCGCCATCTCCCAAAATATCCCTAGGTTTTCAGTTCCAGGTTGTGAATCAAGGCTGAACCGGAAACCAGAGAAAGCACGCCTCCTGTCAATCCACTCCTCCCTGACTTGAAACTACCCACAGCTCCCACAGACATGAAGAAGAAATAGCTCTGTTCCACGGCCAATGTAATACTCCACATTAGCTCAGTAACTCCGGAACCAGGAACCAGAAACAGAAAATGTTTCTTGTGTGTCAGAGATGGAACCCAGGCCCTCACATCTACTTGGTAAGTATTCTGTCACTGAGCTACACCTATAGCCCCTTAGGAAAAAATTATAATGTTGGGGCTGCAAAGACAGCTCAGTCAGAAAACTTCTTGCCTCCCAAGCACAAGGACCTGAAGTCAACCCACAGACCCCACGGACGATGCTGAGTGTGGTGGTACACACTAGAGTCCCGCTGGTAAAGAGACAGAGACAGGGGGATTCCTGAAACTCGTTGGCCAGCTTGATCGCTGAGCTCCAGGTAATAAAAGCATCATAGTTATTAGGTGCCTAGTCTTCTACTCTCAGGTTTTTTTTTTTAAGGTTTATTTTATTTTCTGTATACGAATGTTTTGTCTGCACGCATGTATGTGCACAACATGTGTGCCTGTTGAATCCCTTGGAACTAGGGTTATGAATGGTTGTGGGCATTAAATATTGAACCTGGGTCCTCTGCAAGAGCACCAAGTGCCCTTAACCATTGAGCCATCTCTCCAGTCCCTGGTTTTTGAACAATAGCTCGCTTAACACACAGGCCAGCTCCTGGAACTCTATGAGCTCCACTTTCTAGATGGAACACTAAGGTTCAAAGAGGCTAAGAAATTAATGGGCTTCTTGGGGGGTATGCACAAGGCCCCAAATACTACAAAATGATGATGATGAGGAGGAGGATGGACCTGACTAAAGTCAGCCTGTGAGTGGTTTGGCAGGATTTGAACCCAGACTGTTACCATAGTCATGGAGTCAGACATCTGCCTTAACTCAAAGACTAGAATAGCTCTTTCCTGGGTTGAGCCCTCAGAACCGCCCCCCACCCCCATGAGTACTTGGTAACTTTCATGTCTCTTTGTTTGTGGAAGAGTCTGTTGTCCCTGGACATGAGGAGTTAGGACTGCATGTCTGTTCTCCCTAGACATGAGGAGTTAAGACCGCATGTCCGTTCTCCCTGGACATGAGGAGTTAGGACTCAGAACGCCAAGCTTTCTCAGTTTTGTGGGCTCAAGCAGACTTGTAACATTAACTTTAATGTAAATTTTTTTTGGAAGTGATTCACATAGAATTCCTGCCAAGAATTTTAATAATTAGACAGAATTAGCTCAACCTCTGTCCGTACATGCCTAACAACATCTGCTGATCCGACAGGGGCCCTGGAAACTGCAGCCGGGCCTGGAGAACACCAGGCACTGCGGGGCAGCCCTGAGAGCACCTGCCAGTTTCCACCTGCATCTCAGCCTCCGCCCGACTAACACCTGGCTGAAAGCATCCTCTCCCACAGCCACCACGACTAAAGGGAGGACCACACGAGTGAAGGGACTAAAGGGCCAGTCATAGAGCAGCACGTTCCCCAGTCTTTCTACCCCAGCTGTGGGTACAAAGGACGTGTTTTACGATGGCCATTTCAGTCCCCACTCTGGTCCAGCACACAGTAGTGGACTCGTCCATGCAGTGGCATTTTGTTAAGGGGTAGCGACTTGCACAGTGTGGACTAGCTAATTCCTGGAGGGCTATGTTACTCATGTCACAGGAATTACACTAAAGTGATAAGGAACAGGCCTGGAGTGTGGCTCAGTAGCAGTGTGCTTCTGGAGTACCATGTGCAGAGTCCTGGATTCCACCTCCAGCACTGAGGAGCAAAAATAAAAGGGGGTTCATTTTTGTTTTTGAGACAGAGTCTCCCTAGGTAGCTCAGACAAGCCTCAAACTCACAATCCTCCTACCTCTACCTTCTGAGTACTGGGATTATAGAAGCATGGCATCATACCCAGTAAATCATACATATCCAGCCTACCCAACAGCTCTGAGTAGCTTCTTCAAATGCCAAGTTAAGGGAAAGTAAGAAACGGTCAAGGCAGCATCCCCCTCCAAGATGGTGCAGGGGCACACACAGTCATGGCCACAAAAGTGCTCTGTGGGACTGTGCATGGCTAATGACCGCTATTATGGCTGCCTTAAATGAGGGCACCATCCTTAAAGGTCAGTAGTGCCCCCCACCCCACTGCCCCCGGAGCTCTACAAACACTTCCCAAACACCTGCCCTTCCTTTCCTAAAGCGTAAAAACAGAACCAATGTCAACAGTTCCCTAGCAAGCCAGACTTGGAAACACAGGCCTGAATACCCAAGACAGGGGGATTTCAAGTTCAAGGCTAGCCTGGGCAACTAAGTCAGAACCTGTCAAACAAACAAATCCCTAGTATTGGTACCATATTAGAAGCCAGAAACCTACTTTCCAAGAAAAATCCCACTATGGTGTCTGAGTGATAATCAAACTGTTGTCTTTTAATTACACTTACATATGTGCATGTCAGTGCAGGGGTCTGTGGAAACCAGAAGAAAGTGTCAGAGCTCCTGTGATCTGCATGATGTAGGTGCTGGGAATTGAACCAGGGTCCTTGGGGAGAATGGCCAGCTCTTAACCACTCAGCTATCTCCCCAGACTCTCAAACTGTTTTGTTTTGTTTTGTTTTTTTGTATAGCTATAAGTGTCCTGGGCGGCTGAGTGTGGTGGCATTTTGTGGGCAGAAGCAGGAGGACCATCACAAATTCTACATCAGCCTGGTCCACAGCCAGAGCTATATAGCAAGACTCTATCTCAGAAAGCCAGTAAACAAACTGATGAAGGAAGGAAGGAGGGGGGAGGGGAGGGAGGAGCAGGAAAGATGGCTCAGCAGTTAAGAGCACTTGCTGCTCGTGAGTACCCAGTTTTAGTTCCCAGCACCACCTGTAACTCCAGTCTCTGGGGATCTAGTGCCCTCTTCTGGCCTCCCAGGGTACTGTATGCATATGGTGCACATACAGACAAGCGCGCGCGCGCGCACACACACACACACACACACACACACACACACACACACACAAATTTAAAAATCATTAATTTTTTTTTTAAAGAACAAGAGTATCTTGATTGAAAAGCATACCGCTGGTCATGGTCAGCAAATTCTGGGGGGAGCTAGTCTAGGGGGCATAGCTGTACAAAGAACTCATCTGAAGGGAGTTAATTAAGATGGAGAAAGACATCTGCTCCCACCCCTCCTCATCCTGTTCCTGCTGCCTCTGCATCCTAAGACACCCAGAAAATTACCTATTAATTGAGATGATTATTTCTGCCTGCAATATTTTAGGGCTGAGAAGAGAATTAAATGTCTAAATATTTCTTACTAGCTGAACAAAAGACCTACTGTCCCCTGCCCATCTTTTGTGGAATAGAGACACCAGTGAGAGCTTGGAGTAGCAATTAAGTGCCTAAGTGACTGGTGATCATTTTATCAGGAGTAACTTGAAGGAAAAAGAGAAAGCTTTTTGTCTCCAAGAATTAATTGTAGGGCTGGAGTGTGCTTAGCGGTAGACTGTTTGCCCAGCATGCACAGTGGCCCCCCAATACCACAAAGGAAAAATTTAACTATAGCTAGAGAACACATCTTTTTTGACTAACTAAGGTCTTGGGGATTGATCGGGTCATCAGGCTTGGTGGCAGTCACCTTTAACTGCTGAGCCATCTTACTGGTACCAAATCTAAGACCTGGACAATTTATTTCTTTTTTCTGTAACTTAAACTATTTCAAAATATGTTCTCTCCTGGACAGAGGAATTGCTGGGAGTGTATTCATTAAAAGTTCTAGACTGGCTTACAGTTTTTAAAACTCAATCTCTCTTCCTCCCCACCTCCTTCTCTCCCTGCCTTCCTCCCCCGCCCACCCCCCACCCCCAACCCCCCACCTCTGCTTTTGGTGTCTTTGAGACAGGGTTTCTCTGTGTAGCCCTGGCTGTCCTGGTACTCACGCTGTAGCCCAGGCTGGCCTCAAGCTTAGAGATCCACCTATCTCTGCCTCCCGAGTGCTGGGATTAAAGGTGTGCACCACCACATGGTGGAAGAAGAGAATCAATTCCCACAGGTTGTCCTACACACACACACACACACACACACACACACACACACACACGAGTGCTATGGATCAAGTTCCAAGCCTAGGCTGTGGCATATGCCTTTAATTCCAGCACTGTGGGAGAGAGACACAGGCAGGTAGATCTCTATGAGTTCATGGCCAACCATGTCTATATAACAAGTTCCAGACCAGCCAGTACTACATAGTGAGACTAAAACTAAACTAAACAAAACCCAGAAACTAACAACAACAAAATATACTCCCAAATACAAGTATCTCCCAACCCTAGTGGAATTCTAGAATGCGCCACTATTCAGCATCAAAGAGTAGAAGACATTGTATTCCCTTTTCAGTGATACCAAAGGGATAGAGTTATTGTGTGCGTTTGAATGCAGCCTCTAAATAACATTTTGACAGCCCTGCACAGAAGAGAGAAACAATAAAGGCCTGGGGACCCTGCTGTGACACTGACTGCACACAAAACACAGCGCTGCTCCGCTCCTGCTGTGGTTTGGCGGGCATGAAACACGAAGGTTTGATAGCTCATGTTCCGAAGGACACGAGTCCTGAACTCCCGTGGGTACCGCACACGAAGAGGGTTAACACAAGCCGCTCACAGCGGATGACATCGGTCTTAGGAGATGTTAGCAAGTGATGCCCCCTTCAAGGGCTACGTCTATACACAGATAAGTACAAGAATGTCTGTGAGATATTCCCACCATACAGGCAGGGTACTTGACAAGAGAAAAATCATCTTAAATGTCATTTTACCGACTCACTGGGAAGCGCTCCTAGAGAAGACAGTACAAAACCCAGCTTTTCTTCTAAGAAGGCCAGTTCTAGGTTGTAACCACATGTCACATCTTTTAAATCAAACAACCCATGACTCCAATTCTAATCTTTCTGAGTGGCACAGATCAATGATAAAATGTCTTCCAAATGCTGTGAGGATGTCTTTAAAGCCCCCAGAGTGTGTGGCTGTCATTTTATTTTTTTAAGAATTTATCATTGGTTCCAAGTTAAGCATTCAGTTGCTACAAATACTCAGAATTGATGACTGTTTTCAAAAAATACTTTCTACATACAGCATTATTGCTTGGATGAACGGATGCCAACAAATGTGGTCAGTATTGTTTCCAGATTCTTCTGGCAATCCTATTGCCTGTGCTGGTCAGCTCAATCGTATCTGTCCTTGGTCACTTCATCTTTAGCCACTTGCAGATTAAGAATGGCTTTTCCAAGTGGAAATGGTGTGTGTGTGTGTGTGTGTGTGTGTGTGTGTGTGTGTGTGTTTGGCACACGTGCATCCGGGCCCCTCTGATCTGTCCTCTAATTGGCGATGTGGGCGGGGCTTTCTGTCTTTCCCACACAGCCTACCTGAGAACAAACAGCAGAAGAACTCATTCGACAAGAGAAACCCTGGAGAGGCCAGTGTCCACGTCCTGAGGGCCTCTGGATCTAAAGAAAGAGCCCTTCTCACTCGTATCATTTTTAGCTTTAAAAAGGTTTTCAGAAGTACATTTTGCCAGTATATATACTCCAGTCTGCATACTCTCAGAGGGCCGAGTCCCACAGTACATGTGTGTTCAATTTCATTGCTCTGTACTTGCTCTGCAGCTTCGTGACCGTTGAAGGCATTTTTTGTGAACATTATGTTTCTGTCTCCCCAGCAGTACCCTAAGCTTTTGTTTTGTTTGTGTGGTTTTGTTTTTTGAGACGGGGTTTCTCTGTGTACCCCTGGCTGTCCTGGAACTCGCTCTGTAGACCAGGCTGGCCTCAAACTCAGAGATCCGCCTGCCTCTGCCTCCCAAGTACTGGGATTAAAGGCGTGCACCACCACTGCCCTGCCAACCCTAAGCTTCTTAACAAATAAGAGCCAGGCCCTGCCTTCTCTTTGGGTTTTTGGTTTTTGTTTTTTTGTTTTTTTTTTTAAACTATGACTACATTAAGCCTATAAATTAATTTAGAAGAAAAGATGCCTTTGCAATATTTCATTCACATTTTCAGCTAAGAAGTCTTTCTCCATTAATGTCGTTTTTCTCTTTTTCAATGTTTAACTACACTTTTGTAGTTTTTCCTAATTATAAACACAAAGCATCCACATGGTAAAATTTTCATGTAAAATTTTTTTCTCTCCCCAGATCCTAGTTCAACACTCAGAGGCCACCTCCTCACTGGCTTCTTATATAGCTGCTCCTGCATACAACACACACAACACACACACACACACACAGAATTATCATTCACCTCACCCTTTTAAAAAGTTGGGTCAGTTATCAACTTATTACCTCTTAGCTGACAAAGAAAAAAACATTTAAAGGTCACAAATCTAGGGCTGGAGAGATGGCCCAGTGGTTAAGAGCACTGGTTTCTCTTGCAGAGGGACCCCAGCTCGAGTCCCAGCACCCCCGTGGTGGCTCACAACCAACTATAGCTCCAGTTCCAGGGGATCCAAAGCCCTCTTCTCAGCCCCTCAGGCATCAGGCAAGCAAAACACCCACACATATACAAATCAATGAATTCTTAAAGAAAGGTCACCAATCCATTTGCATAGATAGGTCAGGTAACAAAGTGTGTACCTAGGGCCTAGAGACGCACGTCTTTTTATTGAACAAACAGGACTCCACTCTGTGGACATACTCTAAACAGGCTTCCTTTTCCTCTCCCAGTTCAGGAATCCAACCCAGGGCCTTCGCATGGGACTCGAGTGCCTGAGCGCTGTAGCCTGAGCGCTGTGGCCCTCCCCCCCCCCCACCCCGGCTCACTACCAAGTCCTGTACTCACAGACACGCTTCTTTCACGTTTTCTTCCTGCTGCGAACCTTGCTTCAATAAACACTTTTGAACACTCCACATCTATGCACATTGCTGTAGACACGTTTGTTTATATTTATAAGATGTGTTGGATAAATCCCTAGAAATTGAACTAGTAGCTCAGATTACATATATTTTTATTTTCTGGGTGGTGTTGCCAAAGAAACCCCGTCAGTTTACACTCTGCCCGTGCGCGAGCACGCGCCTGCCTCTACAGACTCTTGCCAACCCTGGATGTCATCAAACGCTCCTTTTGCCAACCCAATAGTCACATATTGTATTTCATTACTACACTCCTTTCACTCTAAGTGGAACCAGGTATATTTTATAAATAGGTTTCTACTTCTTTGTTCAAATTCTTTACTCAAATTGACTTTTAAAGCCCCCAGTGCCGCAAGAAGACCAACCAGAAACCAAGCGGCCTAATCTCTGTCGTGTATGTTGGAAATGCCTTTCCCAACCCTTCGTTTTATCATTTGATCTGGTTTTTGGCATTCTGAAACATATGGACATTTTATGTTGGAGTTACCCCATTTACGGTCACCAGAACAATCTAGATAATTTTTTTGGACACAAATACAGTCATCTCTCTGTATCCACAGGGGATTGGTTCTAAAATGCAGGAAATACTCAGATCGGTAGACACTCAAGTGCTTCATATAAAATCACATTGTGAGGCTGGGCGGCAGCGGCGGCGGCGGTGGTGGCGGTGGCGGCGCACGCCTTTAATCCCAGCACTCGGGAGGCAGAGCCAGGCAATCTCTGTGAGTTCCAGGCCTGCCTGGTCTACAGAGTGAGATCCAGTACAGGCACCAAAACTACACAGAGAAACCCTGTCTCAAAAAAAAATAAAAAAAATAATAAAATGGCATTGTGCTGTCACAGATCCCAAAATACTCTAATCCTCTCTAGATTATTTACAATACTTAATACAATGTAAAATACTATGTCTGTGGTTTTATTGTTAAAAATTGATAAGGAAAATGTCTGTACAGATGAGATTTTTCTCTCCAAATATCCTTTTGGGCTTTTTGCTTGTTTTCCTAGACACTGTCTCACTCTTAAAACTCACTGTGTCGCCAGGCTGGGCATAGACTGGCATCAATCCTCCAGTCTCAGCTTCTCAAAAGTTCTGCGATCACAGATTAAAAACTACCAGGCCCTTCAGTAAATCCTGCACATCTCTGACATGACACTGGTTGACTCCAAGACTGTGAAGACTGTACACACTGATTTCTTCTCAGGGAGAAGTGGTTGAACAGAAAACAGAATCACCAAAAATCCTCCCCTGGTTCTATAAAAGCTAGAAGAACAAACAGCTACAAAAATCAGACCACTGCCGAGACCCAGCAAAGCCAGGCATCAAGAGGGTATCTGAAGGCTGTGATGTAGCTCCTATTCGCAAACTGCTTGCCTAGTGTGCGTGAAATCTCCCAACAGCACATAAAACCAGATATGGTGGAATGTACTGTACTCATGGAGGTGGAGGTAGGAGGATCAGAAGTTCAAGGTCATCCTCAGTTAAACAGGGTGTTTGAAGTTAGCAGTCTGGACTATACAAGATCTTATCTATTAAAAATAACAAATAAGACAAAAATAAATAAATAAACAAACAAACATCTTCAGTCCTCTGGAAGGGCAAAGTTTCCTGCTCGATTTTGGAAGTCTATATGCTTATCAGCTTTCTGGCTTCCAGTGTCCTCTTTGCCTCAAGGCCTGGGCCATTAGCTTTGCTGATTCAAAACACAAGTGACTATGGATAAGACTTTTGGCCCTTGTCCTGCCTCCAGAGACTATACAACACAAGCCAGTTCACCTGAGTAAGCAAGATTTGGTCAAGATCCCAGAAACACCATGGCTCAACATGAAAACAAAGGAGAAAATATAATGGGCTACGCACTCTAATACCCACAATGTCCACACTGTGACTTGAGCAGATGACAGATGTTGTCACCTGGCATCGTTTCCTTAGTTCTTCCAGTAGAAGAGCAGATATTACCGCTACTGATGAAGATAGCGATGACCTGGGAGACGGCGATGAGCTAGGAGATGTCTCGCATGGGTGCAAGCAGGAAGACTCAGGCTCAGATCCCGAGAACCCATGTAGAGTCTGGGTATGGCGGTGTTCAGCTGCAATCCTGGTGCTGAGTAGTAGAGACAGGGTGATCCTGGGGGACCCTGAGCAGCCAGTGTCTCTAAAAACAGCTCCAGTTTCATAGAGAGACCGATTCAAAAGTAAGATGGAGATCAATAGAGGAGAGATGAGGCATGTACACATGGGAATCAATTCTCTTTCCACCTTGTGGGACCTGGGGGTCAAACTCAAGTTACCAGGAAGTGGCAAGTGATTCTGAGACTTTTTTTTTTTTGAGACAGGGTCATTACATAGTCCTGGTTGGCCTTGAACTCACGGAGATCTGCTTCAGCCTTGGAGCGCTGGGATTAAAAGTATGTATGTGCCACGATGCCTGGCCTTCACTGAGCCATCTTGATGGCTCACTCCGTCTTGTTTTTGAGACAAAGTCTCTCGTTGAACATGGGTTCGACGGATTTGGCTAGACCAGCTTGCCAGCAAGCCTCAGGGAGCCTTCTGTCTCCATTTCCCTGTACTGGGGGGACAGGCACATTACCACCACACGTGGTTTTTCCACAGGTACCGGGAATCAAAATCAGGTCCTCATGTCGAGTAACAAGCACTTTAACCATCTCCCCAACTCCTAATTTTACTTAATCATTTAAGAAAAATTTCCTAGGCATCTGCCACCTATCTGGATTTTATTACAATAGTAATATAAAATAAAATTAGAGAGATCTTGGGATATGGTTAAATGTAAGCGCCTCCTGAAAAAAAAAAAAAAAAAAAAAAAAAAACATAAAATTACCCTCCAGCTAGATACCAAGGGCACCTCCAGGGCTGAAAATTGGAAATGGCAATAAGCCACACAAGGGGGACAGATTCCAGGATCAGCAAGTGAAACCCAAGTGAGTGACCACTCACAGGTCAGAGCAGACTTCCAGGCTCCCTCTGAACACCCCCCAGACGCACCCCACATCTTTATCCTTGTTCCCGTGGGGTTTTGTCTCCAAGCAATCAGCTCTGTGTTTTTATTTCTATGCTCCATTTTAAACCACATCTTTAAAAAGCACTTCTTGAAAGGCAAAGATTGGGAGAAGAAATACCGACGCTCTTAAGAGCCCCTGTCTAGCTGCCAATGCATTGTTTTAGTCAAATGTCAAATGAAAGGGGAGAAGCGGAATGATGATTTTATTTGAATTGCTTCCAAAGAAAAGTAACCTCGGGCGAAACTGGAGACCCACTCGGCTGGAAACCTGGGCAGGTCGACAGCAGAAATGCAGGCAGAAAATTGCATCTTCCAGAAAGCACGGTATCAAACAGGAGCAACCACAAGCAGTGATAAGCTTCGAGGTCCCTGTGGCTCGGGATGCGTTTTTTAGCCTTTTCTGCTCTTACCCCGCTGAAAATGAAATTAACTTAGACTACAACCTTCCCTTGCAGAGGGCTTTTGGAAATGATTAAAGGTTAACTCTCTTGTTTTAAGTAAGATCAACGTATTAAATTTCAGATTTACTGAGCTGAAAAAACAGGCAGTGAAACAAACATCCCAAACTTTAAAACTTTAAAACTAAGGAAGGCTGGGGATGCAGTTCAGAGTTGGAGCATGCACTTAGCATGCGCAAGGCCCTGGATTAAAATCTCAGTCCTGCTCTGTGACAAAACCCAAATAAAACTAAAAGGATTTCAGGATGTGGGTGGAAGACAGTCCCTCCTGGTGAGCACGAAACTGAAGCCCAGCTCCCTTATCTGCTAAGTGCCCAAAGACCCCCCCAGTTTCCGCTGTCCCAGAGTGCTACAGAGCACTAAGACCTCCACATCACGCTCATAAATTACAGCAGCCCACGGGTGTCAAGGCTCGTCACCACTCTAATCTCATCCTTGGAAGTTTTCAAACCAAGCCGAAGGCAGATCTTTTCAGTGGTCTTTATCTTTGGCCATGAATCACATTTATTAGACACTCCTGTGTTTTCCGTGATACCTGCCGGAGTAACAAATCAAACAGACTTTGCCTCCAGCGGGATGGCTGGTTCGAGTGTGAGTGAACATGGCGATGGGGTGCTCTGTGTCTGTGGCTCCAAGTCTCTGAATACCTGAAACTAAGGTCAAGCCACAGGAGGCATTTGTGGCAACTGGCCCAGCTCTTCCTGGCCCTCCTGAGCCCGCTGGCACTCCCTGATCATGTCGCCATCTTACTCCCGACCCGTCTTCACTCTCAGTCCTTTCTGAACTCAAGTGCTGATGGCTGCAGGCCACCAAGGACTTGGCACAGACCCACCTCATGTCTCACCCACTTCAGGAGGATTTTCCTGCTCTGTTCAACGTCCTGGAGGAAAAGACCCACCTCTGTAACAGACCGTCACTGTGTTACAAGAAGGAGGCGCTAACATTCCTGTGTAAAACATTGTTTATATTATTTTATCTTATGTAGGGCTTCACTATGCAGCCTCAAACTTAGGTCCTCCTGCCTCAGACCCCTGACTGCCCGGCTTCTGACGCTGTCTTTGCAGGAGGTTCTGAGAGAGCGTGATGGCTAAGCTGACTTTCAGGGACACACAGAACAGACAGGGTGGAATTCACATCGCAGACAAAGAGAAGAGCACGCAAGTGGCAGAAAATGTTGTTGACATGCTGGAGTCAACCCCTCATGAATAAGAAGACGTTTATGGAGCTCTTGCTTCATGGAAAAAGCCTGGCCCACAACAGGAATTCATTTATAGCTTAAGTGAAGTATCACTGTCATTTAAAAACAATACAAAACAAAACAAGGTTTCGTGTCTAAGTCAGCAAACAGCCTCTAGGAGGACGAGCCAAAAGCAAGCAAACAGACGACGAGACTCCAGAAAACACTCTCACTCTCCTCACCACCAGAGCTGTAATCAAAGAACAAAGGGGACTGTGCTGGACCTGGTCTTTTGTGCCACAAACGCAGCCTCCAAACCCCGGGCCAGACGGCTGGTCTTGACGAAGGTTATTTTCACATTCTGTCAGAAGGAAAGCGAGGAAGACGGCAGCTAAAGGTCCCTGAATCCCGCTCACAGAACACGCAATGCTGGGATGAAAATCACTGGTGAGGCCCGGAGTCCTTAGTTTTCTTTCTCCCCACGGCCTCGTCTCTCCCCAGCTTACCCTGCGGGTGGACTTCTCTTCTTAGGTGATATACTCCACGGCCATCATCTCTCCATGAGGCTACCAACGCCATCTCACGGCAAAGTCCCCTCTGCCACCTGAAAGCACCACCCTCCAGCTCTTCAGGAAATGGCCCCTCACTTCTCCTGGCTCCCACACTCGCCCCTCTGCCCGTCCCCAAAGACTGAGGCTGCAGGGGACACCCTCAGCCTTTTTCTATTTAAAGTGAACTCATCTGCTCTCCAACTCAGACAATACCTGGATTGTTCATGACTTCATGCATGGCTCACATGATGTCTCTTCTGGACTCCGTCTGCCCCACGGTCTCTACCTGCCTACACCCAAGGGACCCTCCAAGTGAGTTTTCCCCGAACTTACTTCTACCTCTGTGTCTTCATACATGCAATGAGCCCTCAAAGCAGGCCTCTGTCATTTGTCCAATGTGTCCCCAATGGGTACTTTGTTGTGTTCAGTACAGGGAAACCATGACAATAACCATTAAGTGGGCGTGCGGACTTTTGCAGCTCATCTAATCCCAAGAACCCTCGGGTAGGCACCAGCTACCCCCATTACCCAGCAGCATAGTACCAGCTCCCAGATGACAGGCTGGTATGACGTAGCAGGGATGGCTATCTATCTCCAGCCTTCAAGGAGACTTTAGATAAGGCTGGGGCTGTGAGGAAACAGGAGTTCCAGGCCATTTAGAGATCCGCCTGGCTCTGCCTCCCGCGTACTGGGATTAAAGGCGTGAGCCACCACCGCCCGGCTTGATTCTCAGGTTCTTATATGGGGTGTGCTTGCTTAATACATCCCTACCTTTTCTTTATCCCCCCCCAAATTAGGTTTCCCCATCTTCAGTCACCTGTGCTTCACCTGGTGGCTGCCATGTTAACTGTTCTTTCATGGCCTGGTGAAGCCTGAAAATTCTGCTTCTAAACTTATTCTCAAAATCCATAAAACTATTCTCAAAATTCTACCATTAGGGGTTCATTTGGGTGAAACGGATCATCTCAGAAGAAAATATAAAAGAATAAAAACTGGCTGGACAGTGGTGGCACATACCTTGAATCCCAGCACTCGGAAGGCAGAGAGGCAGGCAGATCTCTGAGTTCAAGGCCAGTCTGGTCTACAGAGTGAGTTCCAGGACAGCCAGGGATATACAGAGAAAACCTGTCTCAAAAAAACAAACAAAACAAAAAACCTAAACCTAACTTAAGAGGAAAAACAAAAACTTGAGGATAAAATTCACAGACTATCCATATATTGTCACCTGTCTAAAAAGGCACCAGGATCAGACAGTTTCATGGATAATTTCTTTCCAATTTCTAAGGAACAAATAATTATCATGCTATTTAAATTACTCCAGAGCCCAGAAAAATTCTATAGAAAGTATGTATTATTTCAAAAATTGAAAACATACTAAATGCATTTAACTTTCAGGTTTTTAAAATTATTTTTATTTGTGTGTGTGTGTGTGTGTGTGTGTGTGTGTGTGTGTGTATATACACATATATATGTGTTGGATCCCCTAGAGCTGGGGATGAGTGTCAAGTCACTCATCATGGGTGCTGGGGATTGAACTTGCGTCTTCTGGAAGAGTGGCAAGTGCTGATCTTAACCTTGGAGCCATCTCTGCAGCCCCTAAGGTATTTTTATAGACAACTGATTTCTGAAATGTATTTAATTGGGTATGTGCATATGCACGTGCATACATGTTGTGCCACTGCACACCAGGAAGGCAGGAGACAACTTGAAGGAGTCAGTTGTGTGTCTTTACATGGATCCCTGGGGTCACACTCTGGCCATTAGGTTTGATGGCAGGCATCTACATCCACTGAGCCATCTTGCTGGCCCCAGTTGTGTCTTAGAGGGGATGGGGAGCTGGAGAGATGGCTCAGTGGTTAAGAGCACTGACTGCTCTTCCATGGGACCGGATTTGATCCCCAGCACCCACATGGCAGCCGTCAACCATCTGTCACTCCAGTTCCAAAGGATCTGACACCCTCTCTGGTCTCCATGGGTTCCAGACAGACATGTACATGGTACACAAACATACATTCAGGCAAAACACTCACACACGTAAATAAAATAATTGTTTTGTTTTTGAGGCTGGGTGTGACGGCTATTTGTAATTGTCAACATGACTATATACAGAATAAACTACAGTCCAGAAATGGAGGGGCACATCTGTGATCTGGATCTTGAGGCAGAAAGACAGCACGAATCAGATCTTAAGATTGGAAGGTATAGGCTTTGGATCAGGATCTTGAAGTGGAATGACACACACCTTTAATCCATATCTTGAGGCTGGAAGACACACCTTTAATATGGGCCATACCTTCTGCTGGAAGCCTATATGAGGACAATGGAAGAAGGAAGGTTTCCTTCTTTGTCTGCTTGCCCTCCTCTTGCTAGCACATCCATTCCTTCACTGGCATTGGAGTCTACTTCTTTGGGATTCCAGCATATTCAGAAGAATAAATTACGTGTGTGTGTGTGTGTGTGTGTGTGTGTGTTTGTGTGTTTGTGTGTGTGTGTGTGTGTGTGTGTGTGTGAGAGAGAGAGAGAGAGAGAGAGAGAGAGAGAGAGAGAGAGAGAGAGAGAGAGAGAGATTCATTCCATAAGTTCTGTGACTCTCTAGAGAACCCTGACTAACACACTGGGTCTCACTATGTAGACTAGGCTGGCCTCAGACTCACAGAGATCCATCTCTGCCTATGCCTCCTGGGTGCTGAAATTAAAATCAGGTGCCACTATATC
The DNA here is from genome assembly GCF_004664715.2 of Peromyscus leucopus. NCBI lineage: Eukaryota > Metazoa > Chordata > Mammalia > Rodentia > Cricetidae > Peromyscus > Peromyscus leucopus. Next base: position 59,635,102 of record NC_051086.1, read on the forward strand.
TGACTTACAATAAAATTAAAAAGACCAGCTATCTTAGAACTCACTATGTAGTCCAGGCTAGCCTTGAACTCCTACCTCTGCCTCCGGAGTGCTGAGTACAGGCATGGACCACTATACCTGTCAGTATATAGTTGTTTGTAGCTGACATGTAATTGCATATATTTAGGAATATTTATTCATTTACTGTGTTTTGAAATAGGGCCATATTTCATGGCCCACACTAGCCTGGAACTCCAATTTCTCTTCCCTCTGCTTTCCTGAGTAGTAGGGGAACAGGCATGTACCCCAATTGCCAGTTTGGGTTTTTTTTTTTTTAACTATATGTATCTTTTTTTTTTCATTTTTAATTATGTGTATACGTGTGCATCTGTGTGTGAGTGCATGCATGTGAATGCAAATGCCTGGACACCAAAAAAGGATGTCAGATCTCTGGAGCTGGAGTCCCAGGTTGTGTCGGCCTCTGGATGAGGTGATGGGAATCAAGCGGGTCTGCTGGAAGAGTGGTGTGTGCTGCCACCACTCAGCCATCTTTCCAGCCCCGACTCAGGGATTTTAAGGCAACAACTGTGAAGTTGCACCGTCTTAAGAGACACTGTATCTGAGCAAAAATCAGAAAATGAGACATTCAACAATGTACTCTAATTCACCGTTTGAGAATTCACCTACAGCCTTCTGGATACCGCTTGGTACCCTAGGGATGAAACAGAGAGCTAGGGACACACGATGCCTCTCTTCATAGAGTTTGCATTCTCATGAAGAGATAGACACCAGACTACCTCCAACACATCCTGATAGAAGCTCCGAAAGAACTGTCCAGGAAACTGCAGGGTAGGCTCGGCGCTGGGAAGACGACCTTATCTGGGATCAGAAACAAGGGCACGGGGAACGGCTGTTTAATGATACCAATGCATATTTGATGACTCAAGATACTCCTCACACAGAGTAGACAAAAAGCACACAACAGTTTGTGTAGTTTAGTGCTGCTCTTGAATTTTTAAAAAGAATCATTGTTGAAGTTTGGAACTGGGATGTCTTCCCAAAGGCCCATATGCTGGAGGTTTGACTTCCAGAGACGCACTACTGAGATATGATGGCAAGACACTCTATTCTCCCGGCACTAGGCAGGTGTTAAGCATTGGTAAAACATCATTAAAATCTGTTAAAATAGCTGTTAATAATGCTCCTTACGCGTATATGGCAAGCACTCCTGATGTTCATTTTCTTTAAATAAGAAAAACCTTGGATAACTTGACTCCCTGTTGAACAGCTATTAGACTCTTCCTTCATGCCCAAACTACTTAGTGTAAAAGGACTATCAGTGGAATAGCCAGCCAGGCTACCCTATGCCATCAGCCATCTGGAACACCCCACCAATGCTGTGAGACAACCATGCAAAACACTGCAGCTGACTGTCCTGCCCCCTGAAAGCACAGCCCCGCCGACCAGGGCTGTCTGGACAGTCTAATCAATCTTCTCGCTATCACAAGCCTGCACGAGCCCCTCCCACTTCAGTCGGAGAGAAGCACTTCCCCCGACCGAGTGAGTACTATGGCCGCAGCAAGGCCATGATTGGTCCACAACACAAGCCTCAATTGCTAGGATCGGTGCTAGATGCAAAACTGCTTGGACACACAAAAGACTATCTGGTCCAAACATCTCTTCTTGGGCTACATAAGCAGGTTGCTTAGGCTCATCCAGGCGCAGCACTCTTTCAACGCTACCTCCCCTGGCGTGGGGACAACGGGCCTGTGCTGGTTAGTTTTAACTGTCAACTTGACACCACTTAGAATCACCTGGGGAAAATGTTTTCGAGGAATTATCGAGATCAGCTTGGTCTGTGGGGGATTCTTGATTGCTAGTTGAGGTAGGGAGGCCCACCCTGAATGTTGGTGGCACGACTTCATGGACCGGGCCCTGGATGTGTACGAGTGAAGAAAGCTAAGACCAGCAAGATGACTGGGTGGGTAAAAGTGCTTGTACCAAAGTGTGACTACCTGAGTTCCACCCTCAGGGCCCAAGTTGTCATCTGATCTTCCCATCGCCCCAATCTTTCTCTCTCTGCACACACATGTACACACACTAGTGGACATTTTTTTTTTTTTTTAAGAGTGAAGCTAGCTAGCTGAGCACAGCAGCAAGCCAGGATGCACGTGCTTATTCTGTGGGCGGGATGCTTGTAAGCCCCTGCCTTGACTTCCCTGCAGGAACGAACTGTTCTCTGCAATTGCAAGCCAAATTAACCCTTCCTCCCCTCCGTGGCTTTTTTGGTCAGGGCGTTTCATCACAGCAACAGAAATTAAACTGGAACCAGGGCCATTACAGCAGACTCGGAAGTGGTCTTTCTTGCCTACCCTCGCTAGTGCAGGCTGAACTGGAAACAAAGAAAGAAGCAGCCGTGACGCAGGGGAGGTGGTGGCATCAGGGGTGCCAAGGGCATCACATCACTTCACCACTGAGCAAGAGCCAAGAACCAGCCTGAGAGCACAGTGTCCCCAGGGCCTGACCTCCACGGAAAGTGCACACGGCCTGGTACCACTCTGGTCCCACCTTCTGAACCCAAAACTGAGCTGTTCAACAGCCCAGAATAGGTTCCTAAACCCAGAGCACAAAAGAATCTTCAACTAGGTCAACTAGCAACACAGGCCTGGCTGCTAGTGCCTAGCTCACGGTACCCAAACAGCCTTGCTTGCAAACCAGCATCCAGTCCTGAGCTCCCGGCCCTGGCCTCCCAGTAACCACTGTTTGCCTGCTGAAGAATCGGAAAGGCAGAGGCTGGGTGCAGCTGCTCATCAGCTAAAGAGGTGTCAGCCTCAGACCCGCTCCCCCACAGCATCTGAACCTGTTGGGCAACACCAGCACTACTCCCACAGACTTGATCCTCTCTCTGAGTGAGGACCCCATCCACCCACAGAGACCCTCCTCCCAGTGAGATGCCTGCCAGAACAATCCAGGCCACAGTCAATGCGTGTTTCCCCCGAACAGCCCTCCAGTATCCTGACATTCAAATGCTGTCCCACCTGACAGAGACAAGAACCCCAAGCTATGTAGCAGTGGCCACTGGAGGAACAGCTGAACAGCTCACGTGTGGCCAGGATGTGAAGAAAGGAGGCAGAAACCGAGAGGAAGCTCACAGAAAGGAACCAGAGAGGACGATCTGCAGGCCCTGGCCACCAGCAGTCCAGACAGCCATCAAGGGCCCAGAGTCTCAGACCCAGGGCTGAGAGCTGTACAAGCTGGCTGGTGCCAGGGTCAGGATGTGGAAAGCTGGCACAGGGACCAATTAATAGTAGAGGCTGCCACTGGCTGCTGCTTCTATCCGTTTACTTCCACAGCTTGAGGGGGGGGGGGCTGCTAGAGACGGCACTGGAAGAGTGCTTGCCTACCCACAAGTCTGTGATCTCGATCTCTCGATAATGTGAGCTCTCTGTCTTTCTCTCCTTCCCTCTCCCTCTGCTTCTCCCTCTCTCTCGCCCCTCCTCATTGAGACAAGGCGGACCTTGAATTCACTATGTAGCAGAGAATGACCTGAAACCTGTAACCCTCCTGCCCGATTACAGGCACACTCCACCATGCCTGGCTGACTTTTAATATTTTTGTGGCAAACAAAATATACCTAACATAATTTTTACCATCTTCACCACTGGGATGTGCACAGCTCAGTGACACGAAGGGCGTTCGCCCTGCCATCTGCTCCAGAGCGTTTCATCTTCCCAGCCGGAAACCCGTCCCCCATTAAACGCTAACTCCCCATTCCCCTGCTTCCCTGGCCCCTGGCAACCCTCAAGCCTCATTTCATTTTAAAATGCAAACATTCAAAGACCAAGCCTCATTCACACTTTAGGCGTAAATTACTTTCACCTGCTAAACTTCTATCGCTCTCAAAAAAAAAGACCGCCGAGCTAGGCAGGCCAGAGCTACAGTTACACAGAGCTGAAGACAGGCAATGTGGCAGTCTGGGCTTTAAAAGGAGATGAGGAAAGAAACAGGCTGCTTTGAAGTGAGCCCCGGGCCCGGGAACAGCCAGATCTTCAGGTAAGGACCATAAACCTTCACTGCTTTCGGCCCCACACTGTCTCTGGCTGCTCTAGGGCACAGAAAGAGAAAGGGGAATAAGGTGTAGTTCAGGGGAGAACACCTGCCCTGGTTTTGAGTCCGAACAATACACACACGCTCTTGAGAGACAGAAGAGCGGACGGACAGTAATGAAGAGATATGGAAAGCTGAGCGTCAGAGCTGACGCTCCCAGAACTCAAAGGCAGGAGTTTCCTCCACAGCACCCCCGACAGCTGGCCATGCAGCAGCTGCCTAAATGTGTCCACTGACAGGAGCATGCAGAGCCCCACATTCCCAAGCAGAGCCTCCAGATGGCTTTGGAAGTCCCCGAATCTGTGTGGTCAGAACAAGCTGTGGACACCTCTGGCCTCTCTCTCCCCTCTCTCCCTTAGTGCATGCTACATAAGAATTGTATCATTGATCAGTAGCTCCAGCCTCCTTTTTTAAAAATTATTCTCTCATACAATACATCCCGACCACAGTGTCCCCTCCCTCTACCCCTCCCAGCCACCCTTCCCACCTCCCCTCTCCCCCAGATCCACTCCTCTGCCGTTTCTCTTCAGAAAAGAGCAGGCCTCTCTGGGATACCAGCGAACACAGCATAACAAATTACACTATGGCACAAACCTTCTCATCAAGACGGGACAAGACAAGCCAGCAGGAGGGAAAGGGCCCGAAGTGCAGGCGTAAGAGCCAGAGGCAGCCCCTCCCCACTGTTAAGGGTCCCACAAGAACACCAAGCTACACGACCATGACATACATGCCGGGGACCTAATGCAGACCCACGCAGGCGTCGGAATTGTGTCAGTCTCTGAGCCCCTTCGAGCCTGCTTAGTTGAGTCTGTGGACCACGTTCTCATGTCCTCAACCCCTTCTCTTCAGATCATATAAATCTTTCAGCTTTTACTGATTTTTTTTTTTGCATGTTCATATTCCGTCGTAAGTCAACCCCACGTTAAGCTTTCTCTAGAGCTAGCTTCCCCCCCCCCAAAGTCTCCAGTCCCTGCAACACTGAATAAACATCCTTATCCCCCAGGAAGTAAGTATGAAGGTGGCCCTAATACCCAACCCCACAAAATCCATCATTCCAGTCTTCAGTATGTCCCAAACTCCCTTTTTCTGGCACAAACCGATAACTTCTTTGGATATCTCTGCTTTCCCACCCCCACCCCTCACCTCCCCACCACTGAATAGCAGCAGCAGCTTCTCTTTTGAAAAGAGCGATTTTCCACAAAGGAGGCTTTAATTACTTAGGAGTTACAACACAGCCACAGCTCAAACCTGTCTCAGCAAAATTACAAATGACTACCTGTCAGGAACCTTCGGGAATGCTCGAGGCTCTCAGAGTCAAGACAGTGTTACAGCTACCGATTGTAGCACATGCTGTCTGTCGACAGTGCATTTTACTGTCCCGGCTCCCTCTCCGTCGACAGCACTCTCCCACGTATCCCTGATATTCGCAGACCCTCGTTCTGGACAGTGAAGGTGTGCTGAGCTAGCCTTGTCCGTCCTCTACCCAGCGCAGCGCGAACACTGGTTACTAGACTCTAGGAGGTGAGTGTGTGATCTGATGGGGTGGGGGGCCTGGAAGAAAGAGAAGGTGAAAGAAAGGCAGGGGCAGACAGGATGGCAGGGGGAAGGCAGTCACTGCCTGACAACCGAGCACCATCCACGGGATCCATATGGTAGAAGGAGAGCCATGCATCCTGCAAGTTATCCTCTGACCCCAACACTCACTGTAGCAGACACACACATGCACGTAAGCATAATGGGGGGGAAAAATCTCCCTTTAATCCCTGCACTTGGGAGGCAGAGGCAGGTGGATCTCTGTGAGTTCAAGGCCAGGGCAGCCAAGGCTACAAAGAGACACCCTGTCTCAAAACAAAAGTAAAATAAAAAAGGAAATGCTAGCCAGGGCTGCTCTGTGGAAGGCAGCAGGCTGCTCGCACAGAGGCTCTGCATGTCAGTCTGAGACACAGGAGCTCCTGGAGGCAGAGAACAAAAGGAAGCGGAAGTGAAGAAAACCAGTCTAAAAAGAGAGGCATCAATCCTTCAATACAACGCCTCTAGCACAGGGTCCTTGGCTCAATCCCAAAAGTAAGACAATTAAAATGCTACCTACAGTCAGCTGCCCACCCTCTCCAGCTTCCGTCATCGCTACAATCTCACCGCCTGGCTTGCGGTGGTAACAAAGTTACCTTCTCTGAGAACTGGGCTGCTGAGAACTGAACAAGGGGGGAGTGGATGAACCCGCACAGGTCCAGAAAAACCACAGATCGGAAGCCTGAAGTACTCTGTAGCCAAGCCCCAGAAGAATGAAAGCAGGGGACTGTGGGAAGGAGCTGAAGAGGGTGCCCATGAGGGGCTTCTGGGAGGAAAGGCTGCCCAAAGTGCTGCTCAGGAAGGATGTGTTGATGAGCCCAGGGTGTATGAGAGGAAGGGGTATCTTACCAATCCTTTCACAAGTGACTCTAACTACCTCCTATTGGAGGCATGCAGGATTCCCGACATATCTGACTTCATAAGGGAAGGTGGCAATGAGATTCCCACAGAGTCCCTGTGGACAAGACAGAGACCTAGGAGGTAGGGTGAGCTGTAATTAGCTGAACCCCACACGCTCTTGAAGATCAAGCTATAAACCTCAGTGTCTGCTGACAGAGGGAACTTTCTCACTGTGTTCAGAAACAGGTTCCGTCTGGCCACTGCTCAGCGAGCTCAACGTTACTCTTAATTTCCCTTGGGAGAAAAGGTGCCAGGCACATGGGTTACCTGTGCAGATACCACTAAAGCAGGAGACGAGCAAATCCCTTCCATCCTGCATTAAGACCAGCTGTGTAAACGAAGACTCAGTTTTAGGACCTGTTTGCTGTTTACACTTAATTTTCCTGGAGTGAGACCCAGGCCTCGGCTTGGTGAACTGTGAATGTGCTTTGTCTGGCTTGCACCATGTTAAGAAGAAGTCTTAGCCTGAATGAGGGCATGTAAAAATGAACTGACTTCACATTTGGATACAAAACAAACCAACAGATTTTAAGCTTAGAGGACCTAACTGTGGGCTCCTGCTGCTGTGGGCGGTGATCAGCTGCAGGGGATCGCAGACAAGGCTCTGCCCTGGGACTGACCTCCACCCTCACACACATGCCCCTGCCTGTATGTCATGTCTCACACACTCTCCATGACCACACGGCCCAGTTCCTTCGCTTCACCTACCGGGCTCTTTCCTGGCACTTGAGTTGGTGAGCCCTGTAGTGAAATGCTGGTTCTCACGATTAGAGATGTCCAATTAACTACCCATTCATCTGTGCCTTAAGCTCCAGGTCAGTCCTCTCTCGCTTTTGGCTTTTACAGGCTTTGCTCCTCACAGTGACAAGCGGGTGTGCAGACACGGTCCTGGTTTTTTGCAGCATGTCTCCCTAACCTCTGGTTAACTTAATCCTCCCGACCGTCCAGCAAGGCTGGGTGGGCTTCCTGTGCATAGTGTGAGGGAGAGCAACTGGCTAGCAGGAACCAAAGGCAGGATTTCAACTCAGGACTTGGGTTAATCCTGATCGAGCATTTCCCACCATACCTTGTCCCCCTCGGGTCCTCCAGGCAGCTCCAATTCCAGGGCGACCCAAGCGGAAGGGCTGACATGCAGCCTGGAAAGCAGCTGGGCCACTCTGCAAAGAGGCACATTTGGGATCCTGGCTTCATTTCCGTTTTTAATCTTCTTAAAAAAAAAAAAAAAAAAAAAAAAAAAACTGCGTAGTAGTGTTTTGTCCAAAGACAGCTGATTCTCATTTACACTCAACCTATGCTGAACTCACACACTAAATTTTAAAGTTCTGCATTCAAAAATGCATTCTGTTCTGTAAGATCTCCTTGGTAACGCTTTTAAGTATATGGGCAAAAAAAAAATAAAAAAAAAAATAAAGGAAAACGCTTGGACCAAACAGTGACTGGAGTTAGAGTGAAACCCAGTGGAAAGCCAACTCAGGGAAATGCTCGGAGAAAGTTCCAGGATGACAGCTGTGCAGCAGGCAGGTCCAATCTAGAATGGTGGAGGCCTGGAAAGTCCCAGCAGATAAGGAAAAACACATTGTCGAAATTTAAGTTCAGAGGAAGAGCTAGGCACGATGGCACTCACCTGGAACCTCAGCACTTGAAGACAGAAGCAAGAGCACTATGAGTTTGGGCCCAGCCCCCGCAACAAGGAGAGACCCTCTCAAAACACCAACGTGTTGGGGGAAGAAAGGATGGGGACTAGGGACACAGTCACATAAAACAATGAGAGCAAGTACAGCCAGGCACGGTGGCACACCTTCAATCTCAGCCCCCGGGAGGCAGAGGGAGGCAGAGCTGTGTGTTTGAGGCTAGCCTGGTCTACATAGGAGTTCCAGGACAGCCAGGGCTACAGAGTGAGAAGTCTCAAAAAAGAAAGAAAAGGTGGTAGAGGAAGACACTCCATGTCACCTGGCTTCCATATCAAGCACACCTACACCATAGGTATGCATACACCACACACACCACATGCCCCAGAAGAATACAGGTCTAACCCGGAAAACTATAAATGGTGATACAGTCATAGCAGACGGATAAGGAGAACTAAGTTTGACTCAAGTGTCCAAGGTAGACAGGGAGGGCTACCTGAGTGTTACCTTAAGAAAGAAAGAACACAGTTCGTCTACCCCATTGCAGCTCCTCAGGTTTCCTCCTCTCCCACCATGACATTAATCCCTCTCAAACACCTTTGTTCTCAAGCTCCCGGGACAGGAATAGTTCTCATGAAGCCTCCTGTGCTGGGCACCACTCCATCTTGCCAGGTTTCCTTTCCATTCACAGTGCTCTCTAGAAGGCAGTGCTGGCTGGAAGCATCTCCTCAGGGAACCCAACATAGGTCCTTCCTTTGGCTTCCTCTTTCTTGGTCCTTCTTCCCATCCAGGATGCCCTCCCTCTGCACCTGGTCCAACCTGGGGTCTCACTTCAGGGATTTTCTTTGCAGACTCCCCACTGACCCTGGTCCGTTTGCCTTTCTCATTTTGCTTTCTCACCTGCATGACAGGCACTCTGGAGGAAAGGAGACAGACAGTCTACCTTCTCTCTTTGGCAGGATGAAGATCAGTTTTAAATCAGTTCCTGGAACATCAGGCTTTAATTCTCTTTCCTTCCCGTCTCGGGGATGCTATCATGGTCCGTCTACAGAGCAGCTAACGTTGCTCAGCTATTTCATGGAGCTGGTAATAAACCTAGGGAATGTGTTACCTAAGAAGGAAAACATGCGTAAAATTCTGAGTCATTAGTGACGGCAGCTGTCCCGACTAAGACACCAGGAACTTTGCTGTTCTTCGGGGCTTCTGCTGATAATGGAGAAATCAGATGGCCAAAGCTGGGTGTGGTAAATTTCACTTCATCTACCAACAACGATCGGATCAATTAGCAGTGGCTTTGCAAGCTGTTGAGGACTCTGAGGCTGTCTGTGTCCACTGTTCACTCTGTAGAAGGAAATGGTCTTGTAATGGTCACTACCTTTTCTGGATCTGTCACCCAATATGAGGCTGTTCCTCTTGGTCAGCTCCAAACGGAAGCAGGAGTGAGGCTCGAGACGTTCGCTGGAGACCTGGGTACCCACCACCAGGATACACAGGAGGTAAGATACTGCCTCCCTGCTCTTGCTTCTAAGTCAGAAATAGCCAAAGGACACCTGAGAGCCCCACTGAACGCTGTCAGAGGCCAAAAAAGAAGGGCTCCTTGTTTCCCTATAATAGCAAATGACTTAGGAGAGGCCAGCCACAGCCAGGCACTCCCTACCACTCAGCTGCTTGGCCAGGGGTCACCCCGCCTACTCACTGCCCGCATGGCTGTGGCAGATGGGTACCTCCCAGAAGTCTCTTCTCTTCTGCTGCCCACCCCTCCCAGCACACACCACCCCCGGCACTCACATAGGGGTGGCCTTTCTTTCTGGTCCTAACCCCAGAGTAGCTAGCTAGCTTTAGAGAACCTTTTAAATTTATGTTTTCTTTTTTTAAAAAAATTTATTCTATTTATTTATTTGTGTGTGTGTGTGTGTACATGTGCACACTCGCAGGTGAGTGTAGGTACACATGTGCCAGAGTGTTACGTATAGAGGTCAGAGGACAATTTTGGGGAGTCAGGTCTCTCTTCCCACCTTTGGTCCCAGGAATCAAACTCAGGTGGTCAGGCTTGGTGGCAAGCACCTTTCTTGACTCACTGAGCCATCTCACAGAGCCTAAGTTTGTCTGTTCTTAGAAGGGGCCCAGGCTCTTAGCACTGACCTCAGGACATGATGTTGGTGTAGGAAACTAGCCTTGTCTATTTTGCTCCTTTCAAGCTGGATCTGCATCCGAGTCACCCTGCGGGCTGGGGCTGCTGCTCAGTGGTAGAGCACTTTGCCCAGGATATGTGAGCTCTATTCCCCATCCCCAGCACTGTGGGCAAGGGAAGCCTGGAGAGCATGTCAAGATGAAAATTCCTGGGCCCCAGTGCAGTTTCTGATTGAGAAGGGAAGGTGGGCTGGGCTGGAGTCCAAGAATTCGCAGTTTCAATACATCCTCAGTTGGTGCCTCGGGTCCAGGCTTTCAGAGTCTCTACTCAGTGCCAGCACCGTGCGTCTACTGCACAGGTAGACGGACTTTTCAGTCAATCTTTCCCTGTCTCTTTTCTTTACTAGGCTTCCAAATAGACTGAAAATGTTTTGCTTGCCGCTGTTTTGGTGGTTGTTGGGTTTTTGGTTTTGAGGTAAAGTACGGCCTGGAACTGAAGGTAGGGATCGATCATGACAAGGGCATTCAATTCTAAATGCTAGGACCCCAGGTGTGTACCACCACACTGGCATGATTGTTTTATGACAGGGTCTTGCGGAATGACTCACACTGCTGCTCAACTACTGGGTTCCAGTGATCCTCTTTTCAGCCTCCAGAGTGGCTGGGACCTCAGATGTGGGCCATTGCCTGGATAAAAAAAATGTATTTTAAAATAATGTAATTTAGCTAATAATATAGCTTTGGTATAAAACAAAATGAAGTAGTTTTTATAGAAATGTGGTAAAGTATGATTCTTCTGTTTCTTTTCATTCCCCAAAGATACCCTTTTTTTTTTTTTGAGAGAGTGGGGTTCTGACAGATTCTTATGTAGCCCAGGCTAGCCTTTAACTCCTGATCTTCCTGCCTCCATCTCCTGAATTCCGGGTTTCCAGGTGCCTTGAAGCTACCTCTTTTAAGTGTTGTCTTTTATCCCATATCCCAAATTACTTCCACACCTCTTAAGTAATGAGTGTCCCTGGGGCTGCATCTCTCTCACTCTGTTTCAACATTGTCTTAGTTTCTTTCCCAAAACAAACAAAAAACTCTGATAAAAACAATTTACGAGAAGAGGTTTATTTTCACTCACAGTTCAAAGTACAGTCCATGTTGGTGGGGAGGCGGGGCCAACATGAGCTGGAAGTGGCTGGACACCTTACACCCACAGTCAAGAAAAGTGCAATGAATGCATACTGCTGCCCAGTTCCCTTTTTCCATTTACACAGTCCAGGGAAATGGCGCTGCGTCCACTGCGCGGTTCCCACATGTTATATAATCCAGACAATTCTCCCCATTCAGAAGCTCACCTCCCAAGCGACTGTAGATTTTTGTCAAGCTGACAACTGACGCTAGCCATCACACACATTACTCAGTTGCTTTTCTGCTATAGCTGATGAGTATTTAGCATGAGACCTACCCACCCCACTTCCTCCAGCTGTGTCTATCAATCCTAGGAGCACCCAGAGAAGCCAGCCGATCACCTCAGGCTGTGACATCGGCGAGGGGCTCTACAGAGACAAGGATGGTCAGCTCGGTACCCATCCCAAGTAAGGAACATGTAGATAACTAACAGGGTACAGCTCTGTGTGTTTCCAGAAGTCTGGTGTGCAAGTCGGTGAGCTGAGTGGGAGAGAGCCACCCTTCATGAGGGCAGGTACCAAACGATCAGGGGCCCTGGCAGAGAACAAATGGACAGGCAAGAAAGTTCTCTCCATCTCTCCCGGTCTTTGGACGTTCAAAACTCTAGGCTTCACTGTCTTTGGACTCTAGGACCCTCACAAATGACCCACCAGGTTCTCAAGTTCCTGTCCTTGGACTGACACCTGTATTCCAGCTTCTGAGGTTTTCAGGCCTGGACTGATGCTGCCACATCTGCAGCATCCTAGGGTCTCCAGCTCACAGAGCCTTTTCAGCCTCCCTAAGCTAGTTGGCCAATTCCCCTAGCAGGCCACTGTGTGTTCATCCATACAGCCATCAGGTATATAAAAAACAACCCGATTTTCCCATAAAATTTTGAAACACAACAAGAATTATTTATTCCAGTTCTCCTTCATTCTTCCCCCAACCTCCCATAAGAGTCTCCTACCTTCCAATCTATCCCAGACTGGCCTCAAACTCATGAGCCTCCTGACTCAGTCTCTAAGTACTTGAGAGTACAGCAGAGCACACATTCCTGGCTCACCTCCTCTTTTAAAGATGAGGACATTCATTAGCACACGGTAAACATTGTCTTGCCACTGGTAGGAAACATTTAAGGCTGTAAAGAAACTTAGAGAGGAAGAGCCAAGCCCTCCTGCTTAACCAGCTCAGTTCAGTCTTTAAGACCAATTAGTGTCTGGAACCCAGGTGTGACCATCCTGCCAGGGACCCTTGTGCCGCTCCCTCTGGCTATCAGACTGCTGAAACAATGGTCCCAGAGAGACTGGAATTCTCCCAGAAATCTCAAGCTGTGAGGAAGAAAAGGCTGAGTCTTGTGTTAGTCAGATTGGGAAATTGTGTCTCAGGTTCATAGTTCTAACAACACTAGACCACCTTGCAGGAGATACTGTGGCCCGCCCAGACAGCAATGGACGGGACCACGTCTTGACCAGCCCCACTTGGCTATGCATTCCCCTTGTCCTCTCTTTATCTCTAAGTCCCATGTCACGACCCTGAAGATGGACTTGGGGGTCACTGGACCCCTTTATCTGTTCCTCTTCCCAATGTGGCCACACTGGCTCATTGTTTCTCGCCATTACTTGGCTCTCTGATGGGCATACTGAAGAAGAGAGGCAGATCCTAGCATGCTGGGCTCCCGGGGAGCAGACTCCGACCCTAACAGCTCTGGTAACTAAGAAACAAAACGACCAAGCACATAGAAAGTTCTGGTTTTCTCATTCTGTACTCCCGATTATTGCTTGCCATCATAGAAGCCATCGTTTGCTGATGAATGCACATCGCGACCCAGAGGCAAGGCCTCCGGAGAAGAGCCTGGCCCAGGGAGAAAAGACTGATTAATAAAATGATAAGCAGCAAGGAACAAATTAAATGACTGTTCACAGAGGAAAAGCACAAAGGAGGAGGGAGAAAGGCCCGATGCCCACCTGTAAGAGGCACAGGAAGAAGAGGGGGAGGAAGACTGATTTTCTAGTGGAAGGCTCACTGTAGGCTCCATCCCCAAACGCCAGGCCAACTGAAGGCCGTGTACTGCCACAGGCCAGGGCAGGGCAGCCTTCAGCACCCTCCTGCCAGCACGAGCGAGCGAGAGAGCTGAGCCAGCTTTCTGCATAAGGACGGTGAGCAAGCTCATCGTTTCAACTCCTCACTGCAGCTCAAAATGACTCATGGGGGGCTTATCATGAAATTCCTCCTTTCATCTGGGCCTCCCACCAACTTAAAACAATGCCTTGAAAACACACTCAAGACCCCTACGGTAAATCCATATCCTTACTATTCACAAACGTCTTACTAGAAAGCTGTTTATCCTGAACTCTATGTGGTCAGCTTTAGAAAATGTGCCTTCATTTAAGCAGCTTTTTTCTAAAATAAATAAATAAAAAGCCTCCACAAATACCAGGACATTATCAATTTGGACTAAATTCACAGATTCCAACACAGGCAGCCAAGATCCTCCAGCCTCGAGCACAAACATGCCTTCCCTTTTATTAATCGCAAAATAAACAGATGGGGGAGATGAGGGGAGCGTGCTCACTACGCACGTTAACAAATGACGTGATGTTCACAGGCTTCAATTAATTTTTAAGTAGGTATTTCATTTTGAACTTTATGATGATAAAAAGTCATAAATGCAGACTCCGGGAAATGTAGGAAGTGCAGTAAGAAGAAAACCGGGGGTCATGGCTGGAAAAGCCTTTGAATTAGCAACTTATGGTCAATAAAATCCCATGGCTGGCCAACTTCCAGTCCGAGTTAGAACATTCTTCCCTCCCGACTCCAGAGCTGGACGGCGTCGCTGCTGGCTGTCACTCATCATTACAGCGTTTTGCTGTGCTCTTTAAGACCACCACAGGACTCCACACCAATTCCCAAGCTTCTGGGGATTCTCTTGTAAAAGTTACCACCTCGTCTGTATTATGTGGTCTGTGGAGAAGCCAGAATCCTCTGGGCTCCCAAATCCTGAGAAGTGGGGTTCGGGAGTACCACCAGATTATTACAGTGTCAACCAGAGGCTGCTTGTGGGCAGACGACCGGCGAGGAAGTTCGAGAAAGGGGCAGTTCTGGGAAACAGAGAGCTATGAAATCAGGTCAGGGTATGTGATCTGGCCCAGCAAGCTTAGAAAGCCCTGGAAGCTGCTGGGAAAGGCAGGAAAAGGAGGACTTGAGATAAAAGGGGTCACATTTAAAGGAAAAACAGCAGCTTCAGGTTGGCCACAGTAAGCAAGCCCTCGGCTTGAACTACCTGCCGGCTCATTTGCTCTGTTTATTGAGCACCTACAGGATGGTGAGCTACGGGAGGAGCTCTGTCTAGCCGAGCTGAGGGACAGACACCCATGTAGGTACTGACAGGGGCGATCCTTCTGAACAAAGCCTCTCCACTCCATGCCACACACCCCACACCAGCTACATCCTTCAAACTGACCCAGATAAAACCAGGCCACCCCGTCTCCCTCTTGTGTCTGTTGCTCTCCAAAGGGTGGCCAGAGTCTGCCCCCTCTCTTCCCCCCCACATCCCCAGTGTGCCACTTACATTCAGCCTACAACAGAAGTCACATATTCAGGTGTCAACACTGCATGGGCATTTGTCACTGGAGGGCCTGGCTAAAGCAACCGTTTTCTGTTGTAAACAATTAATTAATTAATTAATTAGTTATTAATTAATTCAAGGGTTGGGGAGGTGGGGTAAAGTGCTTGCCATAGACCTGAATTTGGATCTCAGAACCCACATAAAGCAGGGGTCATCTGTAACCCCAGGACTCCTGCCATGAGGTGGGGCAGAGACAGGAGAATGCCCAGAAGCTCATGGTCCGACTGGCCCGACACACACACACACACAGTAAAGAACAATAAAAAGAGAGACCCCGTCTCAAACAAGGTGGAGGGAGAGGACTGGTACCTGAGGCTGGCCTCCAGCCTCCACATCCAGGGGTACAGACATGGAAAGATGGCTCAATGGGTAAAGCATTGCCTGTACAAGTGTGAGGACTTGAGTTCAAATCCCAGAACCGACCTAAAGCTGACTTCGACAGTGTGTAACTGCAATTCCAACTCCTACAGCAGGATGGGAGGCAGAGGCAGAACCCTAGACACTCATGGACCAGCTAGCATGGCATATGCAGGAGTGAACAGATCCTGTCTCAAACAAAGTGGAAGAGGAGAGACCCACCTGCCTCTGCCTCCCGAGCGCAGGTTTAAAGGCGTGCACCACCATGCCCAGCTAGCTTTTTTCTTTTAATCAGGAGCCGTGGGCTAAATAGGTTTTCAGAACCTGTAGCTTATGTGGATATTCTTTTTCTACCTTGCAAATATAAACAAATTGAAGTTGCATTTCTCCAGCTTCATTTTAACTGAAAGGATACAAGTACTAGGAACCGGGAGTATCTCGACCAAACTGTAGGACTTGGATTCAACACATGATGCCCACTGACAGAGAAGAGACAAAGGGCAGCTTCCCAGATGGCTTTGATGACACCCTTGCCCAAATGTCCTCCACATGCTGTGAAGGCCTGATGGTGTACCTCTGACTAGAGACTAGAAATTCACCTTTGAAGGTTGTTGTGAGAATTAAGGAGCTGATATTTATAAACATTTAAAACTATGAAAAACACACAGTGAGTGCAATGAGAGGTTTTCAGTACAAAAACAACATTTTACAACGCTATTGTTTGACACAACTTAGTTAACGTGGGGTTAGAGATTGGACCCAGGCCTTCCTGGTACATATTAACACACATTCTACCACTGAGTAATGTCTCTTGTCCCCTACAAAACACACTTATGGTGGCTCGTTCCTGTACCCTCGCACTGAGAGTATGAGGAAGCAGGAGGATTGCCCTGAGTTTGCAACCTGTATGGACCACATAGAGATCTTCAATCCCACCAAAGTTGCATAGCAAGATTCTATCTCAAAAATACAAATGGCAAGATGGTTCAGCAGTTCGGGGCACTTGCCACCAAGCCTGAATCTGACCCCTGGGACTCACTAGCTGGAAGGAGAAAGTGAACTCTGGCAAACTGTCCTCTGACCTCCACATGGGCACCAAGGCATGTGCACACATACACACATAAAATAAAAATTCCTTTTTTTTTTTCCTTTTTTGAGATAGGGTTTCTCTATGTAGCCCTGACTGTCCTGGAGATCGCTCTGTAGAGTAGACTAGCCTCAAACTCAGAGATCTGCCTGCCTATACCTCTGACTCAAGATTAATGAGGAAAAGGTCTATGGCTTCCAGAACCTCCGACCCTGAGGAGAAGCAGGCCCAGGCTCCAGCCAGGGCTGTCTGGCTGAGAGGCATGTGAGTTCATGCCTTAGGTTATTTTTTTTAATGTATTGTTATTATATTACTGTTTTGTTATTGGGAAAGAGCCTCAGAATGTAGCCCTAGCTGACCTAGAGCTTGCTACATAGAATTGGAACTCAAGAGATCCACCTGCCTGTTTCCCCGAGAGCTGGGATTAAAGGTGTTTACCACCATGCCTGGCTATTTTTATTAGTTTTAAATTATGTGTATCTATGTGTGGGTATGTGCACGTGAGTACAGGTGCCTATGGAGGCCAGAGAGGACATTAGGTCCCCTGGAGCTGGAGTTACAGGAGGTTGTGAGCTGCCTGGCATGGGTGCTGGGGACCAAACACGGCTGAGCCATCCCTCCAGACCCCTCCCTGCCTAGGTCCTCTGACAGTTAGGAACAGACCAAGTAGCCTCCACCATGGGCCGCCCTTCACTGCACTTGCCTGGCTCTCTTTATGTGAAGCTTAATTACAGCTCTCTCCAAATAGAAGAAGGCTTAGGATTAATTAAGACAAACATGATTTTAAAAGCTAATCAAAAAAGAGGGCCGAGATGGAAAATAACATGTAGGCTAATCTGCTTGACTGTAGGTAGGATCTATCTCACAGGATGTATAGGAACATCACACAGCATACTGGGACTGTGGAGATGGCTCAGCAGGTGCTGTGCAAGCAAGAGGACCTGGGTTCCAATCCCCAGAACTCATGTAAAAAGCCAGGCATGGTCCTGCTACACCTGTAACCCTGACACTGGGGAGGTGGGGGACAGAGACAGGACTGCTAGGGTTTGCTGGCTGCCAGCTCGGCTCCAGGTTCAGTGAAAGAGCCTGTCCCAAGGGAATAAGACAGAGTCATAGAGCAGGACATCCAACGTCCTCCTTTAGCATACACACACACACACACACATATAGATACCACATACACACATACATACACCACACACATATGTACATATCATAAAAATACCACACATTTGTAAATACACCCCCACGTGTATATACAACACACACACACACACACACACACACACACACACACACACACACACACACACAATGATGATGGCATATCTCTAATAAGAAAACCAAACCAAAAAAAAAAAAAGGAAAAAAGAAAAAAAGAAAACCTGAAATCCTAAACATTTATGGGCATCTCCCTTCTGGGATTGGTAGAGTTTTAGCTTTTGGAGTATTTAGAATTTGGGATTTTCTGATCTGGGATGTCCAAGCAGCAAAGTCTATGGAAGTATTCCCAGATTCCAAACAAACAGAACCCTGAAACACTTCCAGGCCTGAGCCTTTCAAGTAAGGGGTGCTCAATCTGTATATCAAAGTCTCTGTAATTTATGTTTTACTGAAAGGACTGGGGACACACACACACACACACACACACACACACACACACACACACACACAACTAACAGCATTCCGAGAAGGAAGTGGCCAGAGCAAACAGAGGAATCCACATCCACATCATCCACAAGCTGCTCTGAGAAACTCGGAGACAAGGAGTACCTCAAGGTCACCAGGCGCTGATCTCCAGGCGTGAGCGTGAACAGCAGTTTAAGGGGAAACAGGAGAAGAGGAGGGAAGAACCGGAATATTCCCCATCATCCGGAAGGACACTCGCCTCCAGGGGTCATTGCCAGTTCAATCTGACTTCCCTCAGCACACACCCACCAAGTTCCGGGGTCCCTCCACCCCCCCCCAACTCACAGCAGCAATTTCCCTGTTCTCAGCACAGATTCCAGGGAGGTATCCTGGAGAGAGACATCAAAGGAAGGAAAGCCTACAGCCCCAAAACAGGTCACACTGGCAGGGGAGCGCTAGGAGCCACATGAAAAGCTGAGGAGTCACAGGGCACTTTTATTATTCCTATTTATTATTATTATTACCACTATTATTATTTAAAGAGCTCAGAAATGTCTCTCGTTTTAGTTTTAGTTTAAGGACAGCAGGAAACAGCTTTGAAGTCACACAGCCCAGAGCAGCACTCAGTGACGCGACAGCCAGGGAAGAAAAAACGCTGCAGCCAGCGGAAAAAGCCAGAGTTCTCCAGCAGGAGCTTACGGCTTGGTCTCTCCTCGATAAATAATAACCCAGAAGCCCTGCACTTGGTTTAAGGACATGAGGAAGGACAGGGAATTGCTGCTAGATAAAACTGGCGTAGCTGGGACCAGATTTGAAAGTTACCAGGCCAGGCTTAGATGGGCCCTGTGGAGCATGGCAGGCATGGATATGGTTTGAGTACAGAGACCCCAGCGGGTCCCCACTAATATCTCCTGATTTGGAGGGGCAGGCACAGAGAGACCAGATTTGCTGGAGCAGACGCGCATCTCTCAGCTTGTGTGCTTCTGCTCTTGAAGGCGGTATTTGAAAGTGCAGGATGGCAAGGGGGGGGGGGGGGTAATGTGGCCACAGGTGGGCAAAGAGCTTGAATCCATGTATCCATGTGACGAGCAGGCATGTGGCCATAGTACAGCTTATGGTCAGTAGGAAAGCTTAACATGACCCTTACCTCAGCAGCTCCCACAAACACAGAAGAGCGAGCACACACCTGTCCTGCCAGGACACACACACACACACACACACACACACACACACACACACACACGCATGCACCTCCCATCAGGACTCTGAGGAGCTGAGATAGTATATACTAACCAATAAAGATCTGAAAGGAAAGTCTGTGGGCACCAAGGTGGGGCAGGACGAAGAGACATGCCCTGCCCGCGGGCAGACCTGACAAACTTTCTCCATTCAAGAAAAAACAACATTCTATGAGTTCTAGGCCAGCCTGGTCTACAGAGTGAGTTCTAGGACAGGCTCCAAAGCTACACAGAGAAACCCTGTCTCAAAAAAAAAAAAAAAAAAAAAAAAAAAAAGAAAAAAGAAAGAAAGAAAAAGAAAAAACCACCAAGAGTACAAAGTTTCGAGAAGGAGTCGAAACAAAAGCAAAATGTGGCACTGAGACGCAGAGCAGACCACCAGAAATTTTGGAAAAAATGTATGTTTGCCTGCAAGCTAAAAAAAAAAAAAATTTGTTTGTTTGTTTGTTTGTGTTGCTTTTTTTGAGACAGGGTTTCTCTGTGTAGTTTTGGATCTGTCCTGGATCTCGCTCTATAGCCCAGGCTGGCCTCGAACTCACAGAGATCCCCCTGCCTCTGCCTCCCAAGTGCTGGGATTAAAGGCATGAACCACCGCCGCCGCCTGGCTTAAAAAAAAATAAGCCAAATAAAAGGAGGAAATAATGGCCAATGGACTAATAAAAATGCAGTTGAAGCTGGGGTGTGACTCAGAGATAGAGTCCCTGCCTAGCACGTACCAGGCAACACCAGTCATAAAGCCGGACAAGAGTCCACACTACGAGGAGTATCAGTGTTAGAGGGTAGGTTTCCAATAAACAAACAAACAAAGGAAAAGATGAAATTTAGAAGAAATGAGAGGGAAACAGGAAGAAACGTAGTATCAAAATCATACTTTTCCCCCAGTGCTGGGATCAAACCCAAGGCCTTGTACATGCTAGGTGAATCCTCTACCCCTGAGCTATGTCAGGATATCTGATGTAGCAACTCTTGTAGGACTTAGCCTCGTAACTGAAGACACACATAAAGTATACATACATGTTTGTAACTTCCTTGATGACAACAACAAAGCATAAAACTGGCTTTAGTTTTTCTTCACAGAGAAATATTAATAAATCACAGTGCATGTGTGCGGTGAAACACCTTGTCGCCATCAGAGAACGTCTTTCGGGAGCATGCAGCCTTACATGGAAGTATGCTCAAAATGCACTCTGCATACAATCATGCGTGTAAAGAAAAGCTAAGGGTGCTTTACCCCCAACGGGTGGTCTACAATGACGTGTGTGTGTGTGTGTGTGTGTGTGTGTGTGTGTGTGTGTTTCAATTTTCCTCAATGACCGAATGTTAAGTGTTTGGTTTTGTTTGTTTGTTTGTATTGAGACAGGGTCTCACCATGGGCTGGAACTCACCGTATAGACCAGGCTTACCACAAACTCACAGAGATCCTCCTGTCTCTGCCTCCCAAGTGCTAGGATTAAAGGCATTATGTTAGTTATGCCAATGTTATTTTTTTTTTTAAAAGGCAAATATCCCAATAAATATTTTGGTAAAAAAAAAAAATTAAAGAGGGAAAGAGCCTGGGGTTACTTTAAAATACAACAGGTCTATGGAAAATCAACTGGGTGGAAACCAAAGGCAACTTTCCTCATGAAGCTGTGCCTGGACCAATCCCCCTGCCCACACGGGATGGGCCCCTTACAGCCCGCCTCACTCGACAACCCCCGAAGGCTCTTCAGAACCTTAAACACACTAGGGCAGAGCTGTAAATCTACAGCATGTCCCCCCATCCCGGGAGTCACTTCGGGGTTAGCAGATCTAGTCCCATTCTCCCTGCCCTGCACCAACATACTTCACTGCTTTAAAACAAGCTGTCAATTTCTAAAGGTAAATATTAGGGTTAGCTTCTTCTCCAGCACCATAATTCTCTCCTGACCAAAATGTTTGCAGATTTCACATCTCTCAACTGAGGCACTTGTCCTGTGTGAAGGGACCCACTGAACAACTGTAGTAACTACTTACATTAACAATCCAATTCCAAGGACCTCCAAGAGAAGGAACAGATTAGGGAAAGGGAGGCTCCATGGAGATGTGCCGGCCAGGGGTTCCTGAGCTCACATGAAGACCTCAGAGATGCCCAAGTAGGGTCCAGAGTGGCCACCCCTCTCCCTGGAAGCCTGTTCTGCTCCAGTGTACACCTCCACTGCCTTGTCCAGCCTTCAGACCCTGGTGATCACACCCTGTCAACAAGTCCAAGCTCTTTCCCCAAATGAACATCGTTAATGACTGTTTTACTTAATTCCCCGCAGAGAATTCATAAGCAGGGCTGTAGAGACAGCTCAGCAGTTGAGAGCACTTGGTGCTCTTGCAGAGGACCAGGGTTCCATTCCCAGCAGCCACACGGTGGCTCACAGTCATCTGTCACTATAGTTCAAGGGGATCTGACCACCTCTTCTGGCTTCTGTGGGTACCACGTGTGCACGTGGTACTCACACTACATGCAGGCAAAACACATACATAGAGTAACATAAATAAATCTAAAAAGGTTTTCTAAAGAATCTCTACGATCCTTCCATTAAAAATAAGAATAAATAAAAAAAATAGTACCTAACAGCTCATGCATTTTATGTACAGAAAAAAAGAAAACATGGTAACAAAGGGAAATAAGATTCACAAAAGCCACCAAGGAACCTTGTTTCTTTTAGGATGAACAGAGATGTACACGGTAGCAGAGCGCTTGTCTACACACACAAAGATCAAGGTTTGATCCCCAGAATTGGGGAAAAAAGCCAGGTCCATACTGTATCAACAGCTATCAGATAAGGAGCATCGTATACGTGCAATGGAATACTGCTGAGCCATAGAGAGTTCTGATGCACATTACAACACAAACTTCGAAGACACTCACCTAAAAAGTAGTGTGAGATTTCAGTTGTCTGAGGTGGTTAGTGCAGTCCAATTCATGTGTATGGAAAGAGGTGAACAGAGGAAAATGGTAAGTCGCTGTTATAACGAGCAAAAACTTTCAGTTACTATGATAAAAACACACTGGGGACGGCAGGATTGACAGCCACAGATGCCACTGAACTGTGCTAGGAAGGGGTCAACTGTGCTGGATATCCCTCTAATTCCAGCACAGGAGGCTTTGGACGGGGGACTGCAAGTTCAAAGGCAGCCGGAGGGAACAGGAAGATGAAAACTGGTTAAACTATGCCATGTATACTATGCCACTTTTGGTTTTTTAATGGTCTCACTTTGTAGCCAACACTTTGCTGAAACTCATGATCCTCCTGCCTCAGTCTCCTTAGTGCTGATTACAGGTTGTGTGCCACCATGCCTGGCCCCTTTAAATAACTGAATTCAATTCTCTATTCACCTGAAAATGACACACACAATTTCACAGGTTAGCTTGCTTAGGCCTCCTTAAAGAATAAAGGAAGCAAGCTAGTCATGGTGGCCCACGTCTCTAATCCTAGAACTTGGGAGGCAGAGGCAGGTAGGTTTCTGTAAATTTAAAGCCAGCCCCAGCTACACAGTGAGACATTGTCTAAAATAAATAAATAAATAAACAAACAAACAAATAGACCTCCGGTGACTCACTCTCATCCACTCCAAGGGGATCAGATACATTTCTGACTCGAAGCTTGACAGACAGTTTTTTTGTTTGTTTGTTTGTTTGTTTTTTTGAGACAGGTTTCCTCTGTGTAGCTTTGTGCCTTTCCTGGAACTCGCTCTGTAGACCAGGCTGGCCTTGAACTCACAGAGATCCGCCTGCCTCTGCCTCCCCAGTGCTGGGATTAAAGGCATGCGCTGCTGCTGCTGCTGCCGCCGCCGCCGCCGCCGCCCCGCGCCGCCTCCTCCTCCTCCACCACCACCAACACCACCCGACAACAGACAGTTCTTGTGCTCTCCTCCAGGAGGGGTTGTCCATCAGCTGCAGAAGCCTCACCAGTGTCCACACAGAGGCCACGGCTCCCCTTGCCTGTTTCCTGCTTCAGCCTTAAACAAGGGGGGGGGGTTGTCCTCCCAGTTGCCGAGATGTCCATGGGCCAGACACGTGGTAGATTGTTTCTGGAGGTGGCCAGAGCTTTTCTCTCTGATCCTGGGCAACTTACCAGCTTCGAAACAGCCCATCGGCTGGTGGGTGGGGTGGGAACCCCTTCTCTCGCCTTCACCTCAAAGACACCAGTCTCCGTTTTAGGACTCCTACCACTCTTCACTCTTAGACACTAAACCGATAGAAAAATCCAGAAAAGTTCAGGCAGAGATCAGCATTTTAAAAATTACAGTTGCTGCCTTTCAAGCTAGGGCTGCACTGGGCAGATATTTTAAAGTAGCAATAACAAAATGCCTGCCCACCGTGGGACACACGGCAAAAAGTGGGTGTAAAACGGAAGTGGACTTTTCCAAAATGCCGTCCAAATGAAGCCCAAATGGTTCACCAGAGGACTCTGGGAACTGTTGCTCTGGGCTTCTATCTATATCATCCTGCCCGGCCAAAGCCATTCACTCTTTAGTACTCCCCAACCAAGGCTGAGCCTTGTCCCTGTGAGCAATCCCATGAACTCCCAGGAAGCCAGACCCGACTCTAGAATGTGCTTCTGCCTTCCTGAGCAAGTCTCCATAGGCATCTAGATTACCAGGCACAAGCACAGAAGCAGGACTTTAAGGCCACAACCACCAGCAGGCCACCCTGCAGGGAACAAACTGGGACCTTCAACATGCTATTTGGTGAACACTGTCTGAAAGGGGAACTGGCTGACAACATGCAGAAATCAGATATCACATCGCCCAAACATTTCCTTCAGCGGGCTGGTGGGGGGAGGGTAGCTCGGTGGGTAGAAGCACTTGCCATGAAAGCCTAAGTACCTGAGTTCAAATCCCCAGATCCCAGAGAAGCCAGATGCATAGCATGAGCAGTTGCAATCCCAAAACTTCTTGGGAAAATGAGAGGGGGAGGCAGAAAAAGCCTAGGAGCTCACACTCCCACCAGCCTGGCAAATGTAACAGGAAAAAAACAAAAACAAAAGCAAAAAAAAAACAAAACAGAAATCCTGTCTCAAATAAGGTGGAAGAGCAGCTGAAGCTGTTCTCCGCACACTCATCCACAGGAACAGATGCTCACATGTGTACACACAAGTAAAAAAGAGAAGGCATCCAGGAAGATCGCACCAATCCGGATCTGTATTCCCATGAGCTTCTCCCGGGAAAGGAGCACTCTCCCATCCACCTGCGCTGACCCCCACTTCCCGGGACCTCCTGTCTTACACTTAACCAATGAGTTTGCCAGAGGAGAGCTGAACAAGCGAACTGCTTTTTATTCCCAGGTCTCTCTCAGAGGTTAGACAACAGAAGATTCACGAAGAAGAATGTCTGCTTCCAGAAAACCTAACAGTCGTAGAAAGGCAGCGTGTGGTGTGGAAGAGTCACTGTCCCTGCTTCACGAGCACGCACAGACCTGTGTCAAAATGCCCACGGGATTCATGTGTTGGGTGTCAGGGTCTGAAGCAGGGCGCCCTTATCGTTGGCCTTGTGGTCACCAGGGGGTCTTTTAAGAAACCCTTGCAGAAGAGACAAGAGTGTCCTCAGAAGTTAAACCCTGGGGTTGGGGTGTGAATACAGTGCTTGCCTAACATGCCTGAGGTGCTGGGTTCCAGCTCCACAACTACATAGACCAGTGTAGCAGGAGGGTCAGCCATGAAAGGCCATCTTAACTATGGAGCAGTTCGAGGCCAGTCTGACATACAGGAAACTCTGTCTTTAAGGAGGAGGAGGAGGTGGAGGAGGAAGGTGGTGGCAGCGATGGTGGTTAAGCCCTTAAAAACATGAGTATACAGCAAGGGTGGAGGTTTTCACATCTTCTTCCTCCACCTAACAACTGGGTCCAGCACACAGCTGTCCTAGCAACTCTTCCCATAGTGTCTGGGGGTGACTCTCCCTGTCCTTGCCCCCGCCACTGCCGTCTCTCTCACTCGACTCTTGGCAATTCTGCCTTTGCACAGAAACATGAATCTATCAGCCAGGATCAGCCAATCAGGAGTTCCTTTAGGTTAGGCCAGCAACCACAGGCTGGAAATGTCCTTGGGGTCCTGGGACCTTGGCTGTTTTCACCCCGGTGGCTGCTCAAAGGGCTCTTTCTTTGCTGCCAGGGACACTCCCCAGGGCAGGGAGAGATGGTGTGTGTTGAAGGAGCTGCTCTAAGAGAAAAACAAGGCGCTGATGGATTCCAGGAGCTTGAAAGTTCAGAAGGCCATTGTATTTCTGTTGCCATAACAAAATACCTGAGGCTGAGTTCTTTACAAAGAAAAGGTTTACAGTCCCAGAACAGGCAGATGCATATTCTGAGGATACCCCACCCCCAATCACAGCATGGAGGAGAAGTAGAAGAGGAACCAGCCACAGAGAAGTGGTCACATGCAGGCATGGTCTCACTTTCTAACAACCCACTTACTCTCTCTCTCTCTCTCTCTTTTTTTTTTTTTTTTTTTTTTTTTTTTTTTTGGTTTTTCGAGACAGGGTTTCTCTGTGCAGTTTTGCGCCTTTCCTGGAACTCGCTTTGGAAACCAGGCTGGCCTCGAACTCACAGAGATCCGCCTGCCTCTGCCTCCTGAGTGCTGGGACTAAAGGCGTGCACCACCACTGCCCGGCATCCCCACTTACTCTCACAGTACCATCAGCAGCCCCAGCCCGAGCAGCGCTCCCACCTCACATCAGGAACACCATCTGATCACCTCACATCAGGAACACCATCTGATCACCTCACATCAGGAACACCATCTGATCACCTCACATCAGGAACACACTCTGATCACCTCACATCAGGAACACACTCTGATCACCTCACATCAGGAACACACTCTGATCACCTCACATCAGGAACACACTCTGATCACCTCACATCAGGAACACACTCTGAAGGGCTCTGCCACCTCCTAGCTGTGCTAAAATGTGGATCAAGTCCCCAGCTCTGCAGCCCCTGAGGGAGCATCCAGGCCACACAGCAGCCATGTTTAGGGAAGTGAGCTTCTGAGCCACTCTCCTGAGCTGCCTTGGGCAAGAGTCTGGCAGGCGAGCTCAGTGCCTGGAACACCGTTTACCCTCTCCCACTACACCTCGGCTGAGAAACCCCTGGCAAAACACAGAGCCAAACAAATATCTGCTTCTTTTTTCCTTTCAAAGATTTAAAACATTTTTAATTACATGCGTGTGTCTTTGTGTGTGTAAACATGATGCAGACACTCACAGAGGTCGGGAGAGGACATCAGATTTGCTGGAGCTGGAGCTACAGACATTATGAGCCCCATGCTTGATATGAGTGTAAGAAACTGAATCCATGGGCTGGAGAGATGGCTCAGAGGTTAAGAGCACCGACTGCTCTTCCAGAGGTCCTGAGTTCAATTCCCAGCAACCACATGGTGGCTCACAACCATCTGTAATGAGATCTGGCGCCCTCTTCTGTATACATAATAAATAAATAAATCTTAAAAAAAAAAAAGAAAAAGGAAAAGAAAAGAAACTGAATCCATGTCCCCTGGAAGAACCTCTACCCATCTAACCATCTCTCCAGCTCTTACATTTGCTTCTTGAATACACCTCTACTATGCTCCCTACCAAACATGGTAGAGCCTAGATGTGGAGAGAAGATCCATAGTCCTGTGATTCCACCATGCACTGTCAGTGGGCATACCTCTAAATCTCTCTGAGCCTCAGTTTTCCTCTCTGTAAAATGGGGGTGATGCTAACTTCATTAGGACCCTCGTGATGAGTGAGACCATGTATGCAAAATCCCTCCTATCCCAGTGCCTAGCACATAGAAGGTGCCTCTTTTAATGACAGTCTTAGTCAATTAGACAGTTCAGCCCAGCTTCAGGACCAAAGTTCAAATCCTGGCTCCAACACCTTGTCAGAGTGACTGCAAAAATAATCGGTCCAACATCGCTTCCCTCCAGAGCTGTCTCGGGGGCAGCCAGTACATATGAGGCATGAGGCAGAACAAGGATACCCAAGTCAAGGAAGAGCAGAGCCCCTTGGCTTATACTCATTTGCATAGTTACTCAGCATCCCCTTGTTGATGCAGCCCTGCTCTAGATCTGGAAGCACCAGAGCCTGCAGCAGCAAGTTAGAAACACGTTAACACAGGTAATCATTGGACCACTGGGCTGAGCTCCTGGACCTGGAAGGTGACTCTGCACAGGACTAGCTGAGAGACTGTACCTAAGCATCATGAGCAGGCTCGCTCTAGTTGTGTGGCAACTCTGTAACGCCAAACTGTGCTCTAACTGGGCCCATAACACCGAACCAGCGGCCTGGGAATGTGTGTTTTAACAGCTCCCCAGGGCACACCGACTCTCACCAGGGTGGAAATCAACAACTGATATTTCCACCAGAACAAGTACTTAAGGTAAACAGAGCAGGGTCCCAACCCGGCTCCCCATCTCTCTCCCTGCAGCCTGTGGTTGAGAGCTGTATTCTTTCCCCATAGAAGGATTAAAGCCACACCTCGAAACGGAGAAACAGCAAATGTGGGGACAGCCTCCTATTCCCTCCACTGGCCTCCTTGGCCATGTCCCACTGGCCTCCTTGGCCATGTCCCACTTCCCTCAATGAATCTGGAAAGGAGCCTCCGGACTCAGAGACTCAGCCTGGTTGTGGCCACCAGGGCTCAAAGAGGCAGACATAATCCATCCTTCGGCTCTGGCATCCAGGCCACATACCCTGTGATCATGGCCATTTGGCCTGCAGCTTCTGGGGTGGGAAGAAGGCTGAGTCTCATGAGCCAGGAGCAATCTGCCCCAAGTATCAACCCCGTTTAAGAGTCAAAACAATCCGGCAGGTCGAGGACAGCTTGATGCTTGAGAAGTCATTTCTTTAAAAAGAGAGAGAGAGAGAGAGAGAGAGAGAGAGAGAGAGAGAGAGAGAAGAAAGAAAGAAAGAAAGAAAGAAAGAAAGAAAGAAAGAAAGAAAGAAAGAAAATAAATAAAGAGATTGCTCAAAAGAACCCTTTTAACTCGGGAGGTAGGCCCAACCGCCTTACAAACCCGAGGCCCCTCAATCCACACCTGTCACAGCGGGGAGTCTTTTAACTAGAGAGAGAGCAAGAGGAGGAATTCAGTTCAACATCCCACAGTAAAGCTGGTGGTAGCTTCACCCTTTTCCCCTGAGGCAGCAAGAATCAAGGAAGAATTTCAAAATCTTTTCATACAATTAAAGAGAAGATCCGATCCGGTGGGGGAAGGGAGCAGGCGGAGAGATGGAGTTTAAGGTTTGCTATTTTAAGCTCAAAATAAATCAGGAAAGGAAGGCCTAGCAGGTATGGCTTTCTTTTCAAGATCTTATCGGAGGCAGACCGCTGCTAGTGTCTGAGTGGAGAGGACTGGAGGAACCGCTGGCTAGCAGGAGTCTCCCCCTCCACCCCCACCCTGAAGGCAGAGTTGAGCGCGTACTTCCAGAATTTTACAGTCTTGAATGATGGCTTTTAAATAATTCAGAGTCCACTCTAATGAAGCTCAGAGATGACCGTTAACTAGCCCAGAGCCACTAGACAGAAGACGAAGTGAAATACCCGAGATGGCGCTAGGAGACAGAACCGGAGGGCACGGTGAAGGAGGATCTGGCATGAGGCGGGTAGCACCCTGGTTCTCACCAGTAAACACAGCAGCATAAGAAATCCACGTTATTATCTTTTTCTAAGATAGGGGTGGGTGGTGTGTCTAAGTATACAACCCCAGCTACCCTCAAATTCATCCCCTGCCTTAGCCTCCTCAGTGTCGTGGCACAGTGCTTGGTACCCAGTTTCCCGCGCTCCTTCAGAATCTCTCTCTGTGAAGTACTGCTCTCTACATCTTCACGTTTTACAAGGGCCATCTTTGATCACTAAGGGACCAAAATCAAACAGAAGTCAGACAACTCCTAGTTCTGTGCATTGCAGGAAAGTAATGTCGTGAGAAAACTACAGTTCTCAAGCAGAAGAGACACTTCTTAGCGATTTCAGTCTAGATACATTAAGACTCGGCCTGGGGTCTGCCGTGGCTTAGCCACTTCATTTCATCCCATATGGCCTTCTGGCTGGGCCCTCAGATTTTCTTTTCTTTTTATCAAATCAAAAAACAAAAGGGCACCAATGGACTGGGGCTGTGTCTCAGCGGTACAGGACTGCCCCGCATGTGGGGGCCTCTGGGTTCCACCCCCACCCCAGCCCTGGAGGAAAAAAAGTATATGCATGTCACAATACACTCTCTCTTCTCTCTCTCTCTCTCTCTCTCTCTCTCTCTCTCTCTCTCTCTCTCTCTCTCTCTCTCATTTCTTCCCTCCAAAAGGCCTCTCACATCAGCAGATCTTTCTACAGCCCCAAGCTGTAGTATAGGAAGCTCAGCATCCGGGCCTAACTTGCAGGGCTCACGGCGCACAGCCTGCTCTCTGTGAGATAGCGGAGTTCTCCTTTTTTACAGACATGTGTGGTGAGAGCTGGGGCCTTTTACGATCAATACATTTTTTTAAATGTAAGCTGAGTGGTTGTCAGCTGTGGTGGAACAGCCCCCCCCCCCCCGCTGCAGGCTCTTCTGTAAGCTGGCAAGCTACTTCCATGTATGGAAGTGGACGCACACTGTAAAACCTCAGACAGGAGTCTGGACAGGCTGGTGGGGGGGTGGGGGAGGCGTTCCTTCCAGAAGGGCCTGAACTAGGCCAGAAGGGTGGGCAATGGGGTTCCCCTTACTTGGGGAACCGAGGACTCTTCAGTAGAAAGGCTACAAAGGCAGAAAGGATAACAAGCAGGAAAATACAGACACAGAACACTCGAGCAAGAAAGTGCCCAAGATGCAGAGGGTCAAACCACGGGCGCAGGAGCCAGGCTGAGCACTGGAAGCCAGGGCCCTACAGCTCAAGCACACAGGCCTCTGACCTCAGCCCCCTGGAATGCAGAATCCTCCACAACTCGCCATCCATCACCAGAACTCCCTCAAGGCCAGCTCTAAGAAGGGTAGCTTCTGGTTTGTTTTGTTTCTGTGGTCTGAGAAACTCAAGGCAGTTACTTCTTGCCAGGGCACGTCTCAGGCTTGCCAAAAAGTCGAAGTCAAGCTACCAAGCTGGAGTAGATAGAGGCGAGAGCCCCGCAGGTGCTACTGACCAGATGACTCCCAAGTCTCCCACTTGGTGACTCTGGTCTCAAGCATTTGCATCGGTGCAGCAGGGAGGCTTTGCTGATGGGCCTGGCGGAGCAGAAACACTATGCCAGACATTTTAACAATAATAAAGTACAAAGACCGCTCTAGGAGACTGGGGGTGTAGATTGGTGGGTAGAATGCTTGCTTAGCATGTACAAAGCTGTGGGTTCCAGTCCCCAGCACTGCATAAACCAGATGTGTAACCCTAGCAGCAGAGACAGAGGACCAGAGGTTCAAGTTCATCTTCGGCTAGAGGCCAACAAGAGCTCCATGAGACTCAAAAACAAACAACAAACAAAACAAAACAAAATAAAAAGACCAAGCGAGCAAATGGCTTACTGACTTCTACCACCTCACACTGCCTTGCTTAGACTGAGAAATGGGAGTGGTGTCTTCAAGCTTTGCTACAGTGCACGTTCAGACCAGAGTGCACTGTGACGCGCCTCCCCTCGGCGGCTGCTCTTCGGCTGTCCGGTCCATGGTCCTGCTCATACTCCCTGGCAGCCTTCCCTCAGGCCACCTCCTCTGAGACTCTCAGTCCAGCTCGGGGTTCCATTGGCTGGAGATTCAAATGCTCTCAGGCACAGACTTACCTCTATATAGACGTTGTCCTAGCTGCCCCACAAAGCTCCTCAGCTGGGGACATTAGCTCCACACCTCGCTGTCATAATGTCCTTTCTCCTGCAGCACCCACCCAAGCTGGGATACGGTCCCCATCATACACCCCAGCAGTTCTCAAACCACTGCTCGCTCTTTCCAGTTCCTACCCAGCTGTTCTGGGGTGGTGCTCAGCACCTCGTCTGCCTTTCCCTGGTGCTATCCACAAGAACACTGTGCAACCTATTGATAACCACGTAAGAATTGGAAAGTAGGTCGGGCTTCGGTGGCACACGCCTTTAATCCCAGCACTCGGGAGGCAGAGACAGGTGGATCTCTGCAAATTTGAGGCCAGCCTGGGCTACAGAGTGAGTTCCAGGACAGCCAGGGTTACACAGAGAAACTCTGTGTCAGAGGGGGAAAAAAAAAAAAAACAAAGTAAAAATGAAAAAGAAAGATATGGAAAGAAGCCTGTCTTAGAACTGGAATTTACTTAATCCAATATCCCAAGATTTCCCAAGATTATCACTTCAACATGTAGTAATGAATATAAAAACCATTAGTGAGTTATTTTATATTCTTATTCTCACATTGAATCTTTGCTGTCTGGTATGTAATTATCACAGCACACCCTAACCCCAACTTGCCACACTTGGCTTGTAGCTCTCATCCTGGATGGTGTGGCAGAGTCCACTGAGCACAATTACTGCCTATCTGCTCTCATCAACGGCCCTCATGAGGACACAGTCCCAAGCCCCAACACCCCTGCACCCTTACCTCCCACCCACATCTTCCCCATCTAGCCATTAATTAATTAGCCAATAATTAATTTAATTATCACTGTATATGTGTGGGATTAAATGTAGGCGGTCAGGCTTGCACAGCAAGTGCCTTTACCTCTGAGCACCTCTCTGAGCATCTCACCAGCCCCACAGATCAGTTTTGTTCAACCATGAGCTATAGTGCTGTTGGCTGTGAGCTCAGCTCCATGTTAATAAGTTATACACATATGAATAATTTAAATTAAGTATGAATATAAAATTCATGCTAGTGGGCTGGAGAGATGGCTCAGAGGTTAAGAGCACTGGCTGTTCTTTCAGAGGTCCTGAGTTCAATTCCCAGCAACCACATGGTGTCTCACAACCGTCTGTAATGAGATCTGATGCCTTCTTCTGGCCTGCAGGCACACATGCAGATGGAACACTGTATACATAATAAATAAATAAATCTTAAAAAAAATTATGCTAGTTAATGTTTATGTTAGTGAAACATACAGATGTAAAAGTGAAGTGTCCAAACAGAAACACACATGAAACAAGGTTGTATCTGAGCAGCTGATGAAAACACTAGATAGCGCTCACAGAATCCTAGTAGTGTTAGCTAAATCACTGTGTGCGAGGACTTTACACAACAACGGTCACGTGTACCCTGGTTTCACAGTTCACATTGTGGGAAGCCACAGGAAAAAAACAGAGAGAAAAAGAAATGGATGCAGTTTGGGTGTAATGCCCAGCCCAGATCTATGGGGACAAAGGGATCCCGTGGAGGCGCCTGCCTGGAAGCCCGGGTGTGGGAGCCACCACAGCACAGCTGGAGAACACAGCACCCTGGGGATGCAGAGAGACTGGTGGGCTAGCTTTGGGGGTGGCAGCCAGGGGGTGAGAATCTACTTCCACACTCAGGCCAGTTACCCAGCATCCTCTTGTACAAATGGGGACAGTAAATACTATCCTGATTCACGGTAGTTAGTTTGAAAAGCCGCTGCAAGCATAAATTAGCAAATGCTGAGGCATCGCTCCTAGGGGGTGACGCCCAGGGTTGGGGTCCTGGGAGCTCCACGTGCAATGCTGTCATCGACTGGGCGATAGAGAACCTGTTTTATATGTGCTTCTGTGCATTTGGAGACTCTAGCCTGGAGCCACAGATAGTACCTAATCCTTCATTTCTAGTATGTATATTATGTGGGTTGCCCTGATCCTCCTTTGCACACTACTCTTGTGATTCCGGTGCACTGTGAAAGAAGAGTTACTTGAACACAGCTCGGAAGCAGCAAAACAGCAGTTCGGTTCTAATAACCAAGAAGGCCACTAACTGGACTAACAGGCAGGTAGCATACACAGCATGGATACACTGCACAAAGGATGATTCACATCCTGGGTAGAGAAGGACAGTGCAAGATTGTATCATGCTACTACTCACAGCATGTAATTTCTGTTTTGTTTGGTAGGAACTGAACCTAGGGCTTCACGCATGCTTGGCAAGCACTCTACCACTAAGCTATAACCTTAGCCCCCTAGCATGTAATCTAAAACTAACAAATTGTCTATCTGTGAAATTTTCCACTTAGTATTTTCAGACCACAGCTGACCATGGGTAACTGAAACCATGCAAAGCAAAGCTGTGGCTAAGGAAGGATTGTGGTGCCTGCTTCATGGACTATTAGAAGGAGTCTATAAGATAGTATGCAAGCAGCACCTAGTAACGGAGTCCTTGGAACCGAGTAGAAGCTCAGTGAGTGATAGCATTAATGATAACGGTACACTCTAGCTCAGGAGATGTTCTGGACTCCATGACAGACATCATAAGCAGGACAAGCTCTCTCAGATGCTGTACACCAGCCTCTCCCTTGACTCACCTGGGTACCATCTCTCATGAGCACATGACAAGGATACACTTTTGTGTCACCCCATCCCACCCAGCAGTAAGCCTGTTAGAACTCTACAGCCATACACTACACAACATTATCAACCTGTGTAGATGTCAAACTGTAAACTAGTAGGCTGTAAATATTACTTCCTAAGGAATCAGTGCCCATTCTAAAGAATCCAAAATGGAGGGAGACAACTGTGTCTATGTATGGTCTCTTGATAGCAGACAAACACAGCCACACGTGGTTTTGTGGCTTCATACTCGGTTTCCTCCTTGTACAGCAAACTTCAAATCACACTCCTAAGAGATGTGTTAGGACTTCATTGAGTATATGAAACTATACGAAGTTAATCAGTGGACAAGGACTCAATGCAGAAGCAGGAGAGACAGCTCAGAGATTAAGAGCACTCATTATTCTTCCAGAGGACCTGAGTTTGGTTCCCAGAACCCACCATACAGTGGCTTACAACCACCTATAATTCCAGCTCTGGGGCATGTGACATCTCCGACCTCTGCAGGTATAGATACTCCTGTGCACATATCTACCCACATATAGACATCTGCGCGC
The DNA here is from genome assembly GCF_004664715.2 of Peromyscus leucopus. Taxonomy (NCBI): domain Eukaryota; kingdom Metazoa; phylum Chordata; class Mammalia; order Rodentia; family Cricetidae; genus Peromyscus; species Peromyscus leucopus. The sequence continues at coordinate 59,669,455 of NC_051086.1, forward strand.
GCGCACGCGCACACACACACACACACACATTAAAAATAATTGGGGGAGGGTATTGAGACAAGATCTCTCTGCACAGCCTGGCTGTTCTGGAACTCATTATGTTGACCAGGCTAGCCTTCAACTCAGAGATCTTCCTACCTCTGCCTCCCAAGTACTAAGATCAAAGGCATGTGCCACCACACCTGGCCCAAAAACAAACTCTTAAAAAGAAACAGAGACGCCGGGCGGTGGTGGCGCACGCCTTTAATCCCAGCACTCGGGAGGCAGAGGCAGGCGGATCTCTGTGAGTTCGAGGCCAGCCTGGTCTACCAAGTGAGCTCCAGGAAAGGCGCAAAGCTACGCAGAGAAACCCTGTCTTGAAAAACCAAAAAAAAAAAAAAAAAAAAAGAAAGAAACAGAGAACTAATTTTAGGAAGGTAGGGATGTAGCTCAGTTGGTAGAGTGCTTGCCTGGTGTACACGAAGCTCCGAGTTTGACTCCTCACATTACATAAACCAGGCCTAACAGCGCATGCCTGTAATCCCAGCACTTGGGAGGCGGAGGTAGTGTAATAGAAGTTCCAGGTCACACTCAGCTATATGGCAAGTTTGAGGCCAGCCTGGGTTACATAAGACCCTATCTAAAAATCAGCTGATAACTGTCTTTGGAATGGGATTTGAACTCCTAGGTTTCCGAGCATCCCCCATAAAGTCACAGGTGTGACCCCACAGTCCCCCTTTCAAAGACCTGAGCTCAGGCCAACGGTGTGTTATAAATTCCTGTTTTCCTATGTTCCTGCTCAGGTTGGAAAGACCTCCTGAAAGCAACAGGCCAAGTTCCCGTGACCTCAGGCCCAGTGACTCCTGCCAAGGGCTCTCTTGGGTCACAGCTATCTCTCAACACAACACGGGAAGGGCACTAACCGCCTGGATAGGGCAGCAGGACGGCGCATCCTCTCCCTTCCTGAGACCGTGGCCACTGGGCCATCTGAGTGGAATTTCTTCTCTCTGACACTTGGGACTCACAGGGGAGCACCTGGCTCTTTTTCCGTTCCTGTCTTTACATTTCACACATTTCAGCCTGAGCCCTGTCCTGAGGAACTCCGTGCCGCTGTGCAGAGCGGAAACGAAACGCGTCTGTTTGCTCTCCATGAGTTACAGCCACTTGAAGCTTTCCCCATAGGAGGTCTGACCTGTGTCCCCAGCCTGACCCTGGCCTTGCCACAGGAAGGCTGCTGCGCTCTCAGGAACAGGCTCCTGGGACCAGGAAAGTGTCCCATTTTCTAGCGACCAGGACTCATCAACTCACATGGGAAAAATAGCTGTGGTATTTCCCTCTTTTCAAGCTTATCTCTCTGGCCTAGGAACAAAATCCAGTTTGGCAATGGCTCTCGGATACTGGGCGGACTTTTTTAAGGGCTAAGCAACACCACTTTGAAGACAAGAAGGAGACCCAGAACCCCAGCCAGGTGGCCATCTTCTCTCTGAGCCTCGGTTTCTTCACTGGGAAAGGGAGAGGATTGCTGCACAGAGCTCAACAAGCTTCCAGGGTAGCACTCAATAGTCACACTGCCCAATACTATACACTTGTTTAATTACGATTAAACCCGAATCATCAGATAAACCTTGAGACTCCCTCCCCTCCCCAACACGAAGTCTATGTAGTACGCTGCTCAGGTCTCAGACTATAAACTCAAGTGACCCTCCAGCCTTGCTGCCAAGGAGCTGGGACTACAGACTCACACAGGGACTACAGACTCACACAGGGACTACAGACTCACACAGGGACTACAGACTCACACAGGGACTTCAGACTCACACAGGGACTACAGACTCACACAGGGACTACAGACTCACACAGGGACTTCAGACTCACACAGGGACTACAGACTCACACAGGGACTACAGACTCAGTCAGGAGATTCCCTTTCTTCTCTCCACTTTAGCCCTGTTGGTCCTTTAAATGCCAGTCCAAATCCTTCATACTTGATTTCAACAAGTGCTTGTGACAAATATTTATTAATAAGAGATGATGGCCAGGAGTGGTAGTGCAAGCCTCTAATCCCAGCACTTGGGAGGCAGAGGCAGGTGGATCTCTGTGAGTTCGAGGCCAGCCTGGTCTATAGATGGAGTTTCAGGTCAGTAAGGGCTACACAGAGAACAGGCCTCTCCCAGGGGTCGGGTGGGGGCAGGCGAGATCATGAACACAAATGAGTCAAATAAGGACATAATGAGGAGGAGTAAGGTCCCCGACCCCAGGACACTTCCTAGTCCAGAAGACCAAAGCAACAGTCACCATCACCTGACCAAGTGCTGTGGTGGCAAGCACAGCATGGAGGCTTTTTATATTTTTCATCAGCTCACACGGCCACAGCAACCCAACAAGGTAGGAACTATGAATGAAAAAGATGAAAGTAACTTGACTGAGCTCTCAGAGGGAAAGAGGAGGAGACACAGGTGGGCCTCTCAGATGACTCTGGGTGTATGTGTGTATGTGTGTGTATATATGTGTGTATGTGTGTGTGTATGTGTGTATGTGTGTGTATATATGTGTGTATGTGTGTGTGTATATGTGTGTATGTGTGTGTATGTGTGTGTATGTGTGTGTATATGTGTGTATGTGTGTGTATGTGTGTATATATGTGTGTGTATGTGTGTGTATGTGTGTGTGTATGTGTGTGTATGTGTGTGTGTATGTGTGTGTATGTGTGTATGTGTGTGTATATGTGTGTATGTGTGTGTATATATGTGTGTATATGTGTGTATGTGTGTGTATGTGTGTGTGTATGTGTGTGTATGTGTGTGTATGTGTGTATGTGTGTGTGTATATGTGTGTATGTGTGTGTATATATGTGTGTATATGTGTGTATGTGTGTGTATATGTGTGTGTGTATATGTGTGTATGTGTGTGTGTATGTGTGTGTGTGTGTATGTGTGTGTGTATGTGTGTGTGTATATGTGTGTATGTGTGTGTATATATGTGTGTATATGTGTGTATGTGTGTGTATATGTGTGTGTGTATATGTGTGTATGTGTGTGTGTATGTGTGTGTGTGTATGTGTGTGTGTATGTGTGTGTGTATATGTGTGTATGTGTGTGTATATATGTGTGTATATGTGTGTATGTGTGTGTATATGTGTGTGTGTATATGTGTGTATGTGTGTGTGTATGTGTGTGTGTGTGTATGTGTGTGTGTATATATCACGCATTATCTCCCCAGCTAAACTCTAAGTGCCTTGACAACAGTGCAGTGTCTACATAAGGCAGAAGGGGAGAACAGACCGCACTGATTTGTCTTCTAATCTTCACGTGCATGCCACAGGGCGGGCACACCACCATACACACTAAATACTTTTTAAAAAGTATTTCCTTTGCTTAATTTAACCAACAGGATCAACCTATACAGTGCCTTCATTACACTCTGAGTAAGTTTATAAAAAATGCATTCCTAGCCGGGCGGTGATGGCGCATGCCTTTAATCCCAACACTCAGGAGTTCCAGGCCAGCCTGGTCTACAGTGTGAGATCGGGGACAGGCAGGGCTACACAGAGAAACCCTGTCTGGAAACAAACAAACAAAAAGACATTCCTGCAGTCTGGCCCAGATCGAGTTTCATTGGTTTCATTGGCCTCTCATTCCCTTTGTGTACATGGGGGTGGGGGAGGGGGTCTCACCAACTGACCGAGGAGCTCCAGAAATCTGCCGGTCTCTACCCCACAGCACTGAGGTTACCCCACAGCACTGAGGTTACGGTGTGCATCAGTAAACCCAGCTTTGGCTCGGTGCTGGGGATCTGAACTCGGGTTCTCACGCTTGCACACCAAGTACTTCATCCACTAAGCCTCTCCACAGCCCTTGAGAGTCTCCTTGGTCCAGAAAGCATCTGTCTTATTCCGTGGCATGTCAGAAATTTAGATCTTTCTCCTTCCAAACCCAAAGCTAAGCCTGAGAGAGACCTCCCCAAAGGTAGTTCTGGAAGACCTGGCAAAGGAGCTCATGCTTCCTTAACAAGGTAAAACTGTCCCCACTGAGGGCGGACAGCTGTATCACTCGGCAGTTTCCAAACTCACATCACCTCCTCTGCCCCACACTTACAAGCTCTCTACCAGGATCAGATGAACCTTCTCTTCTCAGCTTTCTCCTCCGTTCCCACGTGGTTATTTATATCTGGAACATCTTTCTTTCTTAATCCACTGGACTACCCGCCCCCTCATTTGAAAAGGTCACTTTCAAGTTATTCTTTCCAGAAGGCTTTCTTGAAGTCCTTGGCTTCAAGCTGGGCTCCCCCTACTCTGGCCCCCAATCCCTATGTTAAGAGGCAAGGATGAGCATGGCTCCTGAGCCGCTAACTAGATGAACACAGCAAATACTCCAGCCAACCTCCACAAATGAGATGCAAGCTCTTTCCAGCGAGAGACACTTTATTTTCTTCACAACCATGGATTTTTATCATAAAACTGATTCTATTCAGAACATCTGGAAATCAGAGACCTACCGCTCATAGATGCCACTGTCTTAACAATGATCTATCTGGCATAGTTATTTCAATCTTTCTTCTTATGTATCTGCTTAATACTGCACTGGAATCGGGCTATATATATATAACTTGGACTCTTGCCTCGCCGCACACAACAGAAGTATCGTTAGCCCTATGGTTCAGCAAAGGCTGTTTTCAATGGCTGTCCCACACCGTTCTGAGGTACGGTGACTTATGGAGCTCCTCTGTGGCTAGTGATCATCTGCAGGGTTTCCAGTGTCTTACTGTTGTTTACTGAGGAACGCTGCTGTCCTGGGGTCAGAGCAGGTTGAACTGGGCACCATTCCCATCCTGTTCTGTCCTACAGGCTACATTCAGGACTAAATCTAAATGGATACTAACTCTTCCCATTCTTAAGCCAACAGGCATGGGCCACCAAGGGCCACCAAACCCAGCAGTTTCAGGGGTCCTGGGGGCACGAATTCAGGTTCTCATGCTGGCTGTGCACCGTCCATTTTTCGATTCACTGGATCTTTGCAAAATTCACCTTTCATAACTGCCATTCTCTATCTAGTTAACAAACATTCCCAGAGCAGCCCTTTTGTTCTTTCATAAGCAACCTAACTACATGACCCATAAGAAAATTAATTTTAGCTTTTCTCAGCTACTTCATGCAGAGGAGAATAAGGAATGTTCCGGGGAAGGGGGAAGATGTTCAATCTTCCGTGAGAAGACTTTGATGTAACCCTTGAACATTTTTCTCAAAGCAACAGATGCATTCCTGAGACGGCAGGGGAGAGAGGGGGCTCTAAGTGGAAGAAATTACACTGTGAACACCAGACCCTAAAACCAAGAGCCGTCAATAATGAAAAGAATTGTCCCTTCGTTTTCCTGCTTCAGATCTTCAGATTTGAGGGGTGTTGGGTTTTTTGAAAATACAGTACACTTTAGCACATCAAATCTGGATTAAATACAAGCTACCTGATCCCAGCTACCACAAAAGGCCAGGCATAATACAAATGCCCAGCATGGGGAAATCTTTTGTTCCCGGATAAATCGGAATGCTTCTAGAAGGGAAGACGACTGACAGCTTCAGAAAATGAACTTCTGAATTTATCCAAGCGGGCAGTGGGAATTTCACTGCTTTGTGTCAGCCCGGGAGGGGCCTCCACGGAGGAGTGAAAACCCGCCTTCCAGGCACTCCGGCCACTGCGCAGTGGGGCCTGCCACGCCAGATCTGTGACTTGTAAGCACAGTGTGATCCTGGGATTCTCTGCTGAAGTCCGTGGCGTGTCTGTGCCAAGGCGGACATCATGCAAAGTTACACAGGATTCTTCTTTTTTTTTTTTTTCTGTCTCCATCAACCACCTGTTAGTCAGTCAAAAATTATAATAGCTGGCTGTGCTAGTAAACACCTTTAATGCAGCATTCTGGAGACAGAGGCAGGCAAATCTCCATGGGTTCAAGGCTAACCTGTTACTGCATAATTCTAGGCCAGTATGGGAAGCATAGTGAGAGGCTGCCTCTAAATAAATAAATTAAATAATAGTAAATGGAAACTACTTAAAAGTAGGTATAGGATAGCTATATGCACATATATACGTTTGCAGATGTCCAACATTTCATTGAAGAGACATACTCTGATCGTGGTAGTGGTCATGGGAGACGCAGACTATGGTCAGCAATGATGGTTAAGATTTTTCTCACATGTCTTTCCTTTTATTTGAATTATGGCTAATGCCATTGTTGTATTTAATACAGATTTTATGTGCCATCATCATCGTTATTATTTGTGTGGTCTAAGGACTGACTGAACTCAGGGCTTGGGGCATACCAGCCAAGTAGTCTACCAGGGAGTCATAGTCCGAGACCAGAATTATGTAATGTACTACCCTTCAAGAAAATATATTGATTTCAAATGCTAAATCCATTGTTCAATACACACTTAAGCACGCATTTCTATATGCAGCATACACACACACACATATATATTATTTTTTCTGGAAGAGTACAAAACACTATCGTGAGTTATTTTAGGAAAGAGGATTATTTTATGATTAAAAGCTAAAATGCTCACTTTCCCTTGCAAATGCAAAGGAGTTCACCCGCTAAATCAAGGGCTATAAGGGGCTTTTACCGTTCGCCATCGCAGAAAGCCTGTTATTTGTGCTGGATACAGACAGGTGCCCCTGCCTTCCCACGAGGGCACGTGGGTCTTGCTTTTGGGACCTACCCTGGCTGGAACTCTGAGTCTGGCTCTGCGGCGGCGGCGGCGCACCCTGGGTTGCTGTAAGCAGAGCAGCGCTGCCAAGCCCGTGTTCTGTCGGTCTCCACAGACGCATACTTTCCCTAAATCCTAGAGAAAAGCAGTCCGTCCAAGTGGCATTAAGTAGTACTTTACTCTTAAGAACGTTTGTACACGCTTAGAACAACCCGTCTAAGGGTGGGATCTGGGGGCCTTGTGCAAACTGAGGAAAATTCATTTCCCCAGAAAGTGCTTCGGGGACCTTAATTCCAACTCATCCCCAGACCTCACATGCGAACAGTGAGGATTCTTCTGTGCCAAACTGTACCGGATCTAAGAGATTCGCGTGTAATCTTTTTTTGTTGTTTCTGTTTTAGGGGAAAGGCTTTGTTAAGTAGCTCACGGTGGCCTTGAACTCTTGTTCCTTCTGCCTCCAATTTCCCAAAAGATGTGATTATCTGGGCAGTCATAAAGGGGCAAATATAGTTAGGTAGAAAATAAATCCTTTTCAAAATAAGATAAAGTTCTTAAAAATAAATGGACTGATTTGTCCTACAAAGTCAAATACTAAGAAAAACAAATCTAGGCCCTAGGTCTCTCTGTAGCATCTACAGCTAATTCTGAAAGTAAACGCCACACTTAATTAGCCTGGGGGACTCTGGGGGGGGGGGCAAGTGAGAAAAAGCCTCCCTCAAGCTCTATCAGGGCCCTAATGAAGAGGTGAAGGGAGGCATTGGGGTTGGGACAAGGCACTCAGTATTGTCACGTGGCCCTCAGGAAGTACAGACTCTGGGCCTCCTGGACAATGGAGTCCCCTCAGCTACATGCCAGCTACCAGGTGGACACGAACTTGGCTACAAGCTCCTCCACAGGAGACAAACGTACCAGCATGCCCCGCGTGCCCCCCAGCACAGCAGTTCTGATCCTTTAAGGTGGAACTTTCAGCCAAGGGGAAGGAAACGTGTGATAAGGCCACCAGCCATTGCTGTGACCCGCAACCCGCAGATAGAGGGACGCTGACTTTCCAAGGTGATCCTGCAGACCGCACACTGGAAAGCTTGATGGGTGCCCCTCAGCAGATCCGACAGCTCATTCGGGTCACAAAAGGAGTGGGAGAAGTGGTCACTTAGGAGCAAGTGTGGGTTTACCAAGCACAAGCCCGTTCACACCATCTTTCCTGCAGAGAGAGTCAAGAACTCCTAAATTCTCCCATGTTGAACATGCGAAGTAAAGGGCTGTAATTACCCTGGAGGGGGGTCTCTGTGCCCTGGGGGTCTATCACCCAGGCTTAGTCAACATGTTTTTAACCCCTTGGATAAAGGTCTAGGGGATCACACATAATTCCAATATGTAGTGGACATGTCAGGTTACAAAACGTTCTCAAAAGACTGTAAAACCTGATCACATCTAAACTGACTCTTGAAAATGAGAGGTCTGCGGATTTGGAGGCTGTCGTCTTCATTTGTCTAGTCATCTGACTGGTAGAGAAGACTCTGGAATTCCGGTTGACTAAAAGGTCACTGTGTCAACCCAGGAAGATGTGACTATCAGGACAGCTGGGGAAATTACTCAGTGGGTATGAGTGTTATTGCACAGGTACAATGACTTGAGTTCGAATCCTAAGCACCCACGCAGAAAGCTGCCATGCAGGGCCACACATCTGCAACCTTAGTGCTGTACAGGGCAGAGACAAGAGGCTTGCTGGGGTGTGCTGGCAGCCAGCCCCTCTCCAGGCTCCATGAGAGAGCCTGTCTCAAAGGAATAAGGCAGACAGTGATAGTGTAAGGCACCCACCATCTTCCTCAAGTCTCTGTAACACACACACCACACACATGCATGTGTGTGTGCCACAGACACAGGCACCACACGCATAAACACACAACATAAGAAAAAAGTAAAAGGAAAAAGAGGTAGGACGTCAGCCTGCTGGGCAAAGGCATCTCATGCTCTGGGTAAGTCTAGAAAGATCTGGAACAAGGGGTGATGTGATTGGCTTGCCTCTGTGTTTGCTGTGGTTCTTTTTTGTTATGCTTTGTTTTGTTTTGTTTTGTTTTGTTTTGTTTTGTTTTGTTTTGTTTGAGACAGGGTTTCTCTGTGTATCTCTGGCCATCATAGAACTCTACAGACAAGGCTGGCCTCGAACCAGAGATCCGCCGCCTCTGCTTGCTGTGATTAAAGGCGTGTGCCACCACCAGATGGCTGTTGCCTGTGGTTCCAAAGGCCAGGAGGTCATCTGGGAGAGGATGGCTAAAACCAGAACAAGCTTCTTGAGGAGATGGTATGTGGTCACCAGAAATGTCCTGGCACAGCCAGCCACTTGCTGGGCATACTTTCTGTGAGGATCTTCTTTGAGGAGTACCCCTTCCTGATGCTCAGGCCCCAAACTCTGGGCACACAGGTGTGGATGTAACTCATGCTTAGCCAATCAGGGTGTTGTACATCCTGGCCACAGTGACCAGTGCAGGATGGAGGGTAGCCAAACTTGCTTCCTTCCACTAGGATTCCGAGGGGATGGGAAGCAAACCCAGAGCTGCTGGTGGCCGTGATGTCACCCAACCAGCCCACCCAAGTCCAAAGTTCAAACACACAGCAGAATGGAGAGGTGGGAAGCCATTAGGCCTCAAAACAATGTACGCCTGCACCTCTCAGCTATGGGGGCTAAGAAGTGTCCTTTCCAACCAGAAGTTCTGAACCACCCTGAGAAAAGGAAGGAAGCACGGAAAAGCTCAGGAGCCGGGCGGTGGTGGCGCACGCCTTTAATCCCAGCACTCGGAAGGCAGAGCCAGGCGGATCTCTGTGAGTTCGAGGTCAGCCTGGTCTCCAAAGTGAGTTCCAGGAAAGGCACAAAGCTACACAGAGAAACCCTGTCTCAGGAAAAAAAAAAAAAGGAAGGAAGGAAGGAAAGAAGGAAGGAAGGAAGGAAGGAAGGAAGGAAGGAAGGAAGGAAGGAAGGAAGGAAGGAAGGAGAGAGCCACAACAAACTGCATGAAGATGGGGGAATACAGCCATGGGTAAGAGACTGAGGGAACATCCACAAAATGTCAACTGCAGACCGGAGCCAGACAAACGGACGGAGGAGGGTACACATCCTGAGGAATGATGCTGTGGCTATCTGCGTCGTTAAAGAGTCAGTGAGGGCATTTCCCTAGAGGTCTCAATCAACACAGCCCTGAGACACTTGCACATAAACACCGCTCCTAAGGGCTCAGGCACAGAACCAACCCAGATGTCCGCCCAAGAGGACCGGATGAGGAAAATGTGGTTTATATATACCGTGGACTTTTTTTTTTTTTTCCCAGCCATAAGGAAGAATGAAGTTTGTAGGAAAGTGGATTCAACTGGAGATGATCATATTACGGGAATCAAGCCTGTCTCAGAAAGACAAGTAGGGATGTTTTCTCTCATTAGTGCTTCCTAGATGTTACAGAGATACACCAAATCGCTTGTGTATACAGGACATGAACACAGGAGTGCGGCAGTCTAGGAACCAGAGGGGACTAGCAGGAGGGGGAGGGAAGAGAAGGAAGGTGGGTGGGGGAAATGATGAACGGATGGAAATCTCCTTATGCAGCACAATAAAGACCACAGACAAGGAAAACTTGCACAGCTTTTTCGTTTTTGACATGGCAATTCACTGTCCTGTTTTGTGTGTGTATTCTTGTGTGTCAATGTGTGTGTACGTATCCAAGTAGAGGCCAAGAGGTCAACTCTGGGTATTTTCCTTGATTATCCAACACCTTATTTTTTGAGACAGAGTCTTTCGCCGGATCTGGAGATTGTAAATTCTGTTAACTGGCTGGCCCCCAGGCCCCCAGGGTCCTCTTAGCTCTACCTTCCCAGCATAGGGATTACAGGCGAGGACCAGTGCCCAGCTTCACACAGCTACGAGTCCTCAGGCTTATGTGGCAAGCACTTCGACATCTCTCAGCCCACCTTTCCTGACCTATGTGATGTGTGAAGACGGCTATGACAAAAAGTTTACAAATAGATACCAAGGGAACTGTGCCCAGGTTTCTTCTGCTTACTCACAGTGTGGAAGAGAAAATAAGACTCATTCAACAGAACTAAGTACTGGATTGAATTATCACAGACATGGTCTAGAAATATAGTCACACTCAAAATCAGGGATATGGAGTACTAGACAGAAGGCTCGGTGGTTAAGAACACTCGCGCGCACACGTGCGCGTGTGTGCAGCCCTTCCAGAGGATGGGAGTTTGGTTTCCAGAACACTGGGCAGCTCAGAACTGCCTGTACTCTGGCTCCAAAGTGTACTCACAAGGCATATATTCACAGACACACATACATATAAATAAAAATTAAGTAAATCTCCTTTTAAAATAAGGAGATAGGGTAGGTGTACCATCTATGTTTAACATGCATGAGGCCCTGGGTCCGATCCCCAACACACACAAAAATATCAACATGTCACCAAAACAACAACAGACAAGCCAGGGTCACTGTCCTAGAAAGAAACCAACGAGAAACTAGGGAACATGACAGACCACCAGACACTTCTGAAGGAGGAAGGGTGTCTGAGGAAATACAAAGGCTGAGAATTCCTCCCTCCTAGCATCAGAATAAGCATAAAGTGTAGAAAGAGCCATCGAGCGCCTGGCATAAACACTTCAGTGGCATGTCCTCCACTTTTGCTCACACCTTTGGTACATAAATTGATTTAACCCCCAGAAACAACCCAATGTACCCAATGGGTACGGCTATCTGCAATTACTGACCTTGAGACTTGAGACACAGAAACCATGTAACCTGCCCCAAATCACTAAGCCAGAAAGTGGAGGCCACGACACAGACTTAGGAAACGTGGATTCCGAGTCTATGTTCTTTCTTCACTTGCTAGGCACTCTAAATATTCACTGATAGCGATGGGGTATCTGAAGCCCATGGATATAAATGATCTTGGAAGTCACCGGCAAGTAAGGCCTGGAGGTTAAAAAACCTCACACTCATACCCACATCCACGTCCCTTCAGCGCTCCCAGGGCCACAGCGTGATTTTTTTTTTCTATTGTGAGTTGTTCGGCCCAATCTTTAGATTTCACATCAAACCCTGACAAATGAGTAACAGATGAGGCAGCTACGCCCAGAGCCACCACGATCAAATGAAAGCTCTCTTGACCTGATCGTGTCTAAGGGGAAAGAAGGCCACATCTCCGAGACTTCAAGAAGACTAGATCCATTCAGATTTTTATCCCAGGGACACTGACCCAAAGAGACAAATAGAAGCTGTAAAGTGAAATGTACCTGGAGAAAATTCTCCAAGGAAAGCAAAGAAGACCCTTCCCACGGTCCGGCAGCCCTCGCCACACCCTGCCTAGTGACTCGTCACGAATGATCAGAGATGAAAGCACCCTTCATGTGGAAATGTTGCTTGGATTTATCCATAATTGGCATCTTTATAGATAGACATAGTCGTGTGGGAAGCAGGGGGTGTGAATGACAGAGTCATCAGGAGAAGGGAAAGCTGAATGTTAAGTTTAAACTGTTTCTGGAAAAGGGTTTTTCTGATGTGTAGCTCATACAAAGGAAAAAAAATACACCGTCTCTCTGGTCTAGGAGTTATGGCCAGCGAGCAACAGAATATTTACAGTTTGCTTTTAATCACTGATGCCCCAGAACAACGTCTCCATTGCAGGGTTTCCCTCCAGAAGAACCGTGGGGCAACGTGCATTACTATCCGTCTCCCTTGTCATAAAGCGGAGAGCACATGTTTGAGATTTCACTGGAAGTTGAACAGCCGTTACTGAAAGCCTCATAATGGGGAGGACTGATTTAGTCCTAGATCTCCACAGGATACCTGAAGTTCAATTTTGTCACTGAACAAAAGCACTAAAGCCGCCCTGCGGGCTTTGCATAGGATGAAGGGGAGCTGGGGGGCACTTCACTGGCTGAACTAAAAAAAGCCAAATCATTAAAAAGAGAGGGGGAGAAGGGGGGCTTAGAAATCACCGTTATGGAAGGGGCAGCAGCAGGAAAGACATCTGGGTTCTCCGCCTTGCCAACTGATAGCAAATGTGTTAAGTAGTTAAACTGCAGCTGACTCATCTCAGAGTGCTCCGTGCACACCCAGAGTGAACTCACGTGGAAGACACCAGCCCGCCTCCTCCTGTGCATGAAGCATGTTTGATGTAAACGTTTCACGAGATGCATTTTCACGAACAGAAAGGAAAGACTCAAATTTAAGAGAGATCAGCCAAACTTTCACCCGACCCCGTGAGCCCCGACCTCACCACTGGCTCTCTGTACTTCAATTCTCTGACTCTTAACTTCCTTGGAAATGTTTAAAGCTAAATATCCACCACACTGATTGCTAGTGGCTGGCAGAGGACTGGACATGCGTTGTGAGTCCCTGGGAAGGACGGTGCTAGAGAAATGCAATGCATTTATGAAAAATAAAAGCATCAAATGACGGGTCTGCATATGAGACTGTTTTAATGCACTAAGTCAACATTTCAAAAAGGGGCTCATGCTTTTTCCTAGTTTTGAACACAGAATTACAGGGCGATGCAGCTGTGCAAGAAGCTACTGACTGGTCCGTCCAGCCGGGACATCTATTTGCTCATCAAAGACTTTTTGAAATCCTCATTAAGGGGTGGGAAACAACTCAGTGGTAGTGTCTGCTTAGAGTGAGCAAGGCCCTAGGTTTGAACTCTAGTAACACACACACAGAGACACACAAAACACACACACACACACACACATACACACACACACACACACACACACACTTTGAAGCTCCTTAAGACTAAAAAAAAGGGGTTGAGAGATGCTCAACAGTTAGGGGAGCGCTTCCTTGCAGAAGACCCGGTCCAATTCCCAGCAACCACGGGGCAACTCACAGCTGTCCGTAACTCCAGTTTCAGGGGATCTAATGCCCTCTTCTGACCTCCATGGGCTCTTGCATCCACATAGTAAACAAATATACACTAAGATACACACACATAAAATTAAAATTAGGGGGGGAAGGCTGCATACAATGGCAAATGCCTTTAATCCCAGCAAAAGGAGAAAATGCTCAAAAATACTAAAAACAAACAAAAAACCCACTACAGCCGGGCGGTGGTGGTGCATGCCTTAAATCCCAGCACTTTAATCCCTGCAGAGGCAGGCAGATCTCTGTGAGTTTGAGGCCAGCCTGGTCTACAGAGCGAGATCCAGGACAGGCACCAAAACTACACAGAGAAACCCAGTCTCAAAAAAACAAACAAAAAAACTCCACTACAAACTGTGCAGGGTATATACAATTAACTTTTATTCAGTTAAGGCCCAATTGCTAACATCAAATACTAAAAATTAAGCTACATAATAGCAAAAATGCATTTTTTTTTTGTTCTTGTTTTGCTGTTTTTGTTTTGCCTGTCCTGGAACTTGCTCTGTAGACCAGACAGGCCTCAAACTCACAGAGATTCACATGTCTCTGCATCCAGAGTACTGGGACTAAAGGTGTGGGCCACCACACCTGGAGAAAGTGCATAATTCAATCCACGTGATCTGGAAAGCACCGAGAGTTGTCAATCTGAAAGTCACAGACCTGCTTTCTGTGACATCATCCTGTTTCCCAGCACCTGGCACAGATCACTTTCCCGTTCCATCATTTGGATTCTGTCTTCACGGAGCTTATAGTCCAATGGAAAACACTAGGAAATCTTCCAAAAGTCCATGCACAAGATCTATGGGAGCCTCAGTGTGGTGGCACACGCCTTGACTCACAGCACTCAGGAGGCAGAGGCAGGTGAATGTGAGTTCGAAGCCAGCCTGGTCTAGGGAGTTCCAGGAGAACAGTCTACCTAGAGGGAAAAGTGACAGGAAACCCTGTACCACACCTATAGATGTGTGCTGCTACCACAGGTCTCTGGAGACACTCACAGAAAACCCAGGACTTGCAGTCCATCTTGTGAAGGCTGGAATCCATTCCAGATGATAGCCTTTCACGTGGAACCTTAAGTGAAATTCTGAGTGAAGTGAAGGGGAAACCTGTAAAAGTCATTTCCTAAATCAACCGAACTGAGAAAACCTTATAAAACACAACAAAGGTTGGCAGGCTGTCTCCCTGGGTAACGGCCATCACCATCAAGCCTGACGACCTGAGCCCATCCCCAGGGCCCACATGGTGGATGGCAAGAGCCAACTGGTACAAGTTGTCTTCCACATGCCACACAGTGCACCCAAAGATATTAATTAATTAAAACAACTTGATAGAGATAGGAAAGCTTCTGAAAGAGGGACTGCAGGAAGCTCCAAACCAGACAGGTCGGAGAAAAACATGGCAGAGCCCAGAAATGCAAGCGATAGAGTCCTATGGCACCACAGTGAGAGGCGAGCAGCCGGACTTTGGACTTGACTGCAAAAGCGTCAAAGAACAGAAGAGTTCTTCTTCATCAGGAAGGTGATTAGGAGTTGTGAAGCTGTTTCTTTCTTCAGGGAATGTGAGGGTCCTGGGGGTTGAGCCCAGAGCCTCATGAATGTCAGGTAAGCTACACAGCTCCAGCCCAGAACTGTATTTCTGAACTTATCACTCCATTCTGGAAGGGCGTAGAGAAGTCCTGCTCAGGGCGGCAGCAGAGTTCTAGCACTCACTTCGCCGAGTGTTGTTTGCCACTGGTCCACAAAGAGGTAAAGAACCGAAATGACGAGCAGACGTTAGGATGCTTGTGACACGCCATCAAAACATCGGCACGCAAACTGGTGGTCCGTGGTCTGTCTCACCTGCTTAAACAGCACAGCAACCAGTATGTGTTGTGTGAGGTAGGACAACGGATGCTGCATGTGAAATGTTCTGATCTGGAAAATGAAGATTAGACACAGGGTGCCCAGAGAAGGCGGCTGGTAGGCAATGGTCCACAGGAAATGGAAACTCAGAACCCATTGACGGCAGGAATGGAGAGATGGGGATCGGAACTACCAGTTACTACAGAGGTCCAATTAGCTAGAGCCCATGCCTTCAGGGTGTGTGAGAGCTGTGGAAGATAATGAAAGGTGGCCTGGGGATTCAAAAATTCTCAATAACTTTGAAAATCACGGCAAGATACACAACAAGAATGCATAAGAACTTGGGATTCACGGGATTCCGAATTCAGAGCCCTTTCCCCTGAGTGCCTTTGAATATGCATAGCGGCAAATTAATGAAATGAACAAAAGTAAGTACCCTGGGGGTTAACACGGAGTGCCACTGGGAATTCAGACCGTGAAGAAAGAAAAGCACAGCCTAGGCCAAGCCTACACTCCTCCAAATGAAGCCACATGGCCAGGAGCCACACCTAGTTCAGAACAGGGGCAGCCTCAGTCCTCAAGCCCTATTAGGAAAAAAAAGATGCTCGAGGGACTTCCTAACTCCTGCTCCAGCTATAAACAACACAGAGCATCCTTCTACCAATTTGTGCAAATATTAAAGGGAGCCGCGTACCGAACGGAAGCAAAAGACAGAGGGTTGGAGATAAACGGAGAATTAAATCAGTGATCCTAACTTTAACCTCTGCTCTGTGCCCTGTGCTCTGGTTCACACTCCAACCCAAATGGGGAGACAAATCGATTCAAAAGAGCTGTGCACAGTCATTACGTGGGAGGTGGGATTAATCCAGCCACAGAGAGGAGTCTGGGCAAGCCTAGCCTACAGACTTCCAGAACAGAGCAGGGAGGCAGCTCCGGGAGAGGTGAGTTTCTGAGCTGTAGCTCAGAGGCGCACTGCCCATTTCCCCAGGTGAAGGAGCATCCCCACACTGCCTAGACAGGGTAGCTACAGTCAGCCAAAGAGGTGCCTAACAGCTTTGGCAAGTGGGGAGACAATGACAGCATCCGTGCTTTCTCTCAGAGTGGTACCTGATCATCTTTGAGTTGATAGCCTTTACCCTGCGTAGGCTGAAGGGATCAACCACGGCCGCCGGCAACTACAGAATGGGAGATCAGTGACCCTAGTAATCTTCCAGAAGTGTTAGCTGACATTCATTTGCTTTCGTGGTTTCTTTTTTTTTTTTTTTTTTTTTTTTTTTGAATCTTTCTCCTTGGTTGTTACCACTTACAGGGCAATTCTTTTAATTCCTTCACTACATCCCCTTACAAGGTTATAAGTGATAGGTCTGGCCTAGAGGTGGTGGTGCACACCTTTAATCCCAGCACTCTGTAAGGCAGAGACAGGCGGATCTCTGTGAGTTCGAGGCCAGCCTGCTCTACAGGGTGAGCTCCAGGACAGCCAGGGCTACAGAGAAACCCTGTCTCAAACCGCACCCCAAAAAGTGAGAGGTTTGAAAGGTTTAAAAAGTACATCATAGGAGACGGTAAAGCAGTTACCAGAGTGCTTGCCTAGGGTGTACTAAGCCTCAAGTCCCATCCCTGGCATCACATAAGCCTGGTGGGGTAGTACATGCCTGTAATGCCAACTAGGCAGGTCAAGATAGGAGGATGAGAAGTTCAAAGTCATATCCAACTACACGGTAAGTTCAAGACCCGCCTAGCCTGCAGTGAGACCCTAAGAAAGGAAGAAAGGAAAAGCTGGGCCATGGCGGCCCATGCCTTTAATCACAGCACTCATGAGGCAGGCAGATCTCTGAGTTCAAGGCCAGAGCAAGTTCCAGGACAGCCTGGGCTACACAGACAAACCCTGTCTCAAAAAAAGGAAGAAAGGGAGGAAAAAGAAAGACCTCACAACAGGTTTGCAATTCTGTGGTGTGACACAGTCCAGAGTCAAGCTGTATAATGGATTACTCAATGTTGTAATAATTTATTAATAAATGATAGCAGAGTTTATGGAGCACGTATCATTATGTCAGGCACGGGCATTTATCACACAGATGCTCCAATGATCCTATAAGACAGGTGCTATGATCCCCATTTTACCAATAAGAACCTACGGCACAGAGATACAGTGTCCTGCACAGGACACACAGCTAATACACAGCAGACCCAGGACCTGAACCCAGGCAGAAAGACAAAGGAACTTCGATTTTCAGCCACCAGACTATTTCATTACATGGAGAAGATAAAATTAAAACACACATTATAAATAATAAGAAACGGGAAAAGGCTTCTCCAAGAACATGGCTCTGATTGCTTTAATTGGACTGCTGTCTGTTATTAGACGGAAACATCGTCCCCAATGAGATCCTGGCCTGGCTGGTTGAGGAGGCTCTTTAGGAACAAGACAAAAGCCTCTACCATTCAAAGCTGTATCTTTTTTTGGCATCTTTCACTGTCTTGAAAGGGAGTAGGAGGCAAAGCCAGAAGTGTATGTCAGTGTCCTGTCATTCACTCACTGCCTGAGGTGTAAGAAGAGAAAGACCAGAGGACACGGAGCTTGAAGACTGGGTTGGCACCAGATCTCGTCACATCCAAAGTGCCCAAGGAATTCAACAGAAGTCCAGGCCATGGCTCTGGTTTAGACTACACCAAAAGAACCATCCAGAACAGCCAGAGCAAGCAGGCCACACTGGACAGCTGCAGTGACCAGTGACTCCATCCAAAGCAAGTCAACCAGGAGGCTGGGCCAGAGTCACCACCTAACTCTAATGGTTTCCCATCCTGACTTCCTCATCCCCACTCCAACTTCCTCTACCCCTTTCTGTCATTCAGAAAATCTGTAGGCCAAATCAAAGCCCAATACATCTGTGCAGAGGAAGTCAGTGGTTTGCTCCCCCTGATGTCAGAGCACCCACGACCAAATGCTTTGCACTAGACACCCAGCCCAGGCAAAGCCAGGGCCTGTGGTTTTAAAAACCCAAACTGCTATTCACTCCTGACATAGCTAAGTTGATCCTGGAGCCAGATCCACCGGTTTCAACAATTAATTTTTCTTCATCTAAAGAGACAACTCAAATCTGAAAGTCTAAATCATCACCAATTCCCAACTGTTCATCACGTTCTCTTTCTTCAGAAATCTGAAAAATGTCCACTAGCCTACTTACTAAAACAAGCCCAACTGCTTTCCTTAACTTCAGGATTACAGGCTTCCTGACACAGCCACGCCCATAAATGCACTCAAAGTTTGATTATCATCTAATTACAATTTCTATATAGCTATATAATAATGTGAGTGTTCTGGAAGGAAGAAGAAAAGCCCCTATTACTTTAGACCTACCACTAAAACAAACAGAAACAGGAAAGACAACTTTCCATACAGAAAGAGGACAGAGGAAAAAAAAAAAAAAGATATGGGTCCCCTTGACCTCATATGTTCTCACCGCTCCAGTGGAGGTGAGGGAGCCAGGCAAAATGCAGGCTGAACATATATGGCCATCCTGGGACTTTCTTACTATATAAAGGAGAAATTAATAAGAGAAGAAAAAGAGAAATACCATACAGCATTTTCATTCCCCACCATAATTTTTCAATTTTCTGTAGAGAAATGCCAGCCAATAACTAATTAGAACCATATCCTCTGTGATCCCAACGGGAAGAAACACACAGATGGGTTTAAAGACCAAATGTTAATGAGAACTTAAAAAAAAGAATGTAATCTGGAACGTGGGTTTTCCTTCAGTATAAAACAGAATGCTCTTCTTTACAGCTATTTTTATAGTTGGGGAAACAGCCCAGACGAAACCATCAACAAAAGTTTAGTGTTCACCCACAAGTGTCCTGAGCTGGGGTACCGTCGCCTCCCATTTTTCTTGGGGTGAAATTGGTATTGCAAACTGATTTCTGTGCACCCCGATTTCAAGCTGCAGAAGACAAAAACTAGGTTACAATGTGCTTTAGACCTCTCTGGTTTCAAGGTGAGAAGCGGTCCCTTCCACAGCGAGGACACATCCCTTTTGATTGCCAAGTGTGTTTTCTACAAGAAACCCATTGCGGGCCTTGTTTACCTGGTCTGTCCCCAGAACACAGAACACTTCTGGGATCTGACACTGAATCCCCTACTCTCCACCACAGGGGGGCTTCCAAAACTGGTCTCTAAAGAAACAAATGAACTATAGGATGTGAGTCGGAAAAATGGCACAAGAAATAAATTTGGGAAGCTGGGGATGTGAAGCCCAGTGGTGGAAGGCAGGCTTACTTAGCATGTGTAAGGATCTCATGCCCAGCACCACACAAAAATAAATAAATACATAGGTAAGTAAGTAAGTAAATAAATAAAATCAAACTAAATGTTTAAGATGCTGGCTTATGATTTAGACACATGCAGCATTCTGAACTGTATTTTTCAAATAAGAGCCTGCTGGCCTGTGCCATCCAGATGTTCATCTGAGTGGGACCAGCCAGGCCAGGGGAGGGCTACAGAACACTTTCTTTCATGCAAAGAGGTAAGCCAGCATAGAGTAAGCCTCTGTCATGTCAAATATACCCTGCGGGGGGAGTGTTAGGCATTTCCAAAACATCTCAGTTTGCTCCATATTTTTATTGCCCAGCAATTTTATTTCCCCCTCTGTAAAAACTACAATAGGCCATAAGTCTGGAACATTCTGCCATTCATTGTATACTTCCAAAAGCTAGAAATTATTTGTATTGCCCAATAAGGACATTATTTTAAACAGATTTTAGTCTACAACAGAAACATGCCATGACGATGGAAATATTTTTTCAATAAATGACTTTCTGAACGTTATTTCTTCCCAGAAGGATCATCAAAACAACCACCAAAAAGAAAACAAAGGATTCCCATATTTTTTAAGGAAAAAGTACTAGCCTTGCATATTCATACCCTAGCAGGCATATAAATCAAGTAGGGGCGTAATAACTTGAAAAAACAGTTAAGATGCAAAGGCTTGCTTCTGTGTGGTTAGTGGGCTGATGTTTTCCCAGTGTTAAATTTACCAACTGTATTTCTTAAACTATATTTCAAACTTTAAATCTCACATCTGTGCCTTAACACTGCTTTGGGATGAATGATTTACTCGGGACATTTTGAGGTCAAATTATAAGTCTTTTGCTCTCACTAAGTCTAAATCATTTGTCTCAACATGATTCTGTACAAATAAAAGGAACACGTGGCATGTGTTACCATCGTCCCTGGAGGAACCTAAATGCCCCTGGAATAGCCTTTCTCCTGTGCGCCCCATAAACTCAGACACTCCTCGGAAAACGAAAGGGCCGGATTTATACATTGCATTAGCCACGCGAATTAAGCAAGGGCACGCCAAAACTTTTCCTGTTAGCACTCATTACAAAACGTCTTGAATTTGTTTGATTGAAACAGACGTCTTCACCCAACAGATACACTCTGAAACCCAAACTAATTTCATCTGCAAACCGGTGGGCCATTTGCTGTCTTGTCATTCATCGGTACCGATGGGATCAGTTCTGCATCTAATTCGAAGTATAGATGCAGCAAACGGCCCACCACGAAACTATGGCATCTACAAGGACGGGGCTGTTCTGGGCCTGGGAAGATCGCTGGACAGCCAGACAATGAAAAGCTCCCCGGTGGCCACTAACTCAGCCCAGGGGGCGGGGCGGGGGGCAAGGGAAGAAAGGGGGAAAGGATTGAGCTCCCCTTTCTCCTGAAGCCGCCGTCAGCAGCCGCCTCCGGGTCCCTGGCCATAGGGGAGGGGGCCCTAGGAAGGCAAGATTTCTCTGGGAAAGAAAGGAAACTTCCTGGTGTGGGCATTATGGGAAGGGGGCTAGTGCCCTCCCCCACACACTACAGGTATTTGCGGGGAGCCAAGTGGCTGGAGGAGGGTGGTGGTGGTCAGGGAGTGAGGAGGGTAGAGCACGGCCACCCCTACGCGACTCCCAACGCGTGGACCCGAGGGGTGTCAAACTTCCTAGCGTGGGCGCAGTCAGGCACTGGCACCTAGGAGTTGCCGCGAGCGCCCTAACCCGGCGGGGTCCCGGATAGGGCAAGAAGGGGGAGCCAGCCAAGATAGAGAAGGCAGGCCTGAGGACAGCGGGTGGGGGCGGCGAGCAGCTGGCTCCCGGAGCGTGGAACGCGTCTGCAGGCCGGGGGCGCCGCCGGGCCCGCGCTACTCACCTTCCGGTGCTTCTCCTTGTAGGGCAGCGCCAGCCATGGCATGTCCCGCACGAAGTCCTGCCACTGCCGCTGGTCCTGGTCCGAGGACACGAAGACGATCTCCAGGCGGTGCGGGGGCTCTGGCTCAGCGGCCGCGCCCGCCCCTGCCCCGGCCCCCGGCCCGGCGGCCGTGTCCCCTCGCAGGCGGCCGTAGAAGGCGGCCAGGCTGGCGCTGAGCTGAGCGCAGGGGGCGCTCAGGCTGCACCCGAAGTAGAGCCCCAGCAGCGCGATGCCGCGGGCTCCCAGCGAGTGCACGTCCACCTCCTCGCCGCCGCCCGTCACCAGCTTGTCGCCCAGCAGCTCCTCTAGGAAGACCGACATCCTGGCCCACCGCAGCCCCAGCACGCGGGCGGGCGGGCGGGCGGGCGGGCGGGCGGGCAGGCTCACGGCTGCTACCCGGCTCGCTGGTCCGCGCGGCGGGCGGAGGCAGAGGCGGCGGCGGCAGCGGCGGCTGGGAGGGGAGCCCCGCCCACCGGGCCGCCCAGCCACTCCCCTCCATAGCCACGCCCCCTCCGAGGTTGGCCCGCGCTGCGCAGGCAGGTCCGCAGCAGCTGGCGCCTTGGCGCGGGCCTCTGGCTGTGGCCAAAGTAAGAAACCTGACCCGAGTTCTACACCAGGACCAGAATACCCGGACCTAAAGCAGGAAAGGGTCCCCGAACTGGCGCTCTCTGATGCTGCTGCACCCCTTCTCCTAATTCCTCTCGCCTTCCACTTCTAAACCTTCTCCACACTGGATTCTGCACCGGTCTTTGCTCTCTTCCAGCCTCTCTTACTCCCTTCCCTACACTAACCCTTAAGCCATTTCAAACCCCAATGACCTCGTATAAAACTTGCAGGGTTTAACGTCTTCACAGTCCAGTGTCACTGTATCAGGCCTCATCGTGCTCAGCAGTCATGTGTATGTTTTGTGCTTGCTGCTGTAAGTAGACTGGTGGGCGCCACCTCTCTGTTTCATGTGCCAGGCACAAGAGAGAGAATTCATAAATACTTGTGGGCTGATTGCAAGTCACAGTGTGGGATTTCAGTCCACAGGTCGCTGGAACCATTCCCCGATGGGAAATGGCTCTCTTCCATTTCCATTAATGTATGCAACAGATGGCGCAGCGTCTCCAAATCAGTGTTGGCTGCTCTCCTGACTCGGCTCCTCCGTAGCTTATCTCAGGTCTGCTGGTAGTTGAGAAAATTCTAAGGATTTCCCCCCCATGTTGAAAGATACTTTCCAATGCCTAGGAAGAACCTTGATAAAACAAATGGCCCTGTGGCAAGTCTCCTGACCTCCCATTACCACTAGACACCGCACACAGGACAAAATGTAAACCAACACACACACACACACACACACACACACACACACACACACACACACACTATTGATGAGTATCGGCTCAGTTACCATGAACATTTTAAAAAGAAAACCCAACCACCAGCCACCCTTCAAGGCTTTGGAAGTTATTTCTTTCGCATCTGCCGCCATCTAATGGAAGAATAAAAGAGAAAAACTCTTACCAGCACAGCACATAAGGTGTAAAAGATTAACTAGCTGAACACAGAAGAACTTTAATTACACACATTTCTTCCACTACAACACACACACACACACACACACACACACACACACACCCCAAAGTGCAAGACACAAGAACACTTAAACTTCAGAACGTAACCTGAAGCTCTGTCACAAATGCCCCCAAGGTTCTCAATGTGTTCAAGGTAGAAGGAAGAATTGTGTAAATGGTCAAGTCCGTAACACGTCTTCACACAAACCAGTGAAAGTCATTAAGACAAATCAGAGTGGCCTGGCAATCTCTACATACTGGTGCCAGAAATGGTGGCTTGTGCCTTTATTTCCAGCACTCAGGAGGCAGATCTTTGTGAGTTTGAAGCCGACCTGGTCTAAAATAGCCAGGGCTACACAGTAGTACCCTGCCTCAAAACACTAAATAAATATCATCTTATTCATGTGTACATGTGCATGTGTCTGGTAGTACAGGGCATTGTGAGCCACCCCATGTTAATGTAGGGATTCAAACATGAATTGTCTAGGGCTCCTAACCACTGAGCCATCTCTCCAGCATCCCTAGAATCCTGTTTTTAAAACCTTAAATGGATGTATTTCCAGCTTTTGGGAGGTTAAAAGCAGGAGGATCCTAAATTCCAGGCTAGTCTGTGCTACATAGGGAGGTTCTGTTTCTTTCTTTTTTTTTTTTTTTTTAAGATTTATTTATTTATTATGTATACAGAAGAGGGTGCCTGATCTTATTACAGATGTTTATGAGCCACCATGTGGGTGCTGGGAATTGAACTCAGGACCTCTGGAAGAGCAGTCAGTGTTCTTAACCTCTAAGCCATCTCTCCAGCCATCTCTCCAGCCCATAAGCCATCTCCAGCCCATAAACCATCTCTCCAGCCCGGGAGATTCTGTTTCAAAATAAATCCTGTGGGTTAAAATGTTTTATCTTCCTACCTGAGTTATATTTGAAATGTTCCTGAGTGGGTATGTGGTTTCACATGTTTGAAAACATGTCAGGCCGGGCGGGTGGTGGCTCACGCCTTTAATCCCAGCACTCGGGAAGCAGAACCAGTGGATCTCTGTGAGTTCGAGGCCAGCCTGGGCTACCAAGTGAGTTCCAGGAAAGGCGTAAAGCTACACAGAGAAACCCTGTCTCGAAAAAAAAACCAAAAAAAAAAAAAAAAGAAAGAAAGAAAAAAAAAAGAAAGAAAGAAAGCATGTCAGACAGACAGACATCTACACTCAGACATCATCAAACAAATTCTAAAGACATGTGAAAGGAGGCCAGGCATGGTGGTGCACACCTTTAATCCCAGCACACGGGAGGCAGAAACAGGCGGATCTCTGAATTCCAGGCCAGTCTGGTCTATGTAACAATTCCAGGCCAGCCAGAGATTCATACTGAGACCCTGTTTCAAAAAACAAAATCTGAAAAGACTACCAACATTTGCAACTTAATCAAGCCAAAGAAGAGAGTATTGGGAATAGAGGTAGGTGAAGAAGAACTCTAGGGGGCTGGGGGAAATAGAGAAGTCATTATTGAGTGCTTAGCGTGGATAAGCTAGGTGCAAGGGTGATACGAAGAGGTGATTTGTTGAGCATTTTCCTTTCGTTATTTTACAGGAAAGCAGTTTCCACTGGAGTGTGTCCAAGCCAGCATCTGGCACCTGGGAAAGTGAGAGTTTGAACATACTGCACGTGAAATATAAATACGATTTGGAGAATTGTTGGTGCAGCATGCCTTGGTGAGAAGCCAAGGCTTGCAGCTGCCTTTCAAAGGGGTGTAGAAGGAGGGGATTTGCAATGTAAATTATTCCAAACTCATAATTCCAGTGGATGTTTCTTACAAGAAACCCAACAAGACTCACTTGACTTCCTGTAAAGAATTAGCCAGTGTCCTTTGGCCTGTGGGAAGTGTCACTGTCTTCTGTATGGAGTATAGGAGACACACGTAAAGAAGCTGTCCCAGCCAGGATTCGACTAATTATATTACACAAGTTTTAAATTTTGTACCAAATAACTACAACCAGCCTGGATTTGTAAGGGATGTATACTAGTTTCTTTTGAAAAATTACAGCTGAGGAATACGATATTCAAAATACACACAGAATAAGTATGTTTGCCACCTTTAAGAGTCATAAATCTTCAAGGCCGAGGGGGAGCTCAGTGGTAGAGTAGCTATATAGCATGCTAGAAGACCTAAGTTCCATTACGTAGTACTACAAAGATAAGATTCATAAGTCAGGGCTGCCAAGATGGCTCAGCAGGTAAAGGTGCATGCCATGTGTCTAGTTAAGAGTTCTATTTCTGTGATAAAGCACCGTGACCAAAAGCTACTTGGAGGGGAAAGGGTTTATTTCCCCTACACTTCCACACATGATAGTCCACCATCAAAGGAAGTCAGGACAGGAACTCAAACAGGACAGGAACCTGGAGGCAGGAGCTGATGCAGAGTCCATGGAGGGGTGTAATTCCAGCTTTTTGTAATTCCAGGCACCATCACATCCATCCATTTAAGGCTTTAAAAACAGGATTCTAGGGGTGCTGGAGAGATGGCTCAGTGGTTAGAAGCCCTAGAGAATTCATGTTTGGATCCCTACATTAACATGGAGTGGCTCACAATGCCCTATACTACCAGAGACATGCTACACATACACATGAGTAAGACTTACTTTCTTCCTTTCTTCCTTCCTTCCTTCCTTCCTTCCTTCTCCTCCTCCCTCCCTCCCTCCCTCCTCCCTCCCTCCCTCCCTCTCTCTCTCTCTCTCTCTCTTTCTTTCTTTCCTACCTTGCCCTCATGGCTTGCTCAGACTGCTTTCTTATATCACCTGGGACCACCATCCCTACAGTATGGTGGCACCACCTACAGTAGCCTGGCCCCTCTCACATCAGTCACTAGCTAAGAAAATGCACTACAGCCTGGCCTCAGGCCAGTTTTATGGAGGCATTTTTTTTTTTCAGTTGAGAGTCCCTGTTCCCAAATGACTCTAGCATATATCAAGCTGACATAAAACTAGCCAGCGCATCATGCAAGCCTAGACACCTGAGTTGGTCCCTGGAACCTATGTAAAATTTGATGGAGAGAATTGGTGTGATAAAGTTGTCTTCTTTCACATGCATGCCTACACACACACACACACACACACACACACCAACATACACACACACACACATACATACACACACAGATTTTTTTTTAAATTAAAATATGGGGGCTAGAGAGAAGACTTCAGAAGAGTACTTGCTGCTCTTCTAGAGGACCCAAGTTCAATTCCCAACATTTATATGATTGATGGCTCATAACTGTCTATAACTCCATTTCCAAGGGATCTGATGCCCTCTTCTGGCCTCCTTGTGTACCAGGCGAACAGGTGGTACACAGACATGCATACAGGCAAAACACCCATACATATAAAATAATTTTGGAAAATTAAAGATCCTGCCAGGCTGTGGTGGCTCAAGCCTTTAATCTCAACACTTAGGAGGCAGAAACAGACAAATCTCTGAGTTCGAGGTCAGCCTGGTTTACAGAGCAAGTTCTGGAGAACCGGGGCTACACAGAAAAACTCTGTCTTGAAAAGAAAAGGAAAAAGAAAATTAAAGATCCATAAATCAGCATAGTGGCACAAACCTATAATTCCAGCATTTAGGAGGCCAAAGCAGGAGGATCTTGAGTTTAAGACCAGTAAGATCTTGTTTCAAAAAAAAAAATTTTTTTTTTTTAAGACAAGGTTTCTCTGTATAGCCCTGGCTGTCCCAGAACTTGCTTTAGAGACCAGGATGGCCTTGAACTCATATAGATCCACCTGCCTGCCTCTGCCTCCAGAGTACTGGAACTAAAGGTGTGCACCACCACGCCCTACTCAAAATTTTTTTTTAGATGTTTCATATATCACAGTTCTTGGTCTTTAGGTATGCTAACACATGTGCACAATGATTGTATGTACATTTATCGCTCACTGGAAAGACTAGAAAAAACTTAACTGTGTATCAATAAGGATGATTAAATTATGACATATTCATCGTTAGTGCCTTCTTTTATTGTTTTATTAATAAATAAAGCTTGAGAGTCAGATATTAGAGTATAAATCTGACAGAGCCACAGCAACAGAAAAAAAGATCAGTAGCCCTTCTTTCCACCTTCCCAGATCAAAAGGGCCCTCGAATCTTTCCAAGCCCCTCCTTCTTCCTCTCTGTGCCTCTTCATCTGAGTTGGCCAGAAAACTCTGTAGTTTATTCCAGCCGGCTGAATGTGGACTCCACTCTCTGAATCAAAGTTCAACTCCATCGGTGGTCTCAGAGCGACAATACAAACAAATCTCCTGAAACATTCATCACTGAAATACAATTTCGTTATCGAAAAGAATTGATCCCTATTAGTCCTCATTAGAGAGGGAGAGGGGACTGCTGTAGTGACCCCCTGATCATAGGAGCTGAGCAGTCTTTGGTGATCTTCAGCCCGCCAGATGGAGACCCTAGAGACCAATGATGTAAGTTCCTCAGACTTCAAAGTCCAAAGGCGACACCCCAGATCCAAAATAGCAGAGCAACTTCCCTTTCTCTGTCTTTTTGCCCCATTCAGGCTTCTACAGGGATGAACAAGATACATCCACAACTGGGAGGGTGCTAGCTTTCTTCAGTGCACCAATTCAGATATTAATCTCATCCAGGAATACCCAGAATCAAGTTGAACCAATGAGCTGGGAACTCCATGGCCTACTCAAATAATCCTGAGTCTTTTTTTTTTTTTTTTTTTTTAAACAAGGTCTTGCTCTGCAGCCTTGGTTAGCCTGGAACTTGATAAGTGGTCTAGGCTGGCCTTTCACTCAGATCTTCCTGCCTCTGCCTCCCAAGCACTAGGATTAAAGGGTGTGCCTCCACACCCAGTGCCCTCTTCTAGCCTTCACAGGCATCCACACTTGCATAGCCATACACACACACACACACACACACACACACACACACACACACACACACAGAGAGAAGAGAGAGAGAGAGAGAGAGAGAGAGAGAGAAGAGAAAGAGAGAGAGAGAAGAGAGAGAGAGAGAGAGAGAGAGAGACTCCCAAGAAATTCTGGCACATAGGAAATCTGATCCAGGAATATTGGATCACCCACCAGAAACAGGCTAGAATCTAAAGGTCCGCCACTGAGCAGCCCAGGAAACCTTCGTTCCCAATGAGGAAAACATGGGTCCACTACCTAACGCCAGTGTCAGAAAGAAGATGTAGTAGGAGCAACATTTTCTAACACTTGACTGAGGTGCAAGAACGGCATCTAGCAAGAAATGAGTGTCCAAAAGTTCCAGCTTAGCTCTCTAACACTAAAGAACACAGAACATTGATGATTCTGAGTTGCCAGACAAGGGGCACACGCCTTTGATCCCAGTACTTGAGGCAGGCAGATCTCTATGAGTTGGGGGCCAGTGTGGTCTACATAGCTACACAGTGAGACTCTGTCTCAAAAACAAAACAAAAAACAAACAAAACCCCAAGAATGATTCTGAGAGGGCTGGGGTTCAGTAGTTAAGAGCACTTGCCGCTCTTCTAGAGGACTCTAGTGCAGTTCCCAGAACCCACATCAGATGGCTCACAACCACTTCTGACTCCAGTTCCAGAGGATCATTGATGATCATTCTTCTGGCCTCTGTGGGCACTTTCACACACACACACACACACACACACACACACACACACACACACTGTATAAATGTAACCAGGCTGACCCTAAACTCAGAGACCTGCCTGCCTCTACCTCTCTAGTGCTAGGATACCCAACCAAAAACAAGGATAATTCTGACATATCATTTCTAAATCTAGTTAAGAATATGGAGCCAGGCCATGGTGGCACTCGCCTTTAATCCTAGCACTTGGGAAGCAGAGGCAGGTGGATCTTTGTGAGTTCAAGGTCAGCCTAGTCTATAGAGCAAGTTCCAGGACAGCCAGAGCTATTACACAAAGAAACCCTGCCTCAGGGGGCAAAAAAGAATATGGAAAGCACATTGTGAGCATGGGAATGTTCCAGTAAGAGTTGGGCTTGGACTGAAGCATGTGTATTTTCTTGAACACAAGACATAAAAACAACAAGGGACTTAAGATTTGTGTCATGGTACAGCAAAGAATCTGTAGTCGGATTTTTCTTCGGGCTGCCAGCTCACAAATAATAATGACATGGAGACTTCTTATTAATTATAAAAGCTTGGCCATTACCTTAGGCTGATCCCACTAGCTCTTATAACTTAAATTAACCCATTTATATTAATTTACACTCTGCCACTTGCTATTACCTCTCTTCCATCTTGTACCTCCTGTTTCTCTCGCTGTCTCACTGGCGACCCTGCCTTTCTTCTTTCCAGAGTCCTCTCTGTCTCTGGAAAACCTGCCTAATCTTTCCTACATAGCTAATGGCCATTTCAGCTCTTTATTAAACCAATCACAGTGACACATCTTCACACAGTGTAAAGAAATATTCTGAAAAAAAACAAACAAACAAACAAAAAAACAAAAAACTGAAGCAGCAGATGCAATTACACCTGGGTGCTAAAAGATGTTTCTGTGGATGGGTTAAAAGTCAAGCAGGAGGCGAGAGCCTCGCAGTCTATTGACTGAGAGATGACAGGATAACACGCTTCCATGTCAACGAGTACCAAAGCAAAGGAGTGGACTCAGAAGACGGATGTGTGCATGTGCAATGCAATAAAAGGGTGATTCATCCAGATGGGCAATAGGAAGTGCAGGTATGGGAGAGAGAGAGTGTGTGTGAAAAGTGCTAACTTAGTTCTCCTGTAGCTCCCAGGTAGTCTCTAGTGTCAGAGGACATTAATCAAAGACCCTTAAATGAAAAATTATTCCACCAGGGGCTGGAGAGATGGCTCAGCAGTTGAGAGCACTGGGTGTTCTTCCGGAGTTTCTGGGTTCAGTTCTCAGGATCCACATGATGGTTCACAACCATCTACATAACTCCAGTCCTAGGAGATCTGATGCCATCTTCTGGCCTCCGGGGTATTGCACGCACTTGGTGCACAGACGTACATTCAGGTAAACACATATAGGCATACATTTAAAATAAAATAAAATCTAAAAATAAAGTCACTTGTCCAATATTGACTGTCTATAACAAATCAGTCAGCTAAGCAGCACATACTTTCTACCAGCCATAAGGCTTTTGAAACTTTCCATTGTTATAGTCATATGCAACTCACACGCATATGCAATAGTCTGCACGCAGCGTGGACTTCCTCTCTCTCTCTCTCTGAAGCATGAACTCCATCTGTAGATCAGGCTGGCCTCACACTCAGAGACCCATCTGCTTCTGCCTCCTGAGTGGTGGGATTCATGGCGTGTGCCACCACAGCTAGTCCAGCTTGGACTTTCTCATTTCATCCCAACTTGAGCTCTTTCTTTTCCTTCTCAGCTTCAGCAGCGGACAGCACCCGAGAGTCTTGCAAATCAACTAGGGGCTTACTACAGACTACAGGAAGACATAACTGGGCTTTCTCCTGATTCAGCATGAGACCTCTGAGCCACCACCTTGAGTCTTCTGACTGGAGGGAGAGTCGACTCAGTGTCATCATCTTCCCTGGAAAAACTACCTCCTCTCTAACTTCCCTGGTCAACTCGGATCTAGGGGACAATCGTCTAACCCCGTATCCTTGTGGCCAGAACAGATATGCAGAGAAGGGCAGAACCTGACAGTTGCTGGGCTCACACCCATGTTAGCTGTCAGACAAAATCCCAGACGTCCCCAGGGAAGTAAACACGTGAAATAATTTCTCCCATTTAGAGTATCCTTGGAGGAGGCTCAGTTTTCCATTAGATGAAACCCATCCCACTGTTGGCTGGTGATGGCAGAAGGAGATAGCAAATCAGATCAGTCTAACTGCTCCCTATCTGTGATCGTGGCTAAGAGGTGCTTCTGTAAAAGGCTTCCTCCCTTGTGAGCCTGTCCATAGGGAGTTTCTCCATCTGATGGCTCGATTCTTCCTGACCCTTCCTTTGAGATTTTATTGTTGCACTTAAATGGATTTATTTATTTATTTATTTATTTATTTATTTATTTATTTAGTGCTGGAGATTGAACCCATGGCCCAGGCATGATAGGCGAGGACTCTACACTCCTGGATTAGCTCTTTAGACTATTTTCTGTTCCCAAAGCCTACTATGCTGGGAGACTGCCTCAACTTCTCTCAGATCCAGCTTTGACTCTTTTTTTTTTTGTTTGTTTTTTCCTGACAGGGTTTCTCTGTGTAACAGCTCTGGCAGTCCTGGAAATCGCTCTGTAGACCAGGCTGGCCTCAAATTCACAGAGATCCACCTGGCTCTGCCTCCCGAGTGCTGGGATTAAAGGCATGCGCCACCACTGCCCAGCCCACTTTGACTCTTAACATCTTGGCATGAACTGGAGTCCCGACTCACGGTTGTTAAGACGTGACTAAACACTAATCCATAGAGGATGGAGCCAGGAAAAACAACAGCAAAGTGTCAAAGTTGCTTATAAGAAGACTCTAAGAGCCAGGCGGTGGTGGCGCACGCCTTTAATCCCAGCACTCGGGAGGCAGAGCCAGGTGGATCTCTGAGTTCGAGGCCAGCCTGGTCTACAGAGCGGATCCAGGACAGGTACCAAAACTACACAGAGAAACCCTGTCTTGAAAAAGCTAAACAACACAAAAACAAGAAGAAGAAGGAGAAGGAGGAGAAGGAGAAGGAAAAGGAGACTGCAAGAGCAACTGGAGAGGTCAGGCTGGAGAGATGGCTCAGCAGTGAAGAGGACTTGCTGTTTGCTCTTCCAGACCACCAAAGTCAGTTCCCAGCCCGAATCTGGTGGCTTACAACCCCCGGCTCACAGCCACCTAAATTCCAGCTCCAGAGGATCTGGTACTCTTTTCTGGTTTCCATGGGCACCTGCACACACACACACACACACACACACACACACACACACACACACACACACACCCGTGATCTTTAAAAAGTACTGACAAAGCATCAAAGGAGAGAGGGGGTCAACGTGTCACATGCAACTGACAAGTTTAGGAAAACATTTTGACGACTAAGAAACGACTGGAAAGGTCAAACTTAGCTTAGTGGCCTGGTGGGGTCAGAAGCAAGAAAAACATGGAGGGTTTGAGACACCAAAGATGCATCTGTAATCACTTCTGTTTTCATGAGGGTTTCTCTTAGCGAAGACAGAGAAATCAATTGCCAGAGGTGCAGTGTAGTTTTGCATGGATCTGGATCACAACTACCACACTCCCCAATATCTATTTATCTATTTATTTTGTTTTTTTCAAAACAAGGTTTCTCTGTGTAGCACCAGCGGTCCTAGAACTCACTCTGTAGACCAGGCTGGCTTCGAACTCACAGATCTGCCTGCCTCTGTTGGGATTATATGTGCCACCACCACCCAGCTCCTTTGTTGGCCCCTTCGTTCTCCTCAAGGCTTATCTATATGATAAAATGTCTATTGAATACCTTTATGCCATGTTTCAACATTTACTCACAACGCACGTACCCACCAGCCTGTAGTCCTCTCTGACTGAGGTAGCCAGATCACTGCAGCTTGGCGGGGCAACAAAGAGAGCGCGCACGCCCCCTGCTGGATGCTCTACAAACTGCAGCCCAGCGGGAGCCCGGCCTTTCTTCGTCCGCTACTCTGAGGAAGCAGCCAGGCGAGCGCGCGCACAGCTTTCTGGGAGAGTAGTTACACTCTTGAGTTAGAACTACAAATCCCGGCGTGCACCGCACCGGAGCGACCTAGTTGAGGGGGAGCTCTGGAGACCCTGAATCTTGTTGGTCAGTGCTTGTAGCAATGCCTTACAAACTTGACTCAGTGTTTGCAAGCGGCTTTGGGGAAACACTACAGCTTCCTTGACGCTGGTGCACAGGCCGACTTTTGCTTTTGCAGCTTCCTAACTGTGGCGAATCTGCCGCTGCGTCACGATGGCTGAACACCTAGGGAAGCATGTGGAATCGGCTGTGGGAAGTACGACGCGAAAGGTTCTAAGGCCACTACGGTCATGGCGGCCGCTGCCCCCAAGGCCGGGGGTTCAGCTCCCGAGGCGGCAGGTTCCGCCGAAGCTCCTCTGCAGTACAGCCTTCTTCTGCAGTACCTGGTGGGCGACAAGCGTCAGCCCCGGCTCCTGGAGCCTGGCAGCCTGGGCGGGATCCCGAGTCCCTCCAAGAGCGAGGAGCAGAAGATGATCGAGAGGGCGATGGAAAGCTGCGCTTTCAAGGCTGTGCTAGCCTGCGTGGGAGGTGAGGCGAGGCTCGTGGGACCCTTGGGAGGCTGAGGACTTGGAGGGCCTTGGGGTTCCTTGCTAAGACCACGCGCCTGGGGGGCGAAGGACCCTTGGGTCTCGACCTTGATTGCTCCCCGGCAATCCACTCTTGATCCTGGGGTTAACATTCATGGTTGGGGATTGGAACGGAGAATCAGAACTACGGTCAGAGCCTACAGATTGGTAGTAATAGGTGCTTTCGTTCATTCATGTATTCATTCAAAAAGCTGTTACTAAGCAACTGTCATGTGCCAGGCTGTGGATGTGGATGAGAGTGACAAGAGCCTTGCTAGAGAATTTCTAGGAGCCGGGCAGAAGAGTGCCGCAGACGTATAGAGAAGTGCCAAGGCAAAGGCCCTCAAGTCAGAAGTTTGAAGTTAATCCCAGCACTCAGGAGGCGGGGGCAGATGGATCTCAGTGAGCTTCGAGGCTAGCCTGGTTTACAGAGAGAGTTCCAGGACAGCCAGCTCTACATAGAGAGAAGCTGTCTCAAAACAAAACAAAACCCAACCACCAACAACAAATGAAAACTATGAAGGCCAGTGTGATTAGACAGTCGAGATGCGGTGGGATGGGACAATCCAAAAAAAACCAAACAAACACAAATTAACCTTTGAGGATTTGAGAATGTACAGCACACTTCCAGTGTACAGATAAAGGCTGACTGCATTTGTAGATAAATTTAAATTTCATTGGGAATGAAAAACATTTAAGAAATCCAAATAGCAGGAGTTCAGGTCTTAAGAAGTGGGGATGAAGAGGCAGGCAGCTCTCAGAGTTCCAGGCCAGCGTAGTCTGTATAGCGGATTCCAGGACAGCCAGGATTACATAATAGAAACACTGTCTTGAAAATAAAAACAAAAAACCGGCCAAAGAAAAAAAAGCAAATCTTAAATGTAGTAGAGAGAAGAGAGGGTTTTGGAGCTGGAGTGATTAGAAAGCAGGCAGTTGGAGGGAGTGGTGGCGACCACAGATCGAGGTGAGAGCTCCGGGCAGATGGCCTGGAAGATTTCTAGGTTGAAGACTGCTTCAGATCTGATCATTAGCAAATGGTGGTCACACATGTGTCTCAGACAGACATACCGCACTGCATACATAAAAATAAGCTTTAAAGAAGAAAGAATGCTAAAGTGCAGCTGGTAAAGTTCTTGTCACGAAAGCATGGAGATCTGAGTTCAATACCCAGCACCCCCATAAAAAGCCAGGTATGGCTGGGTGAGGTGGCCCAGGCTAATCCCAGACTAGACAGGCAGGTGGATCTGAGCTTGAGGCCACCTGGCCTACATAGCAAGCTCCAGGAGAGCCTACATAGTCTGCATCTCAAATACATAAATAAATAAAAATAAAAAAAAAAAATAAGAATGAAATGAATAATAAAATAAATGTCGGTTATGCCTGAAAATGACTTGTAACCTATCAATGGGAAGACAGGCAGGCAGTTCTTAGAGTTCAGTTATCAGTCAGCCAAGCTTAACCAGTTAATTCTGGATCCATTGAGAGACCCTCTTTAAAGAAGAAAAAAGTGGCTGGAGGTAGTGGCACCCACCATTTTTGTTTGTTTTGTTTTTCGAGACCGGGTTTCTCTGTGTAGTTTTGGTGCCTGTCCCGGATCTTGCTCTATAGACCAAGCTGGCCTTGAACTCACAGAGATCTGCCTGGCTCTGCCTCTTTGCTGGGATTAAAGGTGTGCATCACCACACCCAGCATCCGGACAACAGAGGCAGGCAGATCTCTGTGAGTTTGAGGCTAGCCTGGTCTACAGAGCAAATTCCAGGACAACTAGGGCTGTTGTTACACAGAGAAACCTTGTCTTGAAAAAAAAAAAAAAAAAAAAAAAGTGTATGGTTCCTGAAGAGTGACTCCCTAGAATTGACCTCTGCCCTACACCCACATACACACAAAGAAATGTCCAAGGCTTGCTGGACATCTGTTGATCTGTTGATAGCAACCCAGGATTTCCTGTATACTAGCCATGAGACTCTGGAGACAGTTACTTAACATCTCTGAGCTTTGGTTTGGAGAGCACAGCTGGGTGGTACACACTTTTAATCCAAGCACTTGGGAGGCAGAGGCAGGCGGATCTCTTGACTTTGAGATAGCCTGTTCTACAATAGCAAGTTCCAGGCCAATCAGAACTGCATAGTGAGACCCTGTCTCAAACAAAAAAAAAGCCAGAAAGAGAGAGCAATAACATCTACCTCACAAGTTATTGTGAAAAATAGAGTATTCTAGAATATGTGGTAACGCCTAAGTGACTGTTATGGTTCAGGGAATGATATACAAAATTGGTAGCTGAACTTGATTTGAGGGTGGCTGGTCTACAGAGGAACAGAGGGTTAAAGCTGAAAGGCTGGAAAAATGAAAGGAGGAAGAAATCCTAGGAGTCAGTGGGGGATAGACTCCGATGTGACTATGGAGGAAGCAGGATTGAGATTGAATAGCCAGAAGCCAGAAAGACCACCTTCAAGTATCATCCCAAAATGGTAGTCCAGATGTGCAAAACAATCTTATCTCTGCTTGTTTCTAGGATTTGTCTTGGGAGGTGCATTTGGGGTCTTTACTGCCGGCATTGATACGAATGTAGGCTTTGACCCTAAGGACCCTTACCGGACACCTACCGCAAGAGAAGTTCTGAAAGACATGGGACAAAGAGGAATGTCCTACGCCAAAAATTTTGCCATTGTGGGCGCCATGTTCTCGTGTACTGAGTGTTTGGTAGAGTCTGTAAGTGCCTCTGACTTTCTAAGAAATCCTTGTTGCCAATGCACACCTTTTTTGTTCTGTTTTTCAAGTCATGGTTTCTTTGTGTAGTCCTGGCTGTCCTGAATCTGAATCTCGCTCTGTAGACCAGGCTGGCCTGGAATGCACAGAGATCTACCTGCCTCTGACTCCTGAGTGCTGGGATTAAAGGCATGTGCCACCACTGCCTGATGTTGTTTGTTTTGCTATTTGCTATTTTGGGGGGCCCACCACCCAGCTCCCAAATCACAGAGGCTTATTCTTTTTTTTTTTTTTTTTTTGGTTTTTCGATACAGGGTTTTTCTGTGTAGCTTTGCGCCTTTCCTGGAACTCGCTTTGTAGACCAGGCTGGCCTCGAACTCACAGAGATCCACCTGGCTCTACCTCCCGAGTGCTGGGATTAAAGGCGTGCGCCACCACCGCCCGGCTTGGCTTATTCTTATTTATAAGAGTAAGATATAGAAGAGAACGGGAAAAGCCCAGAGGCAAAAGACAGGTTAAGGGAAAGCTGGCAAGAAACAAGCCAAGCTAAGCTGTTCTCTTTCTTCTATATCTTACTCTTATTCCATGGCTTGCTGTGTAGCTGGGTGGCTTACCCTTGTAGTCCTCCTTCTCTGGCTACTTCCTTCCTCCTCCCAGATTTCTCTGTCTATATATTCTTTCTGTCTGCCAGCCCTGCCTATCCTTTCTCCTGCCTTGCTATTGGCTGTTCAGCTCTTTATTAGACCAATCAAGTGTTCCAGACAGGCACAGTAACAGCTTCACTGAGTTAAACAAATACAACATAAACAAAAGTAACACACCTTAAAATAATATTCTACAACAGCCTGTTTTTTTTTTTTTTTAAAACCAGTCCTCTTTTTAAAAAATTTAGATTAAAAAGTTTGTGTTTGGCCGGGCGGTGGTGGCGCATGCCTTTAATCCAGCACTCGGGAGGCAGAGCAGGCGATCTCTGTGAGTTCGAGCCAGCCTGGCTACAAGTGAGTTCAGGAAAGGCGCAAAGCTACACAGAGAAACCCTGTCTCGAAAAACAAAAAAAAAAAAAAAAAAAAAAAAAAAAGTTTGTGTGTGTGTGTGTGTGTGTGTGTGTGTGTGTGTGTGTATGAATGAGTGTAGACCAGGTAGGCCTAGAACTCACAGAGATCCACCTGCTCCTGCTCCTGAGTGCTGGGATTAAAGGTGCATGCTATCACTCCCAGCCCATCACACAACTTTTAAAAGAGCAATGTTCTTAGTGTTCTTCCTGGAATGCAGATTAGAAATGTCAAGCCTTAGTTAGATGGGTCTGAAGCAGGAGCATGAGATCTGGGTCAGCCTGAGCTACATAGGAAGACTGCCTCAAAATAAACATTTAAAAATATCAAATTTTGATCTAGATTAGTCCCTAATGTGAACTTTTTACATATTTATAATATGGGTTTTACTTTTTTTTTTTTTTTCTTATTTATTTGGTGCTGGGGATTGAACTTGGGGCTTTATGCATAGTAGGCAAGTGCTCTACCACTGGGCCACATCACCAACTCAGGTAATTGTAGTTAATGATTTAAAATAGTTTAATCTCCAGTTTAGGAGAATATAAGAACTCTTGATTATTTCCCAAATGCTGGACTTGTCTTCAGCCCTCTGGCGCCACCTGCAGGAAGCATGTATAAGCACATACAAATTTTAGGAACTGCCCTTTGGAAATAAGGTTTTCCTTTGACTAGGACTAACCTAGGCAGTTGGAAGCCCTGTGTTTTCTCCCTCAGTCGTCTCGCCGGACTCTAACCAGCATCTCTCCACCCACAGTACCGGGGGAAGTCGGACTGGAAGAACAGCGTCATCAGTGGCTGCATCACTGGCGGAGCCATTGGTTTCAGAGGTTAGTAAACAGCTCTCGAGTGGCTTTCTTTTGTGGTCTGGACAACGTGCTGATGTTGACATTTCCCAACATGAGTGTTCCAAGGATGCTTGATAGTCTTCCCTCTGACAAATAAATCCTGGCTGCTTCTGTGTTGACTCGGCTCTGGAAACTTGCTTATATCTCCATCTACGTTAGGCTTTCTCAGCTTGGCACTCTAGAGATTTTGGACCAGATAAAATCTTTTTCTTTTTAAAAACTATGTACTTTTATTTGTATGGGTGTTTTGCCTACATGTGTATGTCTGTGTACCACATGTGTGCCTGGTGCCATAGGAAGGCATCAGGTCCCCTGGACTGGAATTACAGATATTTGTGAGTCATGTGGCTGGTGGGAACCAGACCCGGGTCCTCTACAAGAGGAACAAGTACTCTTGGAACTGCTGAGCCATCTCTCCAGCCCCCCAGGTAAATCTTTGCTGGTGTGTGGAATGGGATCATGCACTTGTAGGCTGTTTGGCCAAATGCTCATAACTTTTTAGGATGGGGGCTTTTGCTGTTATCAAAAGCCACCCAAGGGTGGGAAAATTACCCATAATTAACCAGAGCTATATCTTGCCTAGAAAAAGAGCTTCCATATTGAATGTGTGAGCCGATGTTCTCATGGTAAGTGGTGTGTTGGCATGTAGGATAGTGCAGAAGCCTAGCAAGTCACTCGGCCCTGAGCAGTCCCATCGTCCACACCTGCAGGCTGTGCTGAGACTCAGTCCCTGGCATCTCAAGTGTCTGAATTTTTTCCCCTTCTTTTTCTGGAGCTGAGGATCAAACCCAGGGCCTTGCACTTGCTAGGCAAGCACTCTACCGCTGAGCTAAATCCCCAACCCCTCCCTTAATTTTAGACTGTTGTCAGGGTTTTGTTTGTTTTCCAGTTCTGGGAACCAGACCCGTCCTGGTAAACACTAAGCGTGAGTTCTAGTACTCAGCCCCAGCCCCAGCAGCCAGTTTTAACTTTGTGTATAAATTTTAATAGCTGTGTCTTTCTGCAGTTGGGGACTCTTCGATTTCTACTAATTGAAAGCTAAGTACACACTGGCCATGATGATACATGCATGTAAGCCCACCACTCAGGAGATCTTGCCTCAAAAACCCAAAGGGGCTGGTTGGAGAAGTGGTTATGAGCATGCACAATTCTTAGAGAGTTCAGTTCCCCACACCCTTACAGCTACCTGCAACTGTAGCTTCAGAGGATCTGACACCCCTTCTGGCTTCCTGAGGCACCCATGTACACATGGCATTCGTTCACTCACACACACATACACATAAAAAAAAACCAAAATAAATTTAAAATACAAGGGAGACAGAACAGGAAAAGTGCAGACATCCTCAGAATGTGAGATTATCAGCTAGAAAGAAGCCAGCCCTCACCTCCTCCCTGTTCCAGTGTGGAGCACTGGCCTCAAGGACTTGACCTTTCCTAGAAGCAGCATGTATTGCTGGGCTACTCTCCATCACTCACAGTTTGACTTAGTGGAAGCAGAAGCCTCTCATCTTCTGAGAACCAGTGATGAGCTGACATGAAAGCCGGCTCCTCACAGCCATGCTTGGTGGGCAGAGCGGCTTCTCTTTTGGTCTTCTGTAGTGTAGTTTTCCGGGGCTGTGAGCTCAGCTCCCCCCAGGATTGCTTTGATCACCTTCCCAGGAATTTATTCCATAAACAGATCAGGGTGTAAGGCTGTATGCTTTCATGTGATTCCAAGGGCCGCTTCCCTTAACCACTTTCTGGACTGTGAGGGACTAGTTCCATACAACTGGACACAGTAATCGTTTGGAATGAGAAGAGCTAAGCAAATGTATAGTTATGTGAAGCCCAGTGGTTTGGATGGGATATGTTGCTTCACTGAAATCTTACCAAGGCATTATGAGTTTGAATGATTGCACATGCTTAACTTGGTTTCTTTGCCTCTCTGACGCAAATTTTTTGTAAGTCCAGTCCAGTCTAGCACCTGTTACTGTGGTAATGCTGCTTCTGTTTGCTTTGC
This sequence comes from Peromyscus leucopus, assembly GCF_004664715.2. Lineage (NCBI taxonomy): Eukaryota > Metazoa > Chordata > Mammalia > Rodentia > Cricetidae > Peromyscus > Peromyscus leucopus. The sequence continues at coordinate 59,709,510 of NC_051086.1, forward strand.
AGCTGGTGTGAAGGCCGGGGCCATAGGTTGTGGAGGCTTTGCCGCTTTCTCTGCTGCAATCGATTATTACCTACGGTGAAAGAAATGGCCTGAAAGGAAGCAAGATGCCGTCCCCCTTCAGAGCTGGTTTTTGGAGCAGTTCCTACACACCTGGCATTGCTTCAGGAGAGAAGCCAATTGTTTCCCTCTACAGTGGGTGGTGTGAGGGAGCCACCTCGCTGTCCTCTGCCTCCAGCCATTGGAGCAGCCATACTTTTCTACTTCTGAATTCCAGCCAGGTTTCCAGGGTAGATGGTCTGTCTCTTTGCAGTAAAAAGATCAGGAGGCAGTGTGTTGACTGTTAAGAATTGAGCTCAGTCCTGACGTCACTCAGCTCTCCAGCTGTGAACAGGGAGGTGGCAGGATGTTTGCCCGTAGCCAGGAAACTCTTTTGCCTTGCAACTTTGTGCAAGCAATCATCTGAATACCAGGATGAGGCAAAGTAAACTCACACCATCCAGGCAAGTACGTTATTTCAGTTAGTATCTTTGCTGTCCTTGTTAAAGATACGTATATGGGGGCTGGAGAGATGGCTCAGTGGCTAACAGCACTGGCTGCTCTTCCAGAGGACCCAGGTTCACGTCCCAGCACCCACATGGTGGCTCAGGGATTCAAGGCCCTCTTCTGACCTCTGAGGGCACCAGACACCACTGCCCGGACATTCATGCAGGAAACATACCCAGTTTTGTTTTCTTTTCTAAAGAGCATATGCACTGTTAGTTTATTTTTCAGATTTACTTCACATCTTCCACAAATGATGCCAGGTGGCCCGAAGAGTGACAGGTTCAATGGGACAGTTGGGAAATAAATCTCTGAAGGGCTCTGGGGATGCTGGGCTCAGGGAGTGTGGAATCTAATCTGTACCTTTATCACTGCAGTTGCTCCCTCAGCCAGGCCTTGCCACAGCAGCACAGTCTAGCCAGCCAGCCCTGTTCTCAGATGCACTGACTATGCTGGTAACCCTGCCGCCTCCTTAGAGAGAGAACCCCACTGTGCTGGCTGATTGTCACGCATGCAGCTTGCTGAACCAGTGGTCTCAGGCCCCAGCCCAGTTTCAAGATACATGAGTACTTGCTTTGGTTAGCCTGCCGGCTCAGTCATACAGGAACTGTTGAAGGCTTGCTCACCACCACCCTTGTTCTCCAGAAAGTTCTTTGGCTTTTAGAGTTTTTTATTTCAACAGTTGAGCCCAGTTATAGCATGGCAGAAAACTAGCCTTTTAATGTTGGGGCTGTGCCACTGGACTGTAGTGTCGTGTGGGGGTGAAGGTGGACTGGATGGACCCAGTCCTGCCCTCCGTCAGCTCCAGGAGGCTCCGCAAGGCCTGGGACTGGCTGCCTTAGCCAGCCTTCAGTCTTTTTCCCTGCTATACACTAACCCTTCCACTTTTCCTTTGCTCTCTTCCTCATCTGTACTCATCCTCAAGCAGAATTCAAAGACTCAACTTCCACATGAGTCATCTGAGTGTGTATTTGTATGTGAGTAATGATATCCAATCCCGAGTAACACCGTTCTGCTCTATCTTTGGACTGGCTGTACGTTAGTATATAGGGCTCGTGTTCTCTCGCTGGGTCCTTTTCACATCCATTCATTTGCTGAAGAACTCAAGGTTTAGCAGGGCGGTGGCCCACGCCTTTAATCCCAGCACTCAAGAGACAGAGGCAGACGGATCTCTTGAGTTTGAGGCCAGCCTGGTCTACAGAGAGAATTCCAGGATAGCCAGAGCTACATAGTGAGACCCTGTCTCGAAAAACCCAAGACTTCGTACATGCTAGGCAAGTCCTCTATTAATGAACTCCCCTGCCTCTAGCCCCCAGTGAATTCTGTATGATGCATGCCCTGTTTTCATAAGCATGAGGCTTCATTACTGAAAGACCAGCTGAACATACCCCTAGAGCTCTGAAAACAAATTTAGGAGTGTTCCTACACTGTCTGTAAATTCCTCATCTAGGAACACCTTTTTGAAGAAAGGATGGTTTCTACCTGGTGCCTGTCAAAATGCTCAGGCCTGAGGTCTTTGGCCAGCTGGTCTTCCACATGAGCCACAACACAAGAGATGTTGGCATCACAACTCTCCTGGCAAAGAGGAGTCTCAGGGCTGTCAATAGACATCAGTTGAACAAGCCAGGCCTTGTCCACGTGGACTGTTCAATCAAGAGGAGATGAATAGCTTCCTGTTTTAGGTGGCTGGGGGGTCAGTATGAGCTCATAAACCAAACAGCAGTTTGCAGACACATCTGTTCCTGATCTCCAGAATAAACAGTGTCCAATGGCTTCGGCTGGTGGAAGCCTCACACAAACCCTACTGGCTTCCCCAAAGGGGAGTGGGCTCTTGGTGTGAGATGCAGATCTCTAACAAGCAAATTCTACCAAGGGCTGCCATAGAAGATGGGTCGATTTTGAGGAAAACGGAGACGTTAATGGAAAGCCAATGGGCCACCTCTACTATCTTTCCCAGCACACTATGCCCAGGTCCGTAGTGAGTGTTCCATGAAGGGAACTATAGCACTTGGAAATGTGGGTAGAGTGACCCAACGTCAGAAGAGAGTTCGAGGATAGACAGATGGACAGGTTCCTGCAAACACATCTGGGTGCAGCTGGAAGGACTTAAATATTTAGATTGGTGATCTTCCCTGGACTACTGAGAACACAAACATCCACACCACAGGGCTGAGTTTTGTGCAAATGTTGGGGCTTTGCATTTTTTTTATTAACATTTCCCTCTCACATGGTTTACATCAATTTATAATAATCTACATTAAGTTTAAACAGAACAGAGACAAAAAAAATATATCCATACCAACTTATTAGGGGTTCCATCCTACCTCGTCAGCAAACGCTGGCAGCCCTCATTCACTGCCCAAGCAAGTGCAGGCATGCCTGGGATTCCTGGACCCTGTCTCCCGGTGCCTTGCTGGCAGTGATGGGGTTCTGGGCTGCATGGCCCCTGTCTCAGGAGAAACACCAGATACTTCCTTGGTGCCCCACTTGGGGTGGAATTTATAAATAATAGAAACCATTAATAATTCTCAGTTCCTCTTCCAGCCTTCCTGCTGTTATATTGCCTAAGCAACCAGGGGACTGCAGTAGCTAATGCATAGAAGCCAACATTCCTTGTTTTGAAGAGACAGGAGGCACTGTTTTGATGGGCTTTGATAATTTGTTACTGTCAATTCTTTGGAAGCAAGAATGCCACACATCAGCACCTGAGTGCCAAGACAGTGGCTAGATGATGTGACCTCTACACTCATGGGCATTCTCTTTCACCTGTCTGAGACAGCAAGGCTCCTTGTTAAACTGCTAATAGGCAGTTGGGAAGTTGGCATTCCTTTCTCCTGTATGCACAAACTGTACCGTTCTGTCAAAGGCAACAGGTATGGATAGGACCTGAAAGAGCCCTGCCTCCCACCTAGCAGACACAATAGCTTGGGGGCCAGCAAACCCATCTTTAGACTTAGCCCTGAGCACACACAATGAGGGCTGGTCTCCCCAATCCTGAGGGCCAGGAATCAACTCTGCCACATAGAAGATACAGGAAGCTGTGTGGTAGCTCAGGCTCCTATGACAGGAGCACCTTTCCCTGCTAATTGCCATCGGACTGGAAACGGTGCTTTGGGAATAAATCTCCTTCTAGTACCAAGCAGTAAGTTGCAGAGTTGGAAATGACACCTGCTGACCCCATCATCTGGAGCCCCAGCAGACACACGAGGGCGACAGCCTGTCCTCCAACTTCTAGAAAGCTTGGGATTACCCACAGGGCTGGATTTAGGAGCTGGGGCAGTGCCAGGGCAAGACCATTCCAGCTGGGCTGTGCCTTCTGTTCCCAGGCTCTGGAGCATGCATGGCAATGTGGCTGCCCCGTGGCAGTGCTTGGCTGTTGAGAGTGTAAAATCTAAGGCAAAAGTACCACGAGGTATATGAGGTTCCAGGTTCCAGGACAGAGCCTGCTTTCATCTGGACACCTGATTCAGCCACAGAAGTTGCCCTCCAGGAGGTCATGCTCCACTACAACAACCTCCATGGGTCTTTACTGTGAAGACTGGCTTCCCTCGACTCGCCCCTGCTGCCTGCTCCATCCATCTTGTTCCTTCACAGCCTGGGTGCCCACCACGCCCTCAGGTGCAGCATTCCTGACCTCTCCTGATAGCAGGACACTTGTGAGTCGTCACACTCAAAACAACACCAGGGGAAAAGGAACAGGAAACTCAGCAGTAGGAGAAACAGTTGAAGATGCCTCATGGTAGGCAGCAAATAGAACAGACAAACCCCAGAAAGGGTAATTCTCAAATAGAACATTCCAGAAATCAGCTCTCCAGCTCTGTGCTAAGCTGAGAATCAGTGTGTGTCTGTCTCCTTGTTCAGCGTCTGCACAGACAGCAAGGAAAGCAGGTGTGAGGCCAAGGGTGGCACACAGCACACGGGACAGGCCACCACTGCCCGGGGCCTCTGCAGAACTTTCCAGTGATGGAGCAAAACCCCACGCTGCACATGCATGCAGCAGGCTGGGAAGATGGAGAGGGCAGAGACACTGCAGGGAGGCTGCAGTCTGGGAGCAGGGCCAGGATAGGAGAAGCCGGCAGCAGTTACACAGCGCAAAATAAAAGTCCCCAGACTGGACTCAGGCAGAAAGAAAGCGTTGAAGAAATGAAAGAACAAAGCAGGCCGTCTGTGCCCACACCGGCTCAGCCACTACCCTTTCTGCATGACAAATATACATAGAACACTTCTTAGACAGCACGGAGCATCAGACACACGCACAGGTACAGAGGGCAGGAGCTGCGGGGTGCTGAGGAGGCTCGGGGCTGGTCAGCTGGCTTTGTACAAGGTGGCACAAAAGATGCACAAGTTGCAGTTCTCGGAAGGTGGCTTCCCCTGGGCTCCGGAGGGCTAGGCTGGGGAGTTTCAGTTGCAGTCTTTTCAAGTCTATGTTGGGCCCTGGCTGGAGGGCTGCCTCTGGCCACCCCCACAGCTGCCCGCCTCCGGCTACACATCTGTGGAGAAGTACAGTGTGTTCCGCTTCAGTTCTGCGAAGGAAATGGGGGGATGATGCAGGTAGTAAAGTAGGACCTGGACCTGTGGGGAAACAAGGAGACTGAGGTTGTGGTCCTCATGTTCCAGACCCTCCTTCACCTGCGAGGCTGAGAAGATTATGACTCCCGAGCTGCAGCCAAGTCTGTTGCCCATATCACACCCCAGGCTCCTTCTGGCCTCTCTCCCATTTTTTGGAAGCCCAGGTTCCTTCGCTCATTTCCAGCACTAGAGGGTGCTGCAGAGCCAAGGGTCGGAGCCACTTCCGTGTCTAAGTCAAAAGCGTCTAGTGTGGGCCTGAGATCAGCTTTGGCTGAGCAGCCTGTCCTAGGTATTGACCCTGAAAGTAACCCCAGAACTTTCATACATTTGGTCAACCCCCTGGCTCCAAACCCACTTTACCCAAGACTGAGGTACTCTCGGGAGCAGCAAGCGCCTGGACAGACACTCTTCAACTCTTGTCTAGACCCACACATTGTGTTTCGGCCTAAGCAGGGAGATCTGTCGCCCTGTGCTCGGGCACCCTATATACCACTGACTCAGCTGCCTAGGAGGGGAGGGGGGGCCTCTCAACTGCCTTGAGGCCTCCAGCGTGCTGGTAGTACCTGGGCCATGACGTCATGGGACCAGATGTCTGCAGCTGATGTGAGATGTGCTTTGCTCTCCACTTCTGAGGGTCTCAGTAACGTGGGGCCGAACACAGTGGCCAGGTTGTGAAGCGACATCTTGTTGATAGGTTCCTTCTCAGCAACCCTGGGGGAAAGGAAGGAGAACAGAGAAGTCACTCTCCAGCAGCCCCAGGAGACCTGGGACACAGGGAGCTAACGGCACTCGAAGAAGCTCCCTCAGGCATCAAGGGATCAGTCACCTAGCTTCCCTTCCTACAGGTGGGAAGGACATGAGGCTAAGGGATATTTCTGTAACATACCCCTAGCACCTAGGCTATGTGCCAAGCTGATGGAAAACTGCCAGCCAGGACTAACCACTATCAATGGCATCACCCCTGACTTAGATAAAAATCATTACAATAAGATGGAGAATACACTGGCTGTGGTGGTACAACATCTTCAATCCCAGCACTAGAAAGGAAGGCAGAGGCAGGTGAATCTTGAGTGCAAAGCCAGCCTGGTCTACACAGTGAGTTCCAGGACAGCCAGGGCGACACAGAGAAACCCTGTCTCTAAAAACAAACAAACAATGGAGACCACACTGCTCTAAGAACTCGGTGTGATGCTGTACACTGTCAGTCATTGTAAGGTAAGTACCATTATCTAGAGGTGAGGAAAGCAAGTACAGTCACACGCTGAGAGGTGCCAGGGCTGGCTTCGGACCCAGGGGCTCACCATCTTACCATTCTGCTCTTTATTCAGAATCCAACAGTAGTGCAGTTGTGGGGGTCGACAGGGACGGGGACAGGCCAGGAGGACATGCTGCCAGAGGCAGCTACTAGCTGAGCCCGCACTTAGGCAGGCTGTTGTCGCAGGAGCAGCTGTGACCAGAGGCGAGTCAGCACTGCGTGTCGCCCCCCCTCCCTCGGACAGGTGTGCTCATGGGCCTGCTCTGGCTCCTCCCAGAGTTTCCCTGCTTTTCTCTTATGTAACAGACTAGGTCCTCTGTTACCATGTCCCGAGTGACAGTGGGCGCTGCCATCTGTGGTACTGTCCAGGCAGACTCAGTATCACCAAACACATCAAGAAACCCTAGACCTCCCCGATTCCATACTAGGAAATGTTCCTGAGGCTTTGATACACACCCCCTGGACAGGGCTCTCATCCCACTCTCAACTCGACTCCCACCCTCTGGGCAGGAGTCACAAATGTGCCGGCTGACTGCTTTGGAAACGGGCAAACACTTCAATGCCAGCAGGCAGCTATGCAGCTGGCTAGTGCGCGCGCGCACACACACACACACACACACACACACACACACACACACACAGGCACATACACACACAGAGGCACAGGCACACATTCAAAGAGACATAGACAGACACGCACACACAGGAGACACACATACACACAGAGACAGACACACACACACACAACCCCAGATGTGGGCCCAGTTCCCAGGGTGGAAAGCCTAATGAATTTTCCCTCCCATTCCTTCTTAGCGTGTCCTCCCACAATGTTCACCAAACTATTTGGGAACTGGTTGGGACTTTGGTCCTCGCCAAACCAGAGGGAGGGGCATTGTCTCATGATGGGAAAAACAAGGCACCAGCCCTGGCTGTGTCTGAGTCTCCACCGGCCCGCCAGAACCAGAGCCAGCACCTGGACGAGGGGATGAGCTCAGAGGTGCTGGCCGAAGGTAGCAAGTGAATTTAAGGGACACCAAGTGACCTAACCTTCCAGCTGGTGTCTGTGATCAGTCCTGGCCTGAAAAGTGAGCGACGAGGACCCCTTGGTACCACGTTTGGTACTGAACACTAGAATGGATGTCACTTGAACAGCTCTGGTCTGCCTTACCATGAGAGGAGAGAGGCAAGGTGAGAAGGGTCGCAGTTCAGGACTTGGAAGATGTGGGTTTTAAGTACAATTTTCACCACTAAGCCAAGCAAGTCCCTGCTGGCCTTGGGTCTCAGTTTCTCTGTTTCATAACATGAGCCAAGACCAGTAAGTTTTAATTCTTTGTTATTGTTGTTGAAAGATTTATTTATTTATTATGTATACAGTGTTCTGCCTCCTGGATGCCTGCAGGCCAGAAGAGGGCTCCAGATCTCATTACAGGTGGTTGTGAGCCACCATGTGGTTGCTGGGAATTGAACCCAGGACCTCTGGAAGAGCAGCCAGTGCTCTTAACCCTTGAGGCATCACTCCAGCCCCCCAGGTTTCAAATTCTTAACTGACTCATAATAAACATGTGATGATGTAACCCAGGACACACATCTACAGGTAACTGAACAAACAATACTTTTGTGGGCAGCACGCCCTGTTTCACTTAAAAAAATGCCACACTGGGCTGGTAGGGTGGTTCAGTGGTTAAAGTCCTTGCTGCCAATTCTGACGACCTGAGTCCAGCCCTAGAACCCACATAGTAGGAGAAGAGAAATGACTTCTACCATTTGTCCTCTGATCTCCACATGCAAGGCACGGTACACACGCACACATACACACACATGCACAAAATCATAAATGTAAACAAAGAAAAATCTACACCGACTAAATGGCTGCATCTGGGGCCCACAGATTAAAACCAACCTGAGGCCATGTGCTTTACCCACCGTTCTAAGAGGTTCTCCTTATGTCTCCCAAGCTATTCTTGATTGTTCCAGCAACCCCCTGCCTTAGCATCCTGACAAGAGGCATGTGCCACTGTGCCACGACCAATTACTTCAGGCTGCAATCAGGAGCCACAGTTTCCCAACAACAGCATGTGAGTTCAGGAGGCTGAAAACAATCGCTCAGGCGTCTGGGTGGCCGAGCACAGGCCAGTACCCAGGAGGCGGAAGTGAGAAGATTGACAGGTCTGGCGGGACAGGTGACAGGTCTGGGTTGGGCCCCCCTCTCCTCCTCACCTTTTCAAGTGTTCCAGCAGGAAAAGGAAGGTGATGAGGTTGGGGTCGGGCAGGGAGCGGAGTAGGTGCATCATGCAGTTCTCCTTGGCAGCAGGGTCTGACAGGGCTGCGGGAGGAGAAAGGGTCAGGGCAGGGCCTGGCTGGAGGGCAGAAACCTGGCCCTCAGGGGGAGGGCCCAGTCCGTGCATGGACTGTCTGTCAGCAGCGGGTTGCCCTGGGATGCCACACCATGGGTAACATGGCTACAAGGCAGCCTGGGGGAGCAGTCTCTTCCTTTCCTCCTGCGCTAGCCGTGACCCCAGGACCACACAACCCATACTCTACGCTACTTTAATCCAGTAGTTGCACATTACTAGGGGTGGCATGTTTCCCGTCACACACTTCTGAGGCTGGTGCTTACACTGACCAGCCTCCCCTAGGTTTCGCATTCTCCATGGGGTCCAAAGCCCTGTCTGCCTCAGAAGATGGGAGCACTGTGCCAGGCCTGGAAGAGGCCCATCTAGGTGGGCACAGGAGCTCCACTGGCTAGTACCTGGGCAATGAGGAGAGCCATTCTGTGGGGCTCAGGACAGCTGTCCAGTATGTTATGGTTTAAACCAGCTTCCTCTCTGGCCTTTGGAGCTAGCAGCTCAGAGCCTTCTTCCCTAAATGCCTGTGTTTCTAGGAAGCAGATCAGTTTGTAAGGAGGAGCCATAAAGAGGACACCAAGGCAGGGGACAAGGGACAAGAGTCCACCTTAGCACCTCACTCTCAGGTCCTTCAGCCACGAGAAAAAGTACACTGGACAAACCACTGGCAGGAATGCCCGGGGTATCTCCTGCTTTGCATTTTAGCAGCCTAGGAGACTTAGCCCAGCCAACCCTCAGGACGCCAGAAACCTCACCGATGCCCTCCATGAAGGCTGGGTAAAGTCGGTCTGTGAGGAGAGGCTCCGGCAGTTCCCGGAAGTAGAGCTTGAGGGTGCCAGCGATGGCGTTGATGTCCATGTCGCTCAGCATCAGCAGGATGTCCTTGTTATCTGTACAGGAGGGGGCAGAGCCTGAGGCTACACTGGCCTAGGACCCCTGTTCCTCACTGGCAGCCCTCAGAACGGTTTCTGTCCCTCAGATCTGTCCCTCAGACCTCGGCCCACGGCACTTCAGCCTCTGGCTTCCCCTTACAAAGGCAGGGCATACGTGGTACCCACCAGCTCTGTTACATCAACTCAGCTGTCATCTGTGGGAAGGGGCAGCAGGGGACAAGCTGGGGTCTATCTGCTGCGGCTTCCCAGCAGAGAGGAGGGACATAACTTGTCACCCAGAGTACCAGAGCCATATCCACACCACACAGCACACACCTAATCGCATGTTCCCGGGAGCCATATCCCAGCATGCTCTCTGGCCCTATCCTAGCCTTACCTACCTAGACTTGGTTCAGGCATTCTGAGCATTGGGTATGCCAACACTGTCTCAGCCTGACCCTGCAGGATGGAGAAGAGGAAACCCAAGGCCAGACCCCACCACAGAAGGGCTCTGTCGAGGAAGACCTGCCCCCTGGTAACAGGGCCCAGAGACAGCAGCAGAGAGGAACCTGAGCCAGCAATATATATTCTGGAGTCCCAAAGGTCTCAGCTCAAGTTCAGGTACAAAAACCTCCATGCTGGGTAACCCAGAGTAAGGGACCTGACCTCTCTGAATGCCATCCTTATTTGAGTGGAGAGAGACTAGGTGACAAGGTGTAAAACATGTAACTAACTTGTCAGGGGGACTCAGAAACAGCATCCCTCATGCTCTCACAAACTACAGACCAAGGCTCCTCTGCTCTCCACCAGCTGCTCGGGAACCATCCATGCCCACTGGGCTTCCCTACTCACTGGCATCAAAGACAGCCTTCAGTGCCTGGATGTCCGTGGCCACCCCTGATATCCTGTAGATGCCAACCTCTTCAATGCCCCTCTTCTCCACCTCTTCTACGCACTGCCGTACGATGTAGGGCACCTTGGAGCGCTCTCGCCTGCAGGACAAGGGTGCACAGTATAGGGGTGGAGGGGGCTTCTCCCACCGGCTGGGCCCTCTAGGTCCTCCACAGCCTTTCTCAGCCTTGGGCAGCTTGGGGGCCTTGGGGTCAGGAGCCAAGGCAAGGAAGGCCTGGGGAAGAGGCTATCCCATTCCCTAAAGCCTGCTTGCTGAGGTACAGCACGGAGCATGTGTGGAAGAAGTCCTAGAGACTGGTGAAAGAACATCCCACTGGATGGGAGTGCTTGTGGGTAGGGCAGTTCAGTGGCAGAGCACTTCTGTAGCAAGTGTGAGCCCCTGGGTCTGCACCCTAGCCATGCAATTAAAAAAAAAAAAAAAAAAAAATGTTCAGGGGAAAAGGAAAAACAACAAAAAGAAAATGTTCATGGGGAAGCTAAGCAGGGTAGGTCAAGACCTGGGAACAAAGCGCCCAGAGGGGCAGGGTGACCGAAAGGGTGGGGCCCTTTCCCAGCCAGCCACGCTGACTCCAGCTTACTGCTGCCAAGCCCAAACGTGGGCCCACGGCCACTGTCACTTCTTGTTGACTGCAGGGCACAGACACTCTGGCTTCCCCCGGGACCGTCCACTGTTTCCAGGCTGGACCGCTATTTCTAAAGTATCCTAGGAGCCGTTTCTGGCCTCCAAACTGCTAGCCTGTGGCACGGGCAGGGGGGCTGGAAGGTGGGCTGGAAGGTGGGCTGGGGCGGGCACGCGGGTACCAAAGCTACTCAGTCTCCTCCACGGCAGTACCTACTTGGTCACCACGCTGATCTTCACTCCGAAGACGCCGGTTTGCTTCTTGGATGGGGTCCTCTTCAGGCTCATGTCACGGCTGGTAAATTTCATGGAGAATTCCACTTTGATCTGGTCAGGGGGTGGAGTAGGTACAAACCCCCCAGGGCATGAGTGTCACCAGACATAGGGTCCTCTCTCCCCTAGGACTATAAACAGGGCTACCCTCAAGCCGGGCAGGGCTCCATGCACACCTGCAGTTGGGATGGGGAGGGGTGTGGCCACGGAGAGGACACTGATCTGAGGGAGGTGCAAGCAGTCTAGCGCCCCGGGGAGGGTGGCAGGAGGGTGGCCGCCATGGCTCGGATGTCCTTACCCCATTCATTTCAATCACATCTGTATGCCAGTTCTTGGTTTCTACAGTCTGTGGATCCAGCTGCAGGGGGGCGGGGGAGGGGGAGAGAAGGAGGACAGGTCAGGGCCCAGCTTCCCTATCGGTCAGCAGCTGCTTTGCAAGACAGGAAAGGCAGAAGCCTGGATGCTCATCTTTAAATCAACCTGCTGAAGTAGTCTGAGCGAGCCCACAGTCTGAGTCCTCCGCCCACTCCCTCCTAGTCTTTCCTAGGGACGGCCCCTGATGCCCTGAAGAGGAGGGGCACCTTCTACGAGACACCGTGCTTGTCACACTGTGCTGGCCCCTGACCACACATCAACTGCACACTGAGAGAGCACAACGCACAGTACACACTTAGATGAGTGTGGAAAGTGAGGGGACACCAGGGTTTCCTGATTTCTGTGAGGGCACTGAGCCCTTGGCACCTACAAGGAGAACGAGATGCTCAAGCTACACTATGCCCATGCATTTCTATGCCCAGCTGTCCTCCACCTCGGCATGTTTTAAAGTCAACATCTCAACATTACTATGGCAAGTTTAAGTAGCTGTAAAGAATATCATTTCCAGGATAATGTAAATATTGACATCTTAAGATGATGACATCATTCTTTAAGTGCATGCAGTGGAATCTAATTACCATAGTGACTCAACACCCACCATCATCCACTTCAACACAAGAATGAGCTCATCTTTGGAGGTGACAAGGCCCATCTGACAATGTGGTCAGGAGCCAGCACAGAGTGGTGGGCACAGTGCCACACAGAAGTTGCCCCTCTCCTCCAAGGGATCGGAGCTGATTCAATTCTCCCTGCCCACCTTTATCCGGGGCAACTCTCTATAGCTTCAGGGGTACGTGTGCCTAAACACAGGCCACTGTCCCCACGGGGGAAAAGAATGTATGTGAGTCAGCCCAGGCCGTTCCTGCGTCGGTCCCCTCTGAAGGGGCCTGGGGTTACACCTGGCTGGCTCTGAGCCAGTATCTAGGCTGCAGAGGCTCAAGCCCTGGGTCCGACAGTCAGTCCCGTGCACAGAGAGGAATGGAATTAAGAACAGAAGAAGAATGCAGCATGGGGAGAACCAAGGCATACATCTTCCTCGGACAGAGCCCCTGCCCACAGGACGGCCTCCAAAAAGACAGCTATCAGTGTGACGCTGCCTAGGCCCTCTCATTCAGACGGCTTGAGGCCACGGACTCTAGTGAGTCCCAACAGAAGCCCCAGCTTTGGCCCGAACTTCCGTTTTCTTTCAGCTTTTGTCCCCAAATCCCCAGCCTGCTTTTTCCCAGCTCCTCTTCTGTACCTAGACAGGGCCTCTGTCTGCCCTGATTCTATCCCCTAGAAGTGGCCACACACAGGGTAGAGGGATCTCAATTGTCCTTCCCCAGCCGACTGAGACAGATGCATCCCTTGCTTTGGAGGTTTCTGAGACAGGGTCCTGCTATACCCTGGCTGCCCTGGAACTCTCAATCCTCCTGCCTCAGCCTCTGAGTGCTGGGATTTCAGATGCGCATATCCATGCCTGGCTTAGGGCCAATCCTTTTGAAAGTGAGTCTTTCTTTTTCTTTCTTTTCTTTTTTCTCAAGACAGGGTTTCTCTGTGTAGTTTTGGTGCCTGTCCTGGATCTTGCTCTGTAGACCAGAAGGCATGCACCACACTGCCAGGCTAAAGTAAGTCTTTCTAAGCACCAGCAGAAACCTCAGGCTCTTTGATGTCCTGGCACCTACCAGGATTCACCTTACATCCCTTTCTGTCTTGGTACCCTATGATCTGGCACCTCCTCTTGAGAGAGCCAATGGTCCCCAGCCCTGGAGTGGCATCCAGACATAACCTGAGTTTGGAAATGGCAGGTCAGGGCTGACCTGGGGCTCCCGTTCTACCTCATGAATTTGGTGGGTCACTGGGGCTCCCTGAGCCTTGACTTCTTCACAGTGGTAGCCATGCTACCTTCAGGGCTGCCTGACGAGTTTGAGCATTCTGTGACAATCCCTTTGCACACACGTCAGTCCATCAACATAACCCACTAGTATGGTTTACGCCTTCACAGTCATTCCCATTCTGAAGACCAGGACACAGAGTCTCAAACAGTACAAGGAACCTGTCCAGTGTCCCAGACCCAGGGAATGGGTGCTGGGTGCAGTCAAGTCTCCCCGACTTACTCTCTCGGCTCAATCTGTACAACACCATGCAACATGACTAACCTGGCACCTGTACTGTGGAGTGGTGGCTGCTGGCACCATGATTCTTTCAGAAGAAACACCGGACCTCTTGGGACGGGGTCTGGTGTCTAGCTGCTGCTAGAACAAACTTCCTGTTTCTTCTTTTCCCCATGAGTCTGTTTGCGTAGGAGCTCCCCCGTCCGCCACACCCCTACCCCCAGACAGGGTTTCTCTGTGTAGCCCTGGCTGTCCTGGAACTCACTCTGTAGCCCAGGCTGGCCTCGAACTCAGAGATCCTCCTGCCTCTGCCTCCCAAGCTCGGGATTAAAGATGTGTGCCAATACCCCCACCCCCACCCTGCTCCTGGGAGCTTCTGAAACAGGTAAAGCCCCTGCTGATGCTAAGGTCCAGCTCTAGCTTAGCTGCAGGTTCCCATGCTCCAGCCTTTCTCAGAACAGCTATGGGTAAGGCGCCCTTCTTTTTACTCTGAGTCCCCACCATGCCCGTGTCCCTTGGTTCCTGCCACAGGTGTGGCTCTAGCCCTCCCTTCCAAAGACCCGCCCAGCTTCTCGGGACCCTGACAACGATGCTCCGCTTCCCAGGAGGCCGGCAGCCTGGAGAAACCAAGTCTATTTCAGGATGTCATTTAAATACAGAGAAGGGAGGGTGGGGCGCCGAGAGGGACATGGCACATTTTCCTGAGAAATGATGCTGCCTGGGTTGCTGCGACTATTTATAACCCCTGGGAACTGTGGACTCTGCTATTTCCTGATTAGATTAGTGCTCAGGGTACCGGAGCCAGCCCTGGGGATGTCAGTCGCAGGGGGACAACCCCGAGTCCCAGAAGACACGTGCCATCCATGGGTCCTGGCACAGGCACTGAGTGAGACATGGCAGACCATGTGAAGGAGAAAGGCAGATGGCTAATGAGGGGCTAGGTGGGGGAGAGCCACAGGGAACACACCTGTAGAGAGGCTCCTCCAGGGTAGGGCTCAGGTAAGAGAGAGACAGGTCCCAAAACCCCTCAGAGGAAGCTATTAAGCATCGGCCATATACACACAGCAACTCACCTGTCTGTGCATTTAGCCCCCATCCCATTGTGGCCACACATTCTGCCCTCTCCCTAAGAGAGGTGGAGGCCTGTGGACTACTGTCCAAGAGTGCACCAGGCCATGAGCCACACAATGCAGGGCTCTGCTAGGATCCCAGTCAGCCATCACTTTTCAGACGAAGTGGCCGGTATGTAGGGCAGGAAGCGCCCACATGGTCTTCTAAGGGCGGGGCTCAGAGGCTCCAAGGATAGAGGACACTCAGTGTGAGTTTCGGGAACATCTTCAGGTGGGGAAGCCCTTCCTCCCCAGGCCCAGCTTTCAGCAGTCCAGGCAGGTAAGCCCATCGCTTCCTGGCCACTTCCCTGGGCCTGGCATTTAGGAGGCACAAAGCAAGTCTGTGTGGCTCTTACCACTGGAGTCCCCTTCCTATTCTCGATCGATCGGGTGACAAAGCCATCTTCAAGCCTGAATTTTGACTGCTGGGCCACATTCCCCTCTGCCCCATGTCCTCCTCTATCACCCAGCTTAGCCCATCGGGGAATGAGGAGTGTTGTCTCCCTTCCTGACAGGCCCTCATTGTGGGCTGTTTCACCTTCAGGCAGAGGCCCGGCTGTGAGCAGCTGGGACAGACAGAAAGGCAGAGCCAGCCACCTCGGGTCTCAGTGGAGAGGCAGAGGTTGAGCAGTCTTCAGACGCAGTGCTCTGGGAGGATGCACCCCGGGGCTCAGTGGATGAGGCATACCCCTGACGACAAGGTTCAGCAAGGTTCCAGGCCTCCACCTCCGAAAGGGAGACCCCCCTTTTTTTTCTTTTCTCTTTCTCTCTCTCTCTCTCTCTTCTTTTTTTTTTTGATGTGTGTATGCGTGTGTGTGAAAATTTAATTGTAATAAAACATTTTAAAGCAAGTTCCTACACTTAAGAAATCTGCTTTTCCAAGGGGCAGGGGAGCAAACTGATTTCGCAAGCATTTTACCGAGTCCAGGTTTGGGAGACTTCTGCTGCTCTTTGTCACCCCATCCATCCTCTTTTCCCATACGAAGCCGCCTCCTGGTGTGGCCAGGGCAGGACAGATCAAGGTGCTCACCTCCCACCCCCTTTCTCAGAGCCCCCTCCGATCACTGCCACAGCACTGGAGACCTGACCTCCCGCCCCGGCGCTGCTCCCGCCTTCCACTTCACTGTGCCGTGGCCTCCCGAGACGGAGACCCATCCTTGCCCTTTTCTGGAAGGGCACAGTCTCCCCTCACAAAGTCTTAGAGATTTATAAAAATGAAGCACTCCTTAACACGGGCAATAAATCCAGGGTGCCAAAGCCACTCTGACAAGAGGCAGCCCAGGAGTCGCATGAGTGGGGAACCTCAATAAAATCAGCTGCTGACAGGTACTAAATGAAAGGTAGCCTGGGGGTCTCCGGGGATCCTTGTCACTGGCTGGCCAGGCCATGGAGCCTGGGCCCCGAGCCTGGTAAGTACCGTGTCGGCTGTGGGTCCGACACCGAGGCCACAGTGGCGGTCTCTGGGCTGACTTCCCCTTGCCTCCGGTGCCGTCACAGGCTTAGGGCTGGCTCCCTTGGAAAACTAAGCCAGCCTGTCATTGGGACATACCACAGGCATGAGAGGCACAGCAGGGCAGGCAGAGGGGAAGGGGATCTGCCAAGAGACAGCCTCGCCTTCCTGCAGCGGGGCACTTAAGATTCTGTCCACGTGGCTGCTGAGCTCAGGGAAGGGCAGAGGAACATGCCTCCTCCATCCTGCCTTCCAGCTCAGCAACTGGGTCAGGAGAGACCAGGGTCAGGCTCAGGAAACTGTCGCCTCATCTTCCCAGTGGCCTGGCAGCCTCACTGTGAAGCCCAGCCAGCTCGGCCTTTCTAGGCCTCTCCCTCTGGAGGAGGTACAGCAGGGCTGGCCACCAGGCTGCTCTGGAAGTGCTCTGTGGCCACGGTTTGTCCGCTCCTCCCAAGCCAGGCACAGGTGCGCCAAGCTGACTCCCTAGTCGGAGACACCCAGGGGAGGCCCCTTTGCTTCTCCTTGCTCCCCCGCCCCCTCTCAAGAACTCTCAAGTTCCCGAGGAGGCCCACATATGGAAGGGGTTTAGAAGCTCTGAAGGAGGCTTTTATTGGAGCCAGGTTAGCGTCTTAGTCCCACAGCAACCTGCCTTTTCCTGAGCTCCACCCAGGACACTCGGCCTGTCCTAGGTAGACCACACTCTTGGCCTCTGGCTGGGCATGGCTGAACTTTGAGGGGGAGCAGGCGAAATTCAAAACTGGGCCGCCTGTGAACCTCCACCTCTTCGCTAGCCCTGGCGCTCTGCCAGGGCCTTCCTACTCAGGGCCAACCTCAGGATTTCACCCCAGGGCCAAGCTGCAAGTAAACAATGAGTATTCCACCCTGCCCCTGCCCCGGGCCATGCTGGGGTCAGCAGGGTAGCAAGGGCAGGGGCAGCAGCCCGTCTGGAGGCGTTCAGGACCAAAGCAGCGGAGGAGGCCCTCAGCTGCCTGAGGCGGTAGGCTTTCCAAAGCCCAGGCTGGCTGCTGTTGGAAGGCCAAGGGTCTGGAAAGACCACCATGGGCTCAAAGGCCTCGACTTGCAGTGGTTTCGTAAGAATTACAAAGTCCTCTTCAGAAGCTGACTTTACCTCCCCACCCTGGCTAGGAACATTTTTTTTCTACAGACAGAGCCCACTTCTAGTGAAAATGAGGACACTGGCAGTTCCACTGTGCGGATCTGAATAGACTCCTCTCCAGGCCTCACATCTGCTCCGCGTCTCACGTTCACATGCATCATCAACAGCATCCCTGTGGCCGCTGAGGCACAGCAAACTGGGCCAGGTGGCAGCCCCTACCCACAAAGCAGACGGGCGGGAACCTTGCCCCGCCACATGTTCCCATCTAGGTTATCAACTGGCTGCAAGGCCACCTTGCTCACTGGACATCTGAGAAATAGCCATAGGACCCGGGGAAGTTCTGGGCCTCCTCCTTGGAGGCCACATAAGGCTGGTGGTATAGGTGAGAGCCTATATATAGAGCCAAGCTGTTTGGATTTAAGAGCCAGCTCCTCTGCAAAGCACTGTGTGACATCATCTGGGTCAATCCCTAAGCCTCCGTTCCTTCATACATAAAATGGCACCGAGAACACCAGAACTTACCTCAGAGCATCAAGAGCTAAGACTGATGCCCGGGACCCAGTTACGCTCAAAACACACCAACATTACCAAGTTGTGCCGAAAGGCAGCTCCAGGGGCTTCCTTCTTGGTCACTGATGGGTCCCTATGCCTTCAACTCCGATCCCTCCACTCTGCACGACCTTTGCCTGCCTCTGGACACACCTGCTGGGACTTCTGTCTGTAGGTTACTTGTCTGGACTGCACTATTCCTAGACTGTCCACAGCCAAACCAGGAAAGTCCACCATTTCAATTCTCCACGCTAAGCCTCCCACTCTCCCTCTCTAATCCACTACCCTATTTTCTTTTCTTCCCAAATCATCCAGCCGGAAGTTACCCTACTCACTGACTGACTTCTTTAGATCAGGCCTCCTTGCCTGGGCCCCTCGATATCCCTTGGCCCCGCACACAGGAAGCACTCCGTCAACAACTATGGCCCAGGATGTGGGGGATGGAGACAGCAATAACTTTCTACCAGGGTTCCTTCAAGACAGGAGCCAAACGTTCCCATTTGCCTCTCTCCTCCATGTTCGGTGAATGGCTGGCCATGGCCCACATGCATCCATGATGTGGCCTCTCCCCTCCAGACTCTCCTGTGTGTGGAGAGTTTAAAGCTTTGGAATAGGGATTAAGTCTTAGCCAAGACCATCGTATGAGCTGGATCCACAGAGATCATCCCATTCAGTCCCTTCACTGCACTGACTCCAGAAAGAAGAGACTTATCCGAGGTCTCACGGCAAGTTAAGCCATTTTTTTTCCAAGACTGAAAGAATGAAGCCCCTTGGCTCCTACCAACCCAGGGCACTTTCTCCTCTAGAAGTCTGTGTCACATGAATCGGGGCAGCTTCGAGGGGGCATTCTAGAGCACGAGCACAGCACTCAAGCACCTGATGGGAACGGGTGCTGTGGGTGCCACTGCACGGGCTCTGTTTCTCTGAGGCACCAGCTATAGATAGGGTCACTGTCCAGGAGACAGATGACGGCAGGTTGTCTCAGGCCCTGTTTCAAGCTCAGCCAGGCTAGGGGACATTTCCTCAGGCACCTTTCCCTCTCCGCAGAAGCCCAGGAATAGCTCCTATGGCTTCTGTGGGACCAAAGACAACACACCTGGTCTGTGGCTCCTGGAAACCCAAGACTGATAACTGGCTTTCTCCTGGGCACTGAACGGGTCCCAGGAGCAGGGGGTGGTGTGTTCCTCTAGGCCACCGGGGAGCTGACAGAACGCCAGTGTTCCTTCCTGTCCCCAGCACGCTGTGACAGACGAAAGGAAGACAAACAGTCCCTTGTCAGCTCAGCAGAGGGCCGAGTCCCTGCATCTGAGTGCCCTTCACCAACACATGGACATCCCCAGACGGCACCTGCAGAGGTTTCAGGGAGCCTTCCTAATGCCTCCACAGCTCTGCCCTGGGCCTGGGACCTCACTACCTCTGGACACTACTGCAGTCCTGGGTGCCAGCAGCTCTGGCCTTTGAGGAACCACTTTGGTTGGCAGGCTCAGAAACCTCTGGTCCAAGGCCATCCAAAAGCAGGGCACCAAGCCCAGGAGGGCCAACTGGCCACTCTGCGTATAGGATCAGACATGCTGGAGAGCCCCAGAGAGGCCTGGCACTTACCTCACACAGTACCAAGAGCTAAGATACCCAGGTGCCAAAACCTCTGACAAGTTCATCCAGAGCAAGGACTTCCATCTCCATGCACCAGCACATTGCGTACAGATGTACGTACAGATGGCTCCGCATCTGCAGGGGGCTGCAGTGCATCAGATATGCAGAGTCGCGGACTTTGGAGAGACAGCCCAGTGGAAGGTGGGGGAGCTGGGGTTCAGAGACTATTCGTGTGGTCCCCCGAGGTCGGAGTTCCTCACTTTGGAGGTGTAAGCCCAGTGGCTGTGTGAACACAAGGGTCGCAGAAACCCTACTTCCCAGCTGATGGTCTGACCACAGTCCTGCCCCCACAGAGGTCTGGGAGGAGGAGGAGGGTTGTAGGGTCTCTAGTCCCTGGGGGAAGCGCTCCTGTTCTTTTGTCTACAGCTGAAGGACTACTACAGGAATGCCGTGGGGTCCATGAATGGCAAAGGCACACAAAGCAAGTTCTTCTCTTTGAGAGTAAGAGCGGGGCCAGGCATCAGGCAGCCACAGGCAGGGCATTTCTACTGCAGAAGCTTTGATCTCTCCTCCTTACCTCCTTCTCAGGAAGGGTTTTATTATTTAGCTTTCTTTTTTTCCTTATTTTTATTTTTTGTTGTTATTTTGTTTTTTTTTTTTTTTTCTTTTCTTTCTTTTTTTGGTTTTTTGAGACAGGGTTTCTCTGTGTAGTTTTGGTGCCTGTCCTGGATCTCGCTCTGTGGACCAGGCTGGCCTCGAACTCAGAGATCCAAATGGCTCTGCCTCTCGAGTGCTGGGATTAAAGGTGTGCACCACCGCTGCCTGACACTATTTAGCTTTCTATGTAGCACAGGCTAGACTCAAATATGTGGTGGTCCTCCTGCCTCAGCTTTGAAGACTAGGATGACAGGTTTGTGCCACCACACAAGTGTTAAGGTCTCTCTTGATGTTCACAGCCAGAATGAATGAACGAGCCCAAGACAGGTGTGTATCTTATATCTAGTACTCTTGAACCCTCGATGGCAGGAACAGCTAGGAAATGGCTAAGTGAATGTCTTGGGATGTGCATGCTATATACAAACCTGTGCTGGAAAGATCTGTCAAGCTAAATGACACACAAGAGGACTAGGAGCTGTCCTAACAATGGAACACTCTTCTACGGTCCTCCCAAGCTCTAAGGTCCCCCAGACAACTGTCCTCAAGGTGTCCTGTATCTTATCCTTTCTCAGGTACTACCTCTGACCCTTTATGTAAACAGGTTGGGGTTAACAGCCATCAGAGAACAGGTGTAGCAACAACAGCCCCCCTCTTGCCAAGAGAAGTTCTTCAAAATCCTGGACTTCTCAGGCCCATACGGCCATTCTTTGAAACAGAGACAAAGGCTCAGAAGCTTTCCTCAGCTCTCCTCTGCCCCCTGGATCTTCAATTCAGACTGAATCTCCACTTCTGGCCAGTATCTGGTCTGAATGAGAAGCATCTTTGTCTCTGGTGAGTGAAATAGTAAGTCTTGATTTCCTCACTGGATAAATGTCTCTGGCCTGGCTGTGCTTCGGGCTTCTTACTCAGCCTCTGTGATTCCCACAAGGGACCTTATTAAAACCTTTGGCTGTTCTGGGATTAGGAATGGAATTCCTCCTTCAGTCCCTTCCCCTCTTGGGTTCAGCCTAAGAATCTAGACCCAGGCAGGATAGGAGGAAGGGCAAAAACCCTGAGCTTGCTCTACTTGAATATGATTGGAGAGAGAGAGAAGAAAGTGAAATGCAAGTTAAATACTGCACGTCCTGGCAGAACCCACAAAGCCAAATGCCACGTGTGTCCTCTGCTAAATGCTTGCACAACAAACCAACCACCAAGCCAGAGCCTAGAATGAGACTTCGGCCCCAGAACCCTCCTTGCGGACAAAAGCAACTCCAGCATGGCCCCTAGCAGAGTCCCTGGACCTCCGTCTCCACTCCTCCGGCCAACCCAGGCCTCACGCTATTTCAAAGGCTCTATTTTAACAACAGGACCTTTCTATCAGAACAGACTTTTCAGGCCCAGTGTGGGGTCCGATATGAGTCACCCTCCCGTCCCCTCTGGCTTTTAATGGCTTGGGTTAGAAGGGAGCAAAAAAGTCCACAGGTATCTCAACATTCAGGACATCAAATTCTTAGGGCACAGAGTTAATAAGGTGCTCCCTCCTGTCAGGCTGAGCAGAAGCTTTCCCCGCCCCACCTAAGGCCTGCCTCATCTCAGCACCCTCAGCCTGGCAGTGAGCCACTCGGAATAAGTAGACTAACTCAGCTACAGAAGGGAGAGAAAAACAGGCTCCCCCACACACACACACACTGGCCTATGCACAATGAGGCAGGCTCAGGAGGAGAGATGTCCCTGTCACCTGCAGTGTCAATGACACCAACACATTTTGTCACACAGCATGTCCTAGGGGACTGAATCACCAGCTACAAAGCACAGCCCCGCGCCACGGCCACCCCGCAGTCACACTGACACCAAGAAGCTCAGCAGCCCAGCACCTCTCTGGCCAGAGATCACATGAGAAACGGAACTGTCAGATGCCGCTGAAAGCCGAGCCGGCCAATGAGTTCCTAAAGTGGCTTCTGTTTTGCCAGCCGAAATGACAGGAGAACCGAAAATGTGGCTTTCAAGGTTTAGAATTTTAACCCCACCCCCCCCCCCCGCCAGGTACCCAGGGAGCAGGCAGGTAGACTGCGAGGCTCTGACCGGCTAACTTTAGGTCAGGAACCTGCTAGAGCACTGTCTTGCCAAGCTTGAGGTTTGGGAATGATGTGCTCTGGGCTGGTGTCTGCTGGCCTCAGCAAGACCTAGGAGAGGAGGACAGGGTGGGGATGGCTCCAGGCTGCCGGCAACAGACAGCTGCCTCAGCACAGAGGGGCTCTGGTAGCTGCCAGGGCCAGTAGGGCTCTGCTCGCTTGGTCCCCAGGGAGACTGAAGGTGACCCAGGGGCCAAAGCAGGACAGCTCAAGTTGCTGCCCTGCCCAGCACTTTCCAGGACTGATGTCACCTCTATAGGGTCAAGTATGCCTCACTGGCCGGAGATCAAACCAAAGAGGAGCCAATGGGCCCCAGATCATTCTTCTTGGCAGGGGCTGGTTGGCACAGAGATTGGCAGAAGATCTTCCTCTGAGATCTAGGGAGACTTGCAAGTCCCATCACAGACCCCATGTCCAGGTGAAGGATTACCAAGGCTCTGGCCAGCCAGAACCGGCACCTTGTAACAACTTAGGCGGTTGATCTGGTCTGTAGAGTTATCAAGCGTTTACTGTGTGCTGCTGGGCACTGGGTCTGGCTTCTCCCTGGCTGCCTGAGGCCCAGGGCCGAAAGCCAGCCCCAAGGCAGCCTGCCCAGCGGCAGGACAGTTGGCTTCTATCTCAGACTTTAATCCCAACTCAGGTTTGGGGCTGGAGGCAAGACCCTGCAGGGAGCTTGCCCTGGCCTAGCTTGTTCAGGAACCCCCAGACATGCTGTGTGAGTTGCTGGATACCCAGTTGGCACCAGGCCAGCAGTTGTCTGGGTGGTCCCTAAAGAAGCAGTCTACAGCCCCTAGACTCAGCACATTACGCCCTCTCCACCACCAGTCCCTCCTCCCTGGTGGCAATGATCCTTTCAGCTTGCACAAAGAAAGCTCACAAGGCAGAGCATGCTGAGGTGCCCATCATCAGCAACCGGATGGAGAGCTGAGATCCATAAGAGACGGTTGGGGGTAATGATGCTTGTGCTGGGCTCCTGGGAGGACAGTAAGATCCAGTGAGGCTGTCTGTCTATTTCTATTCCTGCCAGCCTATACTCAGGAGGAAGCCAGGCAGAGTCCACTTAGGAGACAAACCTCCTTCTGCTGAACGAGGGACAGACACAGACAGAGAAGGCAGCCAGGGTTAGGGTGGGGGCTGCCACTAGCATTTATCCCTAAGTTCAAGCCACTTAAAGCATACTCATACCCACGTTCCAGCCTCTGTCTTGGGACTTCCGGGATCCAGCAGGAGCAGTAGTGCAGAGGCAGGGTCCCCAGCGGCCCCAGCCCTCCCTCAGCCCTGCAGCCCTTCTATCCCTCCGCCACCCCTCCAGCCCTGCTAGCACCTTCTGACGGAGAAGCTTACTGCGCACTCGGCCCCAGAGCCGGGCGCCAGTATTGGGCACACGCTTGCTCCCGGGCTCCTCCAGCTGATCCAGGCAGCAGCGCTCCAAGGACTCGCACACTGCCTTCAGGCTGCAGTCGGGCTGAGGCAGGATGTCCGTCATGCCAGCGGCCAGCCTGCCGGTCCGGCTCCGGGCAGAAATGTGGAGAGGCGCGCAAGCAGCTCTAGAGCGAGCCGCCGCGGTCTGCGCACAAGTGCTTAGCAGGGGCTGTGAGTGGGGCAGTCCCGAAGCAGCAGCGGGTGTGGGGCTCCGGTTTCTCCTCCCCTCCCTCGGCGCCCTCCTCCTTCCCCCTCCCTGGAGACTGCAGCCGGGAAGCAGCAGAGTCTGAGCGCAGCACCAGGGCCCAGTGCCTCCCCTCAGGCAGCCTGCTGCTGCCCGGTCAGGTGAGCTGCAGCTCCCGGGAAGCGGAGCGCGGTGTGCGCCACGGCCAGCTGCACACAGTACACACAACACTGCCGCCCCACAGAAGGAAGTGACTCTAAGAAGGATTGGGAGCTGCCCCCCTCCAAAACCATGCAGGCCCGGGGTTTAACTCTTGGCAAGCTGGGGCTTCTCCTCACCCATCCTCTATCTCTCCCCTTCCAGCCTCTACTAAATAGAGTTTGACAAGCAGCTAGGCACAAGCCAGTTCCTAGTCGCCGTTAACTCCTTCACCACCAGGCTGCTCCTGGGACTTGGGTAGGTATCAAGGGCAAGCCAGAGGGGACTTCCAGGGGCCACAGTTGTGGGTAATGGCCATGAAGAGCTGCCCACCTCCCTCGCCAAGGACTGCTTTGAAGTTCCACTTCTTACTCACTCAATTCCTGTCCTGCGGCAAGTTCCTCCATGCCAACTTGGTGGCAGGCAGGGCCAGACATTTGTTTATGCTCTCAAGTCTCCTGAGGCAAATGTACAGAATAAAGAAGCAGTCTCTGGGGCTTCATTCAGCAGCCCCAGCGGGTATCAGGTCTCTGGGACCCTCACCAAGAACTTTGTGAAAGCATATGCAGCGCCCTGGTCACGGGTGTCACCAACAAAGACTTCTTCTACAGGGGTGGAGGATGCCCAAGAGCACAGAAGCGACGGCAGGGTCTCGGGAGACAGAACTAGTAAGTGCTTGCTTTTTTTTCTCTTTTCCTTTTCTGAGGTAGGCCCTCTCAATGTAGCTCTGGCTCTGCAGCCCAGGCTGGCCTCAAACTCGGAGATCAGCCTGCCTCTGCCTCCCCAGCGCTGGGATTAAAGATAGGTGCCACCATGCCCAGCTAGCTCTTGTTCAAACTGCAGAATGAGAAGTGACTCCTTTCTCAAGCCAACCATGCAACTTAGAGTGTGATACTCAGAGAGAAGAGAAAAGCCAGAACCCTAGATGGCCAGGGTATACGCAGCAACCCAGGTGTTCTGGCCATCCCACCACTGCAAAGCTGGGCGTGTACAGGGAGGAAACTTGGGTCCACATGGTACCAACCAAGAGCCCTGCATGGGGCTTTCTTTCCACACTGCACTTCTATGACGGTGCTGCTCATGTTTCCATTTTAGAGTTGTGAGAACTGGGGTTCACAGGGAAGCAACGTCCCGGCTTGGGGTACAGATGCAGCTGCCGCTGGGAAGGGACAGGGAAGACCCCCCAAATCCCCCATGGGTCACAATCCCTGCCTGGCTGAAGTGTGGACAGTTCTCAGGATTAGGGGCAAAGTGATGGACTGGAGTATAGGTACCAGTCCTGGCCCTCTGAATACCCCTGCCGGTTCCCAACCAGTGACAGTCCCTGGGATTTTCTATTTCTGTCCCTGTCACCTTCCTGGGAAAGGGGCAGTTTAACTACAGGGCCAGCCAAGAACTGGCAGAGAAAGACTGCTCTCTGAGTGGTCAGCACCACACTGACCCTCTCTCCATAAGGACTGGAAGCTTCCCTCCAGCCTCATGAAGGACAAGCACTAGAATAGACTGTGATTAGTGTGGTGCCTCTGCCCTCCGCACTTCGAAGGATTGACACTTAGGGTGGCGCAGGTGACAGAGGAGTTTTACCTAGGTTCCAGGAGGAGGGCCTGGCTAAGTGCCTGACCCTGGAGTAGGGCCTGAGCAATCAGATGAACCAAAAGCCAGGTATGACAAAGCTGCCAGCCTGGGGGCGGCAGGGGGCAGATGGGACTTAACGCTCCACAGGATGCAGAAGGGCTTTTGTGTACCTACTATGATGGGGGTGTCCTTCAAGAGGCCCAGGGTATATACTACCAGGACAGTGAAGAAAAAGTACCCCAAAAGTTGAGAGGAAGATCAACTGTAGCTGGAGGGGATCAGGGATGCTTTGTGGAAAGGAGGCACTCTCTGCATGGGTAAAGTCGCTCCATCCCTCCCCCAGGTCCGTGCTGCGCTCAGCATCCTCTTCACGAAGGTGCAGTGGCTGGTTGCATAACTAGCTGGGAAGGCACCATCTGAACTGCTCACCTCATTCGCCTGCTGCAGACACACAGCTGGTACCTGGTGCTGGCAGGTTCATTTCAGAATGGCTGACACGGGCTTCCCAAGGTTCTCTTCCCAATAGCTGGGTCAAACGCCACAGAGTACAGTCTCAGGGAAATGTGTACTGCTCCCACCACTGATGTGTGGGAGAAGGGGGGCAGGAGAAATCCTGTTCCCAAAGTCCTACACTTGTCTGTCTTAAGAACCCCAGGCTCAACACTTGTCTGGGTAAAGCAAGCTCTGATTGGATGAGCAATGGCCAACTGGTCTCCATGGTGACAAAGGTGCCTTAGCAGATGGGTAGCTGAGTTGGGAGGATCTTCCCTGGAGATACTCAGGCTTTCCTTTCCTCCCAAAGGACTGGGGCCTTCCTCTGGGGACAGCACAGATCTGCCTTTTCTTTTCCAAGCCTCACTCATTCCTTCCTGGAATCTGTGTTCTAGGAGCAGGGTAGAGGAGGGGGTGTGCAAGATGAACGTCCCAGCAGGTTCCTCAAAAGCAACAGTCTGAACACTGGTCTCTGCAGCCAATCACAGACGGGTCTTCATTTCCGCTCTAGGTAAGCAAGGCTCAGACCAGCCTGGCCACCCAGGAAGTAATCACATCCCCTCCTGCTGTGTTCTCCCTGTTCATTCAGCCACACCTGGCCAAACTGCCTCTGAGGACACGCAGCTCCCCCTCCCCACCCTCCCTGTCTGTATAAACAGAGCTTGGGTGGTAAGGTCTCCTGAATGAACAGATGTCGCTGCCTTTGGAATTAAAAACAACCCTGGTGGACAGTCACGTTCTCCACCATCCCTTCCCTAGGCTCTTGGCCAGAGCCAAGAGTGGCTGTCCCTAGGGCGAGGTGGGTAGGACCCTAGGCTATATGCAGAGAGGGAACCCTCCAACCAGCACAGACGTGACTGAAACAAGATTGGGTTATCAGCAGTCTCACTGCGGAGGGAAAGGAGGTCAAAGGGCTAATGCCCAGCCTGAAACATGGGCTGGGTCTCCCACACAGGGACAGGGTCTCCCACACAGGGACAGGGTCTCTTGCCACCAGCTAGGGGTGGGACAGTATTCAGGTAAGTCCTCCAGCCTATGAACACAGGAGGAAGGCTCTTTCTCAGAAACCTCAGAATATGGAGGCTGCCTCTCCAGAGTGACCTCCATTTCCTCAGAACAACTTTCACCTCCTCCCAGTCTAGACTGGAACCCCAATTCCTTGCCCTTGTTCAGATGCTAGCTCCCCCTACTGGGGACTCAAGAGTGATAGAGGAAGCTCCCCAAAACAGGCCACTCTGAGAGTCCTAGTAGAACCAGGAGCCTGGGGGATGAGGGTAGGGAGGGAGCCCCTGGGTCTCAGCAGAGAGCAACATGGCACGGACCTAAAGGAACAGAGCTGGAAGGCAGACGAATGGAGACCAGGTCCTATGGAAAGGCCATGCCAGCTGGGGATGAGATGGCACATCAAAGAGAAAACAGTGGGGAACAGGAGAGGGCCCGGGCCTCTCCACATTGATGGCTTTGCAGGTAGGTCCTACTGTTCTGGCGGAAGGTCCACCTCATCCACCCCACCCTCACCCCCCACCCCCGGCATCCACATACCCAAAGAGTCTGCAATGTTCTGGCGGAAGGTCCACCTCAATCCCCCTCCACAGCCTCTCTCTCCTCAAACCCTGCCTCATCTCAGCCCTCCAAACATGGCTCCTCCCCCAGAGACCCTCAAGACTACCCACACAGGGTATTTAAACTGCTCCCCAGAAAACAGTGGTTTTTCAGTCTCTCTTCCACATCTCCTCTGGGGGACTGGAAAATCACCCAGGGTTGGGGGGTTTTACCCATTAAATCTGGGCTTTTCCTTACTTCGGTTTGATTTAGTCTGATTTGGATTGCTGTGTCGATGGTGAAGCTTATCGGGGGTGCAAAAACTTTTCACCTACATTCCTGTGTGCTCTTATCTTGATAGGTACCCATCTGTGCTGGGTAGTTTTATGTCAGCTTGACTCAAGCTAAAATCATCTGAGAGGAGGGAACCTCAATTAAGAAAATGCCTCCAGCCAGGCATGGTGGCACACACCTTTAATCCCAGCACTCAGGAGGCAGAGGCAGGTGGATCTCTGTCAGTTCTAGGCCAGCCTGGTCTACAAAGTGAGTTCCAGTACAGCCAGGGTTACACAGAGAAACCCTGTCTTAAAAAAACAAAACCAACAAACAAAACCAACAACAAAAAAATCTGGCTGCAGACAAACCTGTAGGGCATTTTCTTAATTAGCGATCAATGGGGGAGGGTCCTTCCCCCATCTGTGGGTGGTTCGATCCCTGGGCTGGAGGTCCTGGGTTCTATAAGAAAAAGGGCTAAACAAGCCATGGGAAGCAAGCCAGTAAGCGGCACACCTCTGTTTAGAATAATCTTTTTGTACACTGTGAAGACATATTTTTGCCAAGGTGACTTCTGATGAATTAATAAAGAGCTAATGGCCAATAGCTAGGGAGGAAGAGGTTAGGTTGGATTTGTGGACAGAGAAAAAGAGTGGGAGTGGGGGGGATGGGTGTCACCAGCCAGACGCAGAAGAAGCAGGAGATGAACATGCTGTACTGAAAAAAGTTACCGACACATGGTAGAGTGTAGATAAGAAAAATGGGTTAAGTTAGTAACAAGCCTAAGCTATGGACCAAGCATTTATAATTAATAGTAAGTCTCTGTGTGGTTATTTGGGAGCTGGCTAGTGGGACAGAGCTGACTGACGGGACAGAAAAACTTCGCCTAAAAATGGCACAAAATGTGGGGTGAGGCCACATATATCCACATAAAACCTAAAAAAGCTTAAGAAAAGGTTCCAAACACACAAAAACACAGCCAAACACAGTTTCCTAGTCCCACAGTCTCTCATATGGGCCATGGTACAGAGAGGTGTCTCCTGGCCCCTGCCTGCAGACTTGAGACACCAGGGTGAGTCCTGCCAGCATGCCATGAACTGGTGGATTTGTTTTGCTCATGCAGACAGAAAAGATTACAGATACAGAATAGAGACAGACCCAGATGGAACAGTGTGTTTAAAAATGTACATAGGCTTGGGAGAGAGAAGAAAGGATATAGACAGTCACAGAAGTTTAAAAAAAAAAAGAGCCATGTAGAGATGGAAAATACAGAGTCTAGATCCTGTATGTCATTGTGTTGTCTTTAAAGTTTTTGATTGTTGATGAAAGAGAGATAGCTGCTAAGAGACATTAGATTATGATAACTGTCAGATTATACCAATCTATATATTTTAAAAATACCTTGACTTCAAAATAGAAGTCAAAAGATATGTTGTTTTGGGGAAGAGGTTATGTTTTTGTTGCCACAGAAAACAAAAGGCTATGGATTCGTTCAAGGTTGAAGATGATAAGGTTTGATCAGGGAAGACCCCCTGAAAATCCAGGTTACAGACATAAAGAAATAAACTAAAAAAACCAAAACAAACAACCCCCCCCAAAAAAAAAACCTACGAAACACATAATGTATATTTTACCTGCTCAAATATAAAACAAAAAAAAATCATCCGTGGCTGATTTGTGTATAATACACAGTCTATACTTGTGTTAATACAGATATATATGTTAATGAAAAGTTCATGTATTTTCAGAGGGCCCAGATACCAATAAAAATGGATGACCCAGGTAAATCCAACATCTTACAATACCTCTGTTGCAGTTTCCTCAGAGTTCTGCATCCAGAACAGCTTCAAGGCTGATGGCTGAGACAGTCCAGCCTCACAGACTACTCCAGCCAAAACTTAACCATTATCCTAAATTTTCTCAGGGTCCCCCAAAGATTCCAGCACTCTCAGACAACAGGAAGCAGTCTGGAAAAAACACTCACATTCCCAAAAGATAGATTATGGATGTTTGTCTTTGCTTAGGGGGCTTGGTTGCAAATTATTATTGGTCATGATTAAAAAAAAAAACAAAACTAAGCAAAGGAATTAGATTCAAAGATCTCTTTCTGAAGGCAAAAAGGGGATATAATATAGAAATGATGAGATAAAAGGATAAATTATTGAATTTACTTTAATCCCCAAAGCATCTAATTTTAAATATTTTACATGGGTATGGATTTTGGTTTATTGATACAAATTTAATGTTATTTTTGTTATACTGTATGTATGTTTCTACTCTTGTTTGGGGTATTATGCTTATGCAGTTCATTTAAAAATGTAATGTATAATTAAGAAATACAGGTTAGTAGTTAGTCATCTATAATAATCAAACTTATAGTCCTATTAGGTATGTTCCAAATTAGGTATATTTAGATAGATAAATGGTCTTCAAACACTTCAAAGACCTATAGAATATGGCATTTTAAATGTTTTAATAACATAAGGCATTTCATGACAGTGAGACATGTCAGCTCCTGGCAGCACCAATTTACTTCAGAGAAGATGATGGGCATTGAAGAAACTCCATATGAGAGTTTACTTCTTTTGTTGCAAAAGTTAGCCACTGGGCAAAGAAACTACCCTTGCCTCAATTGCTGAAAGTATCAAATGCTGCTAAACTGGACCAGCAGGATGCGAAAGAAAAGTGACTGCCAAGACAAGGTAGGACAGTCCTTTCAGATTCCCTGCTTCTTAGAAATGTTGTCAGATACACTACGCCTGTAGGCCAAAGATGGATGTTCCGACATTACAGAAGAACTCTGGGTGATTGTCCAGGCAGTCAGATGTCCCTATCATTAGGTAACATTATACCCTTCTGGGGTCTTTGATGGAGTTAAAGACTAAATGATTAGACTTAAAAAGTTTTCCTTAGTTATGATAAAAGGTAAATTAGGTATAAAACCTTAGACTCACAAAGATAGATAATAGAATATTTTCTCTGATTTTGCCAAATACAAATGGATTGGATATTGTAACTGTAATTCTTACTTGGTAACAGCTTTTGCTATATATAGTTTACTCTGTTAAAAGTTTAAAACCTTTTTTAACTAGACAGAGGGGGGAAATGTTATGGAATAATCTTTTTGTACACTTTGAAGATGTGTCTTTTCCAAGGTGCCTTCTGATGGATTAATAAAGAGCTAATGGCCAAAAGCTAGGCAGGAAGAGGTTAGGTGGGACTTGGGGACAGGGAAAAGGGGGGTGTGTGCAGCGGTAAGGCAGGGTCACTACTCAAGATGCAGAGGAAGCAGGAGATGAACATGCTGTACTGAAAAAGGGTATGTGGTAGAGTGTAAATAAAAAATGAGTTAATTTAAGATGTAAAAGCTAGTTAGTAAGAAGTCTAAGCTATCAGCTGAGTATTTATAATTAGTAAGTCTCTGTGTGGTTATTTGGGAGCCGGCTAGCAGGACAAAGCTGACTGGCAGGCCAGAAAAACTCCACCTACACCCCTCCACTGCCTCTGTATCAGCTCCTGCTTCCAAGTTTCTGTCCTGCTTGAGTTCCTGTACTGACTTTCTTCAATGATGAATATTGAGACTAGGTGGCGGCAGCACATGCCTTTAACCCCAGCAGTTGGGAGGCAGAATCAGGTAGATCTCTGTGAGTTCTAGGCTAGCTTGGTCTACAAAGCAAGGCCCAGGACAGCCACGGCTGTTGAGAGAAACTCAGCCTCAAAAAAAAAAAAAACCATGAAAAAAAATTGCAAATGGTGATTTGGAAGTGTAAGCCAAATAAACAGTTTCCTCCCCAAACTGTTTTTGGTCATGGTGTTTCATCACAGAAATAGTAACCCTAACTAAGACACCACCACCCTAGTTAAAACACATATACTGATAGTCAGCAGTCTTTCCAAGCTGAGAAATCAAGACCTGTTTCTAAGGCTATCAAAGTCCTTAGTATCTGCTGTGTTCAGACCTCACTAGGCCCAGCAATGGGAACCCCTAGCTCTAAGTCAGCAAGCAGCCAATTAGCAGAGCTAAGACAAGAAGCTACTTTTCACTCACTTATTCATCCATCACTGAATAGATACCCACTACATGCTGGGCAGAGGCCTTCTTACAGCTCAAAGCAGAACTCAACCTAATGGCACCCTGGCCACTCCCCACTGAGTACCCCATGTCCTGACTCAATAGAAGCAATCAGGGCTCTTTAGGAAGTCTGCTCCCCTCCCAGGCTCCAGAGCTTCTCCAGAGCCTTTCCCCTGCCTGATAAATATCCATGTATGGGGTTACAGCAATTTAAGCTCTGGAACCCCGAGTCTTCGTTCCTAAGAAGGTGTCGGTAGCTATAGATTCCAGGATTGGCCCAAGTTTAAAATATACTCTAGCTAGGATGCAAAAATCTACCAAGCCCACCCAAAGTGACCTGCCCTCCTGCTGTCCCCTCAGAAGCCCGTCCTGGTTTACAGATGGTCCAAAGTCCTGACTCTTATACAGCCTCTCTTCACACTGCCTGACCACCCCAGGTTGCTGTTCCCAGGGTTTACAATGGCTATAGGTGGGTAAGAGAGGTTGAAATAGCCTACGAGTTTATCTGCTTTGGAAAGACTGGATGAACAGCATGTCCCTGGCAACCCTGGTGTTTCTCATGGCACATTTGACCGTGGAAAGGGTGGAAAATCCACTTGAGCCTTTGGGAACACTTTGGTTATTTAGGACTAAACCCACCCAGGGACAGGGTGGGAAAAACACCCACTCCATCCCTACAGGCCCATCTACTCTATCTCGACTCCAGGACAGGACACAGGCAGCATCCAGGAACATGCTGGGTCACTTGCTTGCTCCTTGTCACTGGAAGGTGTTACCCGATCTCCTGGCATGGCCAGTGAGCAGGGAACCCCGGAGGTGTGCTTTAGACACATGAAGTCTCTCAGGCCACAGCAGAGCAGAGAGCATGCTGAAACTGGAGTTACAGACAGTTGTGAGTTACCAATTGGGTGTTAGGAACTGAACCCAGGACCTCTGCAAGGGTAGTAAAAGCTCTTAACTGCTGAGCCATCTCTTTCCAGCCCCTCAGATGCAATTTCATGCCCCAATCTCCCTACCTCACAATCAGATTTAAAAAAAAAGCAGAGTGGTGAGACTGGCCGAGATGGATGGGGAACCTGCCCACGCTGTTCCCTATCCCTCACCCATCTCAGGGCTATGCATGTTCCTGCTGCAAGCTCCCAGGCTCTTCAGGCTGCACCAGGCCTTAGACTCTCCTCTCCAGTGTCTATGGTTCCGAGTTGAAGTTCTCTTAAGCACAGTCCACAGTTCTCAAGAGAAATGCAGCTTCCTTCGACAGCAGCCCACCTCCCCCGGGGGGTGGGGAAGTAGGGAATTACAGAGATTAAGAACCTTTCTACCCCTTCTGCTTGGTGACAGGGTCTCACTCTGTAGCTCTGGCTAGTCTGAAACTCACGATGTAAACCAGGCTGACCTTGAACTCACAGATGCTTGTGTGTGCCTCCCGAGCGTTAGGATTAAAGGTCAAGGCAACCATGCCCTGCCCAGATTAGGGGCTTTTAAAATTCTCAAGTAGAGTATTTGATCCAGAACTCAATTCTTCGCTCTACTTTGGAAAAACTGTAGGTGCATCCTACCTCTCAAGGGCTTTCAGTGAGCTGACACTTATCCATTCATTCAGATTGGTGTTCTTTAGGCCGTCTTGGATTCTCAAGTCACTCTGGGGTCCGCCTGGAAGCTACGGCAGCCCAGCCATTCATTACCTTTAAGGGTATGAACGGGCTGCATGTGGAGCACACTCGAAAAACCAAATACCTAATCGCACAGGGTGAAGACTCACCCAGAAGCAAGCACAGTACCTAGACCCTCAGTGCCATGAACATCAGACCTCTTGGGGAAGGCAGCAGAACCCACTCTATGGGTGTCCTCTACTGACCCCTCTATGGGTGTCCTCTATTGACCCCCCTCTATGGGTGTCCTCTACTGGCCCCTCTATGGGTATCCTCTACTGGCACTCATAGGCAGTTTCAGCCATAACTCAGGGGTTCCTTGAATTTTTCTGCTGAGTCCTTTTCTTAAAGCTTTTGGAACAAATTCAAGTAGGCACTAGATCAGTTATTTTGATTTCTAGGAGGGCAAAGCCGCAGCCCCCACCTGAAGGGAAGGCTCCTGATGTTCATCTAGGTTTGTAAAGGCATGCTCTGGGAAGTATCCGTGGCCACCTGCTGGCATCGAACCTGTCTTCTGCCTCTGAGCCTGGGAGCTCCCAAGCCAGAGCTGAGAGGATAGTACCCTTCCCATGGTTTGCAAAGGCGTTCCAAGAGTCTGAAGGAAGCTTGTAGCAAGATCCTTTCTGGATTGGCTTCCCGGTGTGCCGCCTACCC
Organism: Peromyscus leucopus; assembly: GCF_004664715.2. Lineage (NCBI taxonomy): Eukaryota > Metazoa > Chordata > Mammalia > Rodentia > Cricetidae > Peromyscus > Peromyscus leucopus. Next base: position 59,744,013 of record NC_051086.1, read on the forward strand.
TCAGAGATGGGGCTAGCGGAGAGGCATCAAGCTTTCATGCCAAAATGGAATTCCAGCTAGAGAGGAGCGGGAAGGAAGGGAGCTCCAATCTACTTCCTGTCAAACGCATCCGGTCTCTCCCGTCTTCAGGACGCACTGGTAGCATCCAGGTGCCCCAAATCAGGAACACCTGGGCAATGGAGGCCGCTCAGCTGAGGCTCGCACTCTCACAGGTCTGCCCGTGCCCCCAAGACAAATGTACCTCTACCCACTCTCCATGTGTGCCATCCAGACCAGCCTTGAAGGCTGACAGCTGGCCCAGTGGGGAAAAGGAGTCTCCAACAGCTGGAGCAGATGAGTTCCTGGTAGGACCGTCACCCAGATCCTCGGAAGGGGTGATGTAGGAGACCAAGAGCAAAACCAAGCCTGTCCCCACGGGCCTCCAGGACTATCAAGGAGTAGTGACCATGGCAAAGGAAGGCACCCCACTTGGGGCAGCACCGAGAGCCGCTGGAGCAGGACCACAAAACCTGAACTGGGGGCAGACAGAGGGGAGCGGGGAGGAAGAGAGCTTGGAAGCTGCCTGGACACTCCTACCTGGCCCAGGCTACAGGCAGGGAGGGAGTCCATCTTTCAGAGAGGCTATCCCTACGTTCTAGGGCAGGGAGCTAGAGGGGGCTGTGACGGGGTGTGCACCAGGACGGGGGTGGAGGGACAAAAGGTGGAGGGCCAGGGCTTCCCCACCCCAGCCCCCTGACTTCCATTCCTAATTCAAACATGCTCTCTCCCAGGGAACAGGGACCTGGCTGTGGTCACTGTGTTTATAAACAAACACAGTGTTGGACAAACAGGACAAAGTGTCGAGGAGTTCCATTAACAGCCTTGTCATCTGCTCAGGGAAAGACTACAGGTCATCTGGGCAGTGTCCCAGAACCAGGCTACCAGGGCAAGAGCTGGCTACCAGGGCCATGAGAGAGAGCCAAATGGGGACAAGAGACCCCCTCAGGGGCTGGAGGGCAGGAGCTGGTGGGCGACCTTTGACTCCTGCTCCAGCAGGCTCCCGACCCATGCTCCTTCTAAGCTCTGTCCCTTGGCAGAGTAATTGAGACCAGAAGCAGCTCTCCCACAGCTGACAAAGGCCCCTTGTTCCAGGGCTCCTCACACCGTGCTCTGAGCCAGCAGCCAGCAGCCCTAGGAGAAGAGCACAGCTGCTCCTCACAGGACAGGGTCACCTCAGACCCTCCATCACGGCTGCTCCAACTCCACCACCTCGAGAACAGACCCTGACGTGGCCACCCCCGTGCAAACCCAGAGGACTCTGGCAGGTAGCAGCAGCCTTAGGAGGGGACTTCTTGGACAAGGTATCTCCAGAATCCCTGGAGTGAGGAGCAGCTGAGTCCGCCAGCTTAGGGCAAAGGCCCTCGTCATCACCCAAGTATTAAATGTTCCAGGCCCTGTCCCAAGGGCATCAGGGAATCTCACATTCAGTTCTCATCATAACCCAGTTTACAGGCCAAGAAACCAAGGCCGGGACGGGTGGAACAACTCACCCCATTCTCTCAAAGAACGAACAGAAGGAGCAACACACGGAGCCCTGGCTCTGTCTGGCCTCGAAGCCTCTTCCAGGCTGGCTGAAGGAGCAAATCCTCTCATGGTTTCCTTACTACGTTGGGAAGTCCTGTTCTCTCAGGATCCTCTACTCCGTGTTTGTCCCTAACAGGGGGCCCAGCAGACAGATTCAAGGATAAAACAGGGAAAGGCCTGGACGTGACGCAGCCCTCTGACCTGCTCCTCCAGTCACTCCTGCATTCCCCTGCATCTTAGGAGATGGCAGTGAAGAGTGGAATTAGTTCCCACTGACTGAGGAGGAAAATGAGGCTCCAAGAGGCCAAGGAACCAGGAGTTAGTTCTCTGACCCACAGCCCAGGGCTCCTCCCAGTCTCAGGCCATCAGGCACCACACTCAGTAACTGCCGAGAGGAAGATGGACAGGAGAGCTGAGGAAGAAAGGAGAGGAGACAGAGCCCTCCTGAGGGGCGGGAGGTCAGAGGTGGCTTAACCACACCAGGCTCTGTCCTGGGGTCACAGAACTCTGCTATCTTTTCACAGGTGGAAGTAACAAGCATCCCATGGCGCTAGGAAAGGAGACATGAAATGGCCACCTCCAAAGACTAGGCTTTTTTAATCCACTTAAAATTATGAGCATCTAAGATGGAACAAATACAAATGTCCACAGATGGATAAACGGTATATCCACTTATAAAATGTGGTATATCCCCAATAGTGAAGTACTACTCAGCCCTCAAAAGGAAGGGAGGGGGAAGACGCACGTGTGAACCCTGATGCTGTGGGATGGTCTGTATGTCAAATTGCTCTGATTGGTCAATAAATAAAACACTGATTGGCCAGTGGCCAAGCAGGAAGTATAGGCAGGACTAACAGAGAGGAGAACAGAGAATACAGGAAGGCGGTAGGAGTCACTGCCAGCCGCCGCTATGACAAGCAGCATGTGAAGATGCTGGTAAGCCACAAGCCACGTGGCAAGGTATAGATTTATGGAAATGGATTAATTTAAGCTATAAGAACAGTTAGCAAGAAGCCTGCCACGGCCTTACAGTTTGTAAGCAATATAAGTCTCTGTGTTTACTTGGTTGGGTCTGAGTGGCTGTGGGACTGGCAGGTGACAGAGATTTGTCCTGACTGTGGGCCAGGCAGGAAAACTCTAGCTACACCCTGAAGGCATTATGCTAAGTCGTCAAAGGAGGCGAGGAGAATGGTGGTTGCCGGAGGGTGGGGGAGGGGAGAAGGGCAGTTAGCATTTGATGGGTCCATGGAGCTGTCAGAGAGGAAGGTGAAAACTTCCAAAGCCACATGGTGGTGATGGTTACAAGAAAATGTATGAACAGATTCCCACAAGATTCCTCTGACCTATACAGGTGTGCTGTGGCCTGTTCTGGCCTTCCTACCTCTCCTTCCCCACAAAACAAACAAACAAACAAACAAACAAACAAACAAAAGGGTGGAGCAGGGCACAGTGGCACATTCCTATAATCCTACACCGGGGAGACAGAGGCAAGAGAATCAGGAACTCAAAGTCAGCCTTGGCTACACAAGAATACGAGGCCAGCCTGGGCTATACGAACCCTTGTATGGGGGAATAGAAAATTAAGAATGTTTAGATACTGTCAGATCTGCCAGTTTGGGCACCAGAGGTAGTAGACTGGACTTCCTGACTTCCGCCCTTTATTTATAATCCCTTTTAAGTGGCTTGGTCATAAATGTCAAAGAAATCCCCCCAGCTTGCCTTTCCCCTTCAGACCCAGCCAGCCAGGACAGGTTGGACCCTGGGAATATGCTAATCGGCCAGCGGGTAGGTCTCAGTTGGGGAGATCACATCTGGAGTCTGGAGTGGTGTAGCTGGAAATAGACTAGGATAAACATAGAGGCATCCCCTGGGAGCAGGGAACCAAAGCAGACTAATGGGGGATGCTTCAGGCTGAGCTGTTACCCTGGCCTGGCTGGGCTGTGGGTAGACCAGCGGAGAAGAGATACAGTGGGGAGGCTGGACAGCAAATTCCCAAGTAATAACCCAGTGGGTCTGGAAAGAAAGGGATGACTCCTAAGCCTGGAAGAGAGATGGACCAAGCCGCTAAGGCGTTTCAATAAATCTGCAGCGGCAAGGGCAGAGGTCTGGAAGTCCCACACCGTCGCCATCCTACCTATGAGCACTGCTATGTGCTCATCCGCCCTGCAGCCAACCAGGCTGGGCCAGCTCTGGATGGGGGTCCCCGAACCTGTGAGAACACAGACAGGCTGTGTGAAGGGAGGCAGGCCACTCATCCTTTTCGGTCTTCGATTCCTTCTCCTCAAGACAGGATCAAATTCCTTTGGCCTCAAACCCTACAGACATCTTCTTTTAGTCACCCCTTGGTCCCCTCCCGCGTGCCTGGCTCACAGCCCCTCCTGTTCAGGGCAAGCTGGATGCCTTCATTTCCTGGGCTACTCCCTGCACATTCCGGCCCCCATGCGCCTGCCCTAAGGGTTCCTCCCCAAAATGCCTGCCTCGCTTCTGCTGACCCAGAACCCACCAGCTAAAGGAACAACGCCTTAAGAGGGCAATTACCATGCCTCTATATAAACTGATTGAAAGTACTTTCAATAATGTGCTTTTAAAAGGTAGATCTAAAGACTATGCCATGAAAATAGAAAAAAAAAAAAACATACAAAAACACACACTATGATTAAGCCTACTTAAAGGTGTACATACCCAAGAAAGGGGGAAAAAAAAGCACAGAATTACATAATAAAGGGGCGGCTCCAGGGCTGTGGGACAGGTTTCTATAGTGCTGGGCTCTTCCTCAGTCCTCTGTTGGCATCTTGTACTGCTCCCTGGTGGCCTGGGATGTAATGGCATCCTAGCCCTTCAATCTGACAGGGTACCCTACACTTCTGGGTGCTCGCTACAGGGGCACTGGAATCTCTCACCTCCACATTTATAACCCTGACTGGCTCTTTTCCATGCAATCTACTTCTTTCTAGGTATACTAGGCAGAGATGCCCTGTGCCCAGAGGTGACGGCGCTCCAATCAAAGGCAGTCTGAGGCTCTTTTGGTTTTTCGAGACAGGGTTTCTCTGTGTAGCTCTGAAGCCTGTCCTGGAACTCACTTTGTAGCCCAGGCTGGCCTTGAACTGACAGAGACCCGCCTGCCTCTGCCTCCCGAGTGCTGGGATTAAAGGTGTGCGCCACCACCGCCCGGCCCGGAGGCTCTTCTTATGCCAGACCGCAGAACATCCCTCCAGCTCCTTGACCAGACCATTAGCCATGCCAAGACCTTTCACCTGGGCTGCAAGATTCTTGATCAAAGGACCAAGATGCAGAGACACAGCACCAAGGAGATAGTGTGGCCTTCTCTACATCCAGGCAGCAGAGGCACCTTGGCCTCGGTGTCCTCGTCTGTGGCGTAGGACAGGGAGGTCGCCTTCCTTGCAGAGCCGTAGCAGGCTCACCTCAGGCAGCACTTGGATAGGGGGCTTCCAAGAGCAGAGTCCTGGACACGCATGGTAGTGACCAGAGCTCCCAGCTGTCCGCACTGAAGGCTGTATCCAGCCAGGCCTCCAGCTCCAGCTGCTCTGCTACCACCATGGCCAGAGAGAGCAACTCATCGTAAGAGCAAGTGCTTAGCACTCAGATGAGGAGCCCCCTGGCTGGGCTGCGTGGAGATGAGCTGGGGAGGAAGGGGGCTTTCTCTCCACCTTCCCATTGGGCATTCCTTGGCTCCCAGCTCCACCATCAAGTCACCTTTGGCTCCAGCCCTAGGGCCCACTGAAAGGAAGCCACCTGGGCTCCGGAGCTGAGCCCGTTACCTGCCTTAGACACGTGGCAGCTCTGGGAACAGGTTGTTCTACAGCTCTGTGGGACCTGGCCATTGGGACCGTCCAGTGCAGACTCTCCCAACAGCCTGGCTATCCTGAGTGGTTCCGAGGCAGTTACAGAGCAAGACCTTATGAGCCCACAGCACCCCCTCCCCAGCGCACAGGAGACTGGTGAGGTAGCACCATGGCTCAGAGCCCAGGGCCGTGCTCAGGAGGCTGAGTGCTAGGGCCCTTCAAAGGCCTCTGGAGGCCTTGGGCTTCGAGCTGCCCACTCACTGGCCTGGTCAGCTGGCAGCAGGAACGTCTGTGTTTCTTTTAATATCAACTCCCAGGCATTTCACATTCCTCGAAGCTTAAACACAGAAACATTTCCCTTAGCAGAACGTGCTTTCTGCTTTGCCAAATACAACCTGGAAGCCTCCCTCCCCCACTCCCTCCCATCTGCTCCTGTCTCCAAGAGTCAATGATCTATGGCGTCTCCTCGGGCTCTAAGCAGCACACTGAGGGCAATCGCAGCGGGGCTGCCATCCAGGTGGGAGACTCCTGGCCCTGGTATCTGAATGGTAGAGAGGCTGTGGGCCACGATGCTCTCTGAGCTGGCTGCCCCGGTCACCTTTGCTTTTCACAGCCACCAGCGGTCCAGGCAATGCGGCAGCTTCCCACATCTCTTGGCTGGGTGTCCCCTACCTAAAGGCTGGCCAGGCAAGCCTGGAATCCATTCCCTGCCTATTCCTTGGGCCGTGCCCAAGGAAACAGAGGTGGGATTCCTGCTACTTAAGAGGCCATGTGACAGGGATTGGATTTAAAGAGCTTTCTGTCATCATCCTCATTCCTGAAACAATGAAGGGCTGGCACAAGGTTGCCTAGCAGCACTGTCTCCCTGGAGACAGCACCAAGGAACGGGGTACAGGCCCCTCAGCACCAGGAAATCCGTGCTTAGGAACACGAGGCAGACGGCTGGGCCTCTACTGGAGGGCAGCACTCCTCAGACACAGAATACAGGACAGGTGGGGGATGGGGACACCCACACAGTTCCCAATGGCACCCAGTCAACATCCAGATATAAAACCTCAGCCTCAACACGCGCCAGAGAACAATCATTTCCTAACAAAAGGCCTAGAGAGATGGCTCAGTGGTGAAGACCACTTAGAGGACCCAGGTTCAGCTCCCAGCACCCACATGGCAGCTCACAACCATCCTTAACTCCAGGGGATCCATCACCCTCCTCTGGTTCTGTGGGCACCAGGCATATACATGGTGAACACACATACATGCAGATAAAATATGCATAAACATAAAATAATAAAAACAAATATTTAAACAAAAGGTGACGCTCCTTGCTCAAGACTAACCCAGTGAGCCTATTGGGATCAAGGGTTAAGAAACCTGGAGCACCAGTGCCTATGGCCCAGCCTTGCCATTATCTCCCTTGATTTCACCGTCACAGATCCTACGGCCACTGTGTCTTCAGCATGAGGCCACGTAAAATGCCAGGCAGCAGCGTGAACGGCCCCATGCTAAGGTTATCCCTAAGCAGATAGCAACCGTCTTCAGAACTGGCACAACGTTCCAGCGATCAGAGTACGCACAAGACCTTTTTCCCCATTTCCATCTTAAGGGCCCCAAGAAATATGTGCACTCACCCTGAGGATCTGACTCGACTGAGATTCCAAGGCCCCACCCAGGGACACTGACTCCCAACACAGGCGAAGACAGTGTAGCTATTTGGAGCCCAGCTGCCCAGCCCATCCTAAGTCCTTCTGGGAGAACATCGACCAGCGGGGGACATGCGACTCCCTCCTGCCTCACGCTCATAGCACATACTGCTCATTACAGACAGCGACCTCTTTTCCTGCTTCTGACATCCTTGGAATGCTTCCCAACACAGTGTCACACAAAAAGCCACCAACAGACTGAAAGTAACTGTGGAAACCAAGGCAGCTCCTCCCTTAGAGCCAGCTACCTTGCAGGAACAGGGTGGTCTACCTGAGCCAGGTATGGTGGCTGGGAATCCGGTATCTATGGGGCAGCTGGAACATGGCCAGGAACCAGCTTTGGGGAACTTGTCTCAGCTGTGAGCCAAAGTCACAGAAGATCAAAGGACGTGCGAAGACCCCTTAACTGTCTCAGCCTGGCTCCTTACCTGGATCTGCCCCTTGCCCATGATCTTGTCCACAATCTCATTGTTGTCCTTGTTGACCTTGGTCTTGTCATAGCACTTCTCATAGCACAGGATCCTCAGGGACTGCGAACCCTCCAGCTCAATCTCAAACTCCTGGTGACAGACAGAAGGAACACAGGCTCTGAGTCCCCGAAGGCTGTGCGGCTTCCCGGCTTCCCAGCAACAGTGGGCCTTGGCTGTGCAAGGCAGAGGTGAGCAGGACCCGGGAGGACCACATCACAAGACACAGAGGGGCGGGCACTGGTACTTTCTGGAGACCTCCAGGTGACTGGTGGAGCAGGGTATGGGAACCTTAGCCGACAGCCCAGGATTCATTGACCTAAACACTGGTCTGCAGGCAGATGACTAACGGGAAGTACCGGGTAAGGGAGACACAGCTGGTCCAGCCACCCGCAGCAGAGAGGCATGCTCAGTGACAAACTGGGACACAAGCCTCCTCTACTCACCTCATCCCACTTGGGCTCTGTCGTGTCCCGAAACACCCTGGTTTTAGCTTTGCTGACAAAATAGCCAAAGGAATCCACCTCCAGAGTACAGTACAGATCTGCAGGGGAAACAGACAGACCGAATAAGGCCCGAACAGCCCAGAAACAGGGCCAGGGCCCAAGGAGTGGTAGTCCAGGGCTCAGGAAGGAAAGGGTACAGGCTCTGAAGGGCAGGGCCTGAGCCTTGGGATCAAGGGTGCAGCATCTGTATGGACTATGCCACCTGGGCAAATTCTTGGTGCCTCGGCTTCCCACGTACAAAGCAGAAATTGTATTAGTGACCGTAGGGAGATGCCAGGAGACCAGGGCAGGAAATGAGCCTGAAAAGGCTTTGAACATGCCAAGACACTGGCCATTCTTGTGTTTCTCTGGGTATGCTGTAGGTGTTCTGTAAATTCAGTGTCGCTCAGTCTTTTTGAGCTCCTAAACCTTCAAGGACAAAGGAGACCTGCTTCCTGTCTTTGAAGTGCTCACAGCAGGAGAGGCACATTATAAAAGACACCACAGCAAGGCAGATGCCAAGACTATACTTCACCCTGAGCATGATGGGGACACAAAGCCTGTTCACCCCAGAAGCATGGGGAGGCTTCCCAGCAACACTGACCAACTGAATGGATGTTTATGGGCCCATAGCATGAACTTGTTATGAAGAAGCAGGAGGCAGGAGCCCTGAATTTCTGAGCCTGTGTACTATATCAATAAGTCACTTCATATCCCTGTGACTCAGGTCCCTCATCTGACACACAGGAACTGTAAACTGACTGGACAAGAAGTAGAATAAGAGGTTTAATTGAAGATAGGTGTGATGGTTGCATGCCTTTAATCCCAGCACTCAGGAGGCAGAGGCAGGCAGATCTCTGTGAATTCGAGGCCAGCCTGGTCTACAGAGTGAGTTCTAGACCAGCCAGTATGACATGGTGAGATCTTGTCTTGAAAAAAAAAAAAAATTTTAATTGGGATAGAGTATTGCTTAGCAGTAAAACATTTACCTATTATATGCAAGAAATGAGGATCTATCTCCAGTATCCCAAACACTGCATACACACACAGTAATATTTAAGCCCAGTTTTAGGTCAATAAAAACAGATGTAATTGCCTTAATTTTTATTTTTTTGAGGCATAGTAGTACACTTCTTTAATTCCAGTACTCAGGAGGCAGAGGTAAGTAGATCTCTGAGTTTGAAGCCAGCTTGGTCTACATAGCAAGTTCTAGGTCAACCAGGGCTACAGAGAGACATTCTCAAACAAAATTTGGAAAAAAAATCTGTTTAGATTTATTTTATGTATATGAGTGTTTTGCCTGCACATATGTCTATGTACTACATATGTACCTGGTGCTTGTGGAGGCCAGAGGAAGGCGTCGGATCCCCTGGAACTGGAGTTACAGATGGCTGTGACCCACGATGTGGGTGCTGGGAACTGAACCCAGGTCCCTCTCCAGGAGCAACAAGTGCTCTTAACCACTGAGCCATCTCTCCAGGCCTGTGACTGCCTTTTATGGAGAAGTAAGCTGAGGCTCAGAAAGGTTAGAAAACATGCCCAGGGTCACAGAGTTTACAATCACAAGACCTGGGTATGAGTCTAGGTGTCTGCAGTTCAAGAGGAAAGACCTGAAGGAGAGCAGATCTTGGAGACAAAGGGGAAAAGTAACTTCGCTGACAAAAAGAATTGGCTTCTAGACTTTGAGGGAAAATCCCACAACTCCAAGCACGTTGGCAGGGCCCCAGCTCGGGGAGATCAGAGCTGAGCAGATGAGGGGGCCTTGCTATGAAAGATGGACAGTGGCCACTCAACTTCTTCCTAGGGTCGAGGAGGCACTTACTGGCTGATTGTTTAAACCCCTTGGCGGAGTGGACGATGACGTGAAGGAAACCATACAGTCCTGGAGACTCGTCGTCTGCAAGAGAGCAAAGACCGGAGGCTAGAGGTGCCAGGGACTCACCAGCTCTTCCACCCAGGCCTGGTAGGAAGGCAGACAGGGGGCCTTGGTCCACAGCACCACCTGGTGGCCGGCTGGGAAACAAGTCCAAAGAACACTGTTTTCCCACAGTGTGAGCTACCCTAGGAAGGGAGGGATCCCTCTCCCCTCTGTTCAGATTGGGAACTAGAACAAATGTCTTAGGCCAGGCATTTAGTACCTTCCCTCCCTCGGAACACAGCTTATCCCAAGGCTGCCCTCCTCTGCCTAAAATGGAAATGAAATGATTTGAGTCACTCTGTTCTAATGGAAAAGAAAAGGCTCCAAGGAAGGCTTGGCCCTTGTTTGGGACACAAAGGTCCCCAGGTGAGCCTGAAATCCCAGCACGGGGAAGGCAGAGACTGGAGGTTCACAAAGCGGACACCCTCCCAGCACCCAGGAGCACACTCTGGGCCAGTGCCTAGCCTCATCACAGATCTCCCTTCTTAGAACCACCCGCAAGCTCCTTGCTTGGCATTCAAGGCCCTCCATGTCTACCTCCTAAAACACCTGTCCTGATTTCTCATAGCCTTCTCCAGTCTACCGACTGTCTCGTCCTTCCCCCGAACCCCTGCTCCATTCTGCGGCCTTCTGCTCTGGTTTGGAGACTTCTTCATGAACTCAACACCACCCCAGTGCTCCAGGGCACAGATTTTTCCCTCAAACTAGAAGGAGCCAAGGAACACCTGAGCCCTTCAGAGAGTACCTCCCATTTACAATCCCTGTGCACCGGCAGGAGAACAATTCCAGTCACATTGGGCAGAGAGACCAGCCATTAGCAGCCACACCTTTCCTTGGTCCTTGTATACGACCCCTAGCAATGTTCCAGTAGCCTAGACCTGCTGGCTGGCCTAGAGTTCCAAATCTTACCATCTTTATTGCTGGTGACAGGAATGTTGTGCACAGTCCTAAGCTTGAAACAGGATCCCGTGAGCACCTGGAGCTCCACAGAGCTCAGGACAAAGGCCTGGAGATCTGTGGGAGGAGCCAGGAGGAGACAGAGCTTCATTATAGGTTCACTAGGACCTGCAGCTCTTCCTTGAAGATGCTTCAGGGAACCAGCTTTAGTGTGGCGTTGGTTCTTTGGGCAGAGGGGAAGTCCTGCAGGTGTCCACACGATCGTGGTTGTGGGTGCTGTCAGGGGCAGCAGTGAGTAAAGAGGCTCAGGTGTGTGGGTGGGAAGCAAGAGGAGGGAGGACACCCAACCCAGAGCCCTAGGTGGCCTGCTATGAATTCACTGTGTGCCTTAGTCAGACCTCAACTGACTACGGTAACATCCCAAGAATGCCACCTCCCCAGAACCTCGAAAGGTCACTACGAGGGCTGAAGAGAGTCACTGGACATGCCAAGCTGGGAGAGACACAAAGGACGCCCTCCGAACAGCATGGGACTGGATGGGGCTTTACCTTTCTTCTGTAGCTTCTGGATTGCTTCTCTCCACTCCGACCTCTCATAGTCAGAGGACAGGAGAAACAGGTAACTCTGGAGGGAGAGAGAAGAGGTCAGTGCAGTGACCGCAGCTGGACAAGGTGTACCCCCAACTTCTAGGCTCCCCATCCAAGCCTCTTCTTACTCAGGCCCCTCTGAGACTGAAGGAAGAGGCAGCTAGGGTGGGGCTGTCCTTTTAGGAAGCCAGGTTAACAAGAGTGGCAGTGCCAACGGTGGCCAGCAGAGGGCAGTAGCTTCCTGCTACCAAAGAGAGCTGTCTAGGGCTGTGGCAGCTTGCTTGGGAAATGGGGGTCCCAGCCCCCGGTCCCTGATTCCCATGGGTCAATGCCAGAAGTGGGCATCCCTGAACGAAGGGAACAGGTAGCCCTCCACCCTGCTCCTCCTGACCTTTCCATTCCGATTGTGTATCCGGAACGGGATTGTGGGGGAATTGAGCAGCAGCAAGAACTCGTTCTCGAACATCTTCTTTTTGAGGCGCTCAATGGCTCGGCTCTGTCCCTTGTTGGCCTTCTGCAGGGGACAAGACATGGGTGTTTTCCCTCGTACAAAAACTTCACATCTCGCTCAGCTGCGCTAAGCACGACATTCTCCTGTGTGCTAATCGGTTTTTTACTTGCCGTATTTCATGAGGTTTTGATATCTAGGGCTTAGGTATGCATCTCCTAAGAGCCAGCTAATTCCTACCTAACCCTTCTGTGAGTTTACCATTCACATGCAACTAACACAAGGCTGCAGCCCTGACCCTCTTTACAGAACATCCAATGTCAGGCCAGATAACTAGACCACCCCGAAGCCAGAGCCCCCCCAATAGTATGGGTACTAGCCAATCCTAGGCATCTCCTTTACTGTGCTTCACCGAGGAAACCCAAGGACCTGACTAGTCCTGGATAATTGTAGTACGGCCTCTTCTCACAGATTCTGTAAGTGAACTCTCGGAGTCTCCCCCGACACTCATCAGCCTCTATTTGCAAGCCCTCAGACACCCTGCAGCATTGAGTCCCAGCTGCTGATCTGACAGCAGGGCCGCTGAGCCTGGTCTGTGGTCACATATGCCGCCCAAGCTTGCCCGCTCGCTAACAAGTCTGTCCCGCACTGCCCAAGTAGATTTCTCCAATCTTCCAACTTTCTATTTCATTGAGGAAGCTTCCTGTACTTCAAATCTCAGGGTCACTGAAATTCCCACGCTCTTTGATTTGGATGAACCTCCTCTTTTTTCCTTCATGGATGTGTGTGATGTGCATGTGTGTGTTCATGTGTGTGCTCACATACACGTACATGCCCAAAGTCTTGATAGCCAGCTCGCTCTGGGTAATTCCAAGTGCTGGAATTACAGAAGGGCCCCTCCTTCAGCTAGTGCTCACACTGGTTCTTTTCATCTGCTACGGCAAACGTTTTAACCACTGAGCTATTTCCCCAGCCTTAACATTCGAGTCTGGCAAAACTCGGCGCTGGAGAGATGGCTCAGAGGTTGGGAGCACTGGCTGCTCTTCCAGAGGAATCAGGTTCAATTCCCAGCACCCACATAGCAGTTTACAACTGTTTGTAACTCCAGTTCCAGGGGATCTGACACCTTCACACCAATGCACATAAAATAGTTAAATAAATTACCAAAAAAAGTATATTTAAAAAAAAAAAAAAAAGAGTCTGGCAAAACTCTAACAAACCTCGCAGGCAGCCCTTCCTGTAGGAAGAAGGTAATCAACTTTCTCTGCCAATTGAATGCACACAACTGTCCAGCCATGTCACTTGTAGAGACTCGAGACACAGGGCAGTAATGTGCACTGTAGACCTGCCTCCTATGGGGAAGGAACCAGGGACACTCCAAATGCACGTTTGACAGTTGAGACAGAACATACTGTAGCTGCTAACGGGAATCTGACAGTCCAGAGTTCCAGGTGTGGTTCTGTGAGAAGCTTAGAAAGTACCAGAACAGGACACATGGTCTTGTGACACACCCCCTCCGCCACATACACACCCACACACACTTCAAGTTGTTCATAGTGTAAGGTGAGTGATAATCACGTTTCCTCTACCTACTAGTACTGTAAGCACTTATTACACTGACAACCAGAAAAATGAGTTTTAAAAATTATCATATTTATTTGTATATTTTTGATTTTTTGAGACAGGGTCTCTCTGTGTAGCCTTGGCTGTCCTGGAACTCGCTCTGTAGACCAGGCTGGCCTCAAACTCAGAGATCTGCCTGCTTCTGCCTCCCGAGTGCTGGGATTAAAGGTGTGCGCCACCACCGCCCAGCTTTGATTCCTCCTCTTTAAAAGTTCGAACTTTCTAGCTATTTTGTGCAATTTTTCTACAGCATGGTCTGTGAATACAACCCACAGGCTATGAGGTTTTTAAAAAGATTAGAGGTTCACTTTGTGGACTAATAGAGACAACTATTTGGGGATGTTCTATGCGTGACAAGAATCTCAGGGTTTCTTTTGTCTTTAAGGTTTATTTATTTTTATTTTACGTGCATTGGTATTTTGCCTACATGTGTGTCTGTGAAGGTGTCAGATCCCCTGGAACTGGAGCTACAGACAGCAGTAAACTAGGTGCTGGGAATTGAACCCCGGTCCTCTGGAAGAGTAGCCAGTGCTCTTAACCGCTGAGCCATCTCTCCAGCCCAAGAATCTCAGTTTTCTTTCTTAGCATACGTTTATTGCCTAACAGATGAGGATGGCCAACTGTGGTACTCGGGTCCACTCTCCCTATTACCTGCCCTTTAGAGGTGCCAGCTTCTCATGAGGCCTCCTGTGCTGTTCAGGCTGCTTTTTCTCAAGAAAGCCTCTCATTCCTCCTCCTCTATCCCTTTCTACATTGCTCAACAAACACCAAGGAAGCGTTCCCTAACACAACCCACCAGCTCGAGGCACCGGTCCCTGGCTCCCTCAGGGCTGACACAGCAGGGCTCCCATTCTTGAACCCTGCCTCCCCCATCACAGCCAGCCCACCACCTCCCCAGAACACCCAGTTCAAAAACATGCACTGACCTCCTTCTGGATCTCACTCTTGAGGGCAGAGATCTTCATTTTCATGTCCTCTAGCTCGTGGTCTGGGAAGGGGTGCACCTGGGGACTGGCCTCTGACTCCTCAGGGGATGGGAACACTAAGTCTGCCAGGGGGATGTACCACTTACAGTCATATTGCTGATGCTTTCTGTAAGCAAGCAGGGAGATGTGAGCTGAGCAAAGAGGCCTCTTCAATGCAAACTGCTCACCCAGAGCAAAAAACGACCCACAAAGGGATCTGCCAAGACTCAGGGGAGGCAGGAGCACTCCCTGCCCTTGAGGACATCAAGCACACACATGTTGAGAATCAGGTCTGGGTCCTCATCTTGATAGTCTTTTCACCCAGTAGGATTAGTGCTTCTAAACATCCAAATTATTGTGTATTGAGACGAATGAAGAAGCCTTGTTGGCTGGGCTCATGTTTTCTTACCATGTGCCTCGCACCCTGCCAGCTTCTCTGGTCTGTCCATATTGAAGCTCACATTCATTGTCCTTTACAACGGGGATGGGCTACAGATGCTATTCTGAATGCCAGTTCTGATCCATCGAGATCACACAGAGCCCTGGGCTGAGGGTTATGAAACTACACCCAAGCTGGTGGCATATGACTTTAATCCCAGCACTCAGAGGCAGAGGCAGGTGGATCTCTATAAATTCAAGGCCAGCCTGGTCTACATAGACAGTTCCAGACCAGGCAAGGCTGCATAGCAAGACCATAGATCGCTGGATCAGGCAAGCTAGCTAGCTAGCGACATCCACACCTAGTGGGAGAGGGTGCCGTGGCTGATGATTACTATCTGCTGTGGGAGAAGGACTGAAGGTGGAGGGCTCCATGTCTTGCCAGTCATGCTGCAGACCCTGTCCCCATGACCTCCCTTCCCAGCAGACACTCGTGGCTCATGAATGTAACACAGGAGCTTCAACACAGTGCACTGCTTACTACTGGCACCTCCGCGATCTCGTTCCTGGGAGGCGTGCCCTCAGCGGAAGCCCACAGGGCCTCCTCCCTGCTCTGACTTCCTCTGAGAATTAGACTTGCTTCCAACTCTTGTGTTTCCCTATGGTCCCTTATGTTTCAATAAGCACACAGAGCTCCTTCTACAGTGTGAGGCAACATAGTGAGCACATAGTAGGTTATAAATGTAGCTGGAAGAATACGTGGGTAAATACGGAGCAACCTTTTCCGGTCATGCACAAAGTGTGTCCACACTACTGAAAAGGAGTTGAAAAGGAGCTTCTGAGTTTTTAGGGTTCAAATCCTATCTCCTCCATTTCTAGTTGTGTGACCTTAGGCAACCTATCCGCCTTCTCCATGACTTCTGACTGTGAGACAGGAAACAATAACCACTCTGTGAATATGATAGAAAGATTAGAATGATGTATCTGAAACAACGTCATAGCACTTGGAGTGGCAGCAGCCCTCAACAAATGACAGCAGATGTAATGAATATTCACAGAACTGTAGTTAGCTGGGAGTGGTGGCGCACACCTTTAACCTCAGCACTTGGAGGCAGAGGAAGGCGGATCTCTGTGAGTTCGAGGCCAGCCTGGGCTACAGAGCGAGTTCCAGGACAGCTAGGGTTGTTACACAGAGAAACCCTGTCTTGAAAAACCAAAACCAAACTTTGTCTAATGAGGAGAGAATTCTTGCGTAAATTATGGCATACGCACTTAATATCACGCAGAAAAGTAAAGCGGTGGCTATGACGTTCGGCATCAGTAAGAAAAATGCTTATGGCAAGGAAAAGGCAGAGCCCAAGCTAGATGAAGCGGCTCACACCGTTAATCTAAGTGCTGGGCAGGCACAAGTGGCAGATCTCAATGAGTTCAAGGTCTGCATAGTGAGTTCCAAGACAGCCAGAGCCACAAAGAGAGATGCTGTCTTGAAAATGCCCCCTCCCAAAAAAAATAAATAAAAAAGCAGAGCCTCCAATTGGGCATTCTCTGTTAGTACAACTGTGAGAAAAAGCAGAAAACCATTAAAAAAAAGAGTACGGGAAGAAATACAGTCACAGAAGACTTAACGCTTATCTTCAAGTAGGTTATGTTTTCCTCTAATATATTACCTTTATCATTGAAACAACACGATTCTTCTTTAGAAGAGATTACACAGTAAAGCCAAACTGAACGTATGTGTGTGTGGTCCCACACTGTAACCCTGGACGCCTTAAACTTGCTGTGAACTCTCTGTGTTAGCTTCCCTACAGATGTGAGCCACCACTCCTGGGTAACACGCGGGCACTCCCGCTGTCCCCGACTGTGACCCCTGTGAGCCACCACTCCTGGGTAACGCGCGGGCACCCCCGCTGTCCCCGACTGTGACCCCTGTGAGCCACCACTGCTGGGTAACACACGTGGGCACCCCCGCTGTCCCCGACTGTGACCCCACTCGGCCACCACTCCTGGGTAACGCCCGGGCACCCCCGCTGTCCCCGACTCTGACCCCACTCCCCACATTCTCACCCTGCAGAGGTCTTCTTCAGCTTGGCACACAGTAGGACATCTGTGAAGAGAAAGACGTGCCGCAGCTTCCGGGAGCTCTCAGACATTTCTACCAGGAAGCCATCCTTCACCAGCTGCCGAGTCTGAGGGAGACAGGACACCCCGACCTGCTCAGAGCGGAGAGAGCAGCCAGGCCCGGCCTGCACCGCACTGGCTGTGGAGTCTTGACTGGTGAGAATCCAGACTCCGTCCTTCCCCAGCTGCACTCCCCTCTAATCTCGGATTTCCTGTCTGAACAGCGCAGAGGGTGGGATCTGCGCGGGAAGCAGCATCCACCATGGGATGGCAGTGCGTGGACACACGGTGTGCCAGTAACGTAACTCAGTAACCGCACCCTCTCCCACAGCTCTCGGCAGCTGGCCCTGGATCAAAACTCTCTGGAGTGACTTGGTTTCTCCATCCTTGGCCACCAACACCTCCAACCTCACAGCCCTCCACCCCCCAGTGGAGAGTTTGATCTAGTTTTGGCTCATCTTGCCCGGCCAACCTACTCAGGCTCCTCCACGCTACTACTTCTCAGTGGATTCTTCAACTATGGATGAGAGACCCTGGGCTTCCCCAGGGGGGAGGGACTGCAGTGATCAGAGGCATTTCCCTGTCTACGAGACAGGCAGCGTCTCCTCCCTGCCACCCTCGGAGCTGGCGGCCTTCTCGGGAGCTGTCACCATCCATCTCTTCCAGCCTCCTCTGTGTGCACTCTATACTGTGTGACCTACATACACTACTGCTGTGGGTGAGCATGCTGAAAGGCTATGATTAAGACAACCTGAAACCGATAAGTGCTCTATGCCTTCTAGAGATTTTATTTTCCAGATACCCCCACACCAAGACGAACTAGTGCCGTTTTCTGAGGCGCTGCAAACCAGGGCTGGGAGCTGTGTACAGACAGCTCCATGGCCCATTAGTCATGCTCCAGACCCTGTCTCTCATTACTTCCCTTCCCAGCAGACATGGGAGGCTCATAAACGTAACAAAGGAGCATAAACCCAGTCAGCCTTCCCTCCTAAATGCTACTTAATTATCTCGATGAGACAGAAGGTACTGAATCTGGGCCGGACTGTTGACCCCTGAGGGTCACAGTCTCCCCAGTTCTTCACACGCCTTTCTCCCTCTTCCATCAGGAAGCTTCCCACACCATCCCAGGGGAGCCAAAATGCCACATCTAGGTGTTTCCAAGGACATTTCAGCAGCCTGGGAGGCCTAAGCCACCTCCAGGACTAGCGCTTTCTGCTGCTGGGCCCGTTGCCTAGCTCCGGCCTACCTATTGTGTAGACGGAAGCGTCTCCCAGGGCCTCCCTGAGATCGTCACCCCAACTGGAGCAAGGAGACGTATCGAGAATGAAGTACCCAGAGGCCCAGCGTCTGGTGGGGGCAATGTGTGAAGTTTTGCAGCCCAGTAAACATCTGATTCTGACATTTTTGTTAAAGGACCCTTGTCCCAGTCTCAGAGATCGACTAGGCTCAGTTTCCTTTCCTGTCTTAAGGTTATTACTGGGACCAATGAGACAGCATTCTTAAAGTTCTTAACTAGGACCTGACACGGTCTAGGTATGGCCGAGGGTGCAGGCCTCCCTTTAGCTGTGGGTACACAGGACACTCAGTACGATTTGCCTAGCATCAAGGACAGCAGGGACAAGGGACCTGGCCAACTGTCTGCTCAGTCTAGGTGTGGAGCTGTGCAGGGCCCAGAACTCACCTCCCCCTTGGGGGTTGTGACTGCAGTCCGGCGGGGATCAATGTCCTCATTGATGCTAGACAGGAAATTCTGGGAGATTCGGAGGGCATCCTGGAGCAGTGGGTAGTCTGGGTGGTCCACAGGTGTGTGCTTCAACAGATCCTGGGAAAGGAGGGGGCGGGGTGGTGAGCCGAGAGGAGCGGCTGGAGTTCAGTGAGAAGACAGTGGGGATCCTGCAATCCCCCAAAGGATTCTGAGGGGGCACTCTAGGACCCACACTCTAGTCCAGCTCTGCCTGTGCAACTGGACCTGATGAACCAGGGTCAGGGCAGCAGTGGTGATCTCTGCTGTAGTCATGACGCTTTTCCCTAGGGGCAGCAGCTGGGTCAAGCCTCCGCTCACCGAGCAGCTGGGGAACACGCTTCTGCCCACTGCACAGCTGCTTCTGCCCAGCTGCTCCCAGGACCCTGGAGACCACAAGGCGGGGATGAAGCAGCGGCAAGTGCCTGCCTCCCAGGGAGCATTTGGCCAAATAGCAAGCTCACTAGCCAAGCTATATTTAGGACCTGGCCCCGTTGGTATGGTTACCATAGGCTAGGCAGGCACAATCAGGGCCCAGGGACCCTCTGCCTTGCTCCCCAAATGGAGTCTCAGTGACTTCCAATGCTTCCACATAAAATTCCTAAACCGCCCCCCCTTCCCCCGCCCCGGCCACTCTGGGGCCCCACACTCACGTGTAGGACCAGGGTGCTCCGAGTGACTCGGTCAATAGGCTTGTAGAGCAGAGCTGTAAGGAAGGCGGACAAAGGAAACGGGAAATGAAGTCCAAACTCTGGGTCACAGAGATGGGCTGTTGACCTTTAATCTGTCTTGTTTCTCTGAATGAATACTCACTGGGAAGCCACGTGGGTTCTATGGCAACCCATACCTCTGTTTTTACTCCATGGATAGGCCAAATAAAAGGAACAGGGGACACACACAGCTCTGTCCACTCGGGCTCCCTCTCCACCTCAACCTTCCCCTCCTCACCCAGTCCTGTGTTGGCCAGGCTCTCACAGCTGAAACGCCCCTGGACCCCATCTACAACCACACAGACATACCCAAGGTAGACTCTGCGAGAGTTCAATACACTGTGGTGCCCTTGGGACCCCAGGATGGCAGGAGACACCTGCCACTGTTCCAGAAAGGATACCTCCCTCACGCCGGTCATTCTCATGCTCTTCCAGTCTATGACTGACATACCCAGCTAGGAACCTCACTCTGCATTCACCTTCACATAACTGGCCTCAGCTCTATGAAAAACGACTCTTCTTCATGCCCTCAACCCCATCGACCTAATCAGCTCAAGGGCCAAAAGGCAAGCCGGATCACCACCAAAAGGCTCCATCCTCAAGCCAGATCACCACCAAAAGGCTCCATCCTCAAGCCAGATCATCACCAAAAGGCTCCATCCTCAAGCCGGATCACTACCAAAAGGTTGCATCCTCAAGCCAATGGCAGACTGAGGGGCAAAGACTTCTTGAAGGAATTTGGGTAGAGTCTTGCTGTAGAAGCCCCCAAGAAGCTGGAAAAATCCAAAGTCAGCCAGGTCCCATGTGCCACGCTCCTCTGTGACCCAGACAATGAATAATGATCACCGAGATTCATTAGGGACAGTAGAGGCTGCAGCCAGCAACCCAACACTTCCTGTGTACTGGTCTTCCCAGCCTGGTGGGTCAATGCTGGCCCTACACCTGGATCTTCAAGTCCTGGGACCAGGACCTCTGGCCTCCTGCCACAGGTGCTCTATGCAAAATGTTGGCTGAAGAAAGAGAGCCCTAAGTGAATATCCTATAGAACCTGGCCAGATCCTAGACACTTCACACTGGAACCCCCGCCCCCCAACCAGTGTCCCAAAGCCCTAGATGCCTTGTGAACTGCTAAGCAAACACTTGAGGGAACATCCTGCTCATCTGAGGACGTGTTCTTGGGGTGTGCTAAGCGCCCTAGCCCTTGCTTGGCTGCCCATGAGGATCACCTGCCAGCTCTTAAAAGAAACAGATGTCCCCTCTACACTCCATCGACTAAATGAAGATCTCCAAAGGATAAAAAAGCTATTCTGCTGACATGGACATGTGTTAGCAGCCAGAAAACGCTGGTTTATGCAAACACAACACCTGTAACTTTTTTGTAGCTCTTTCTTAACTGGTCAATTCTAGCTACCCCCTGATGGCCCATGGGAGATGGAATAGGCAGATTCCTGGGTTTGGGGTGTGCCGGGACAGTGAGGGAAAAGCTTGGGCTTGGGTCTCATTTCCGAGGCTGTCTAAGGCACCCCGCCCACCTGTGGCTCAAGCATCTGCACCACAGTGGGGAGAGTCAGACTAGAACCACTGAGACCTGATGGCAGGTACAAGGTCAACAGACAGGCTGGGTGGGCCTGGAGTCGTCCCCACCCCCCCAGGAAAGCTGACACTGCACTGTCATCCTCTGCAGCCCTCTCTGGGTCCCAGGAGGGAGAGGTTTCTGACTAAGCTCAGAGTCTGCAGAAATGGTGGATCGGGTTTCGGAGGGGGGGGTATTAATACGCCTGAAGTCACACCTCAAGAGTCCATCTGACAGGGCCATGGAATGAATTCCGCAGTCCCGGCACTGGCCAAGGGGGATCAGATGGGTGGGAGGGGATTGGGCAGCGAAGGTTGCCCCCAGTGCCTTTGCTCGCCCTGGCTTCTGAATGACCCCCGCCTTGCTCCACTGGCCCCGCCCCTTCTTGTTCCTGGGCTCTGCAGGGCAGCCAATTTTCTTCTTCTGCTTCACGCTTTCCCCACTCTTCCTGGGATAGGTGCCTTCCAACAAGTTGTCTTGCCTGTCTCTCTCCCTCCTCCAGGAAGCCTTCCCTGACCACACCTTTATAAACACCAAAAGCCAGATCACCAATATGAACAAGCTGGTCTCTTCCCAGGTCTCACCGAACTGCCTCGTGGGCACTGTTTCCTGTCATTATAAAGTGACACAATTTTCACTAGCTCACTTGCACAGTGCACACTCAGGCACACGTTACTTGCCTATCATCACAAAGCCATGAGAGGTGGCTGGGCTTTGAATTTTGGTTCACCCATGTGCTTACAACGGGACTATCTTCTTCCTCAAGAGAGAGTTGGGGGGGGGGTGTGGAACTCCACGTGCAAGAGTTCTCCATCTCCCTAGGTGAGTGCTCGCTGTAGAGGCAGCTCCTCATCCTACTTCCCACTTTGAAGCAGACTTCAAAGATTCTAGGATCACGAGGACCAAAGAGATCCCTGGACTCCAGGTCTCGGGACTGCTTCAGTAAGACTGAGCTACCTTCTCAGGAGGGAAGAGGGAGCCGAGAGCTGACCCTTTTCCCTTGGTAGAAAACCAGCAGACACTTAACCAGCCCCTCAGCCAGGCCCAGCATTTCGTCCCTGACCCGACAACAGCGCTTCAAGACCCGCTCTTCACCGGGCCCCAGCCTGTTGGAATCAGCTGAAGGGCAGCACAAAGGCTGCTCCCACCATGAGCACGGGACACAGAGCAACCCGGGGAACGCGAGGGGGCAGTGGTCCAGAGCAGCTAGCTCCCTGACATACAGGCCTTTAGGAAAGAGCTGGAAACCTCAGCCGGCATCTTTCCTCCAGCAGACTGCCACCCCCCACCCCCCACCCAGTTCAGCCTGTAATGGGAGCCCTAGGTTACCACGGAGATAGGCACGCAGTGACTGAGGAGGGTGCAGACAGAACGCCTGGTGGGAAGGAGGAGGAAGGTCCTTCACCAGGTACCTGCCTCCCTGACCCACACAGACCCACAGCAGTGAGCCTGGAGGGCAGCATGTGGCCCTCTCACCCTGCCAGAGGCAGCTTAGGTCACCCGCCAGGTCTGGACTCCCTGCCTGCACCTGTCGGCATCCTTACGGCATCCCTACGAGCAGGAGCCTGGCGAACAGCATGTGCCCATCCCAGGACACCTCCTCACCCCAACTGAAGGAACAAGGGCAGGCACAGAGGCTGCTCCAAGTCCCTTCCACTGAAGTGGGCGTGTGACCTTCACAAAGCAGCAGCCGGCCACACCCCCCTCTCCGGCGGACCTTCTGCACTGAGTGTTGGGACCTGGGCTCGGGGTCTTTTAAGGGCTGTTAACACTGCTGGGGGGGGGGGGAACAACCAGCTAGCTACCCCCTGTTCTCCCAGAGCCGTCCAGAGAGGAGACAGCGTGTGCACTGAGCACACAATACATCGGCTGCTCAGCATCCTCTCTGCTCACGAAACAAAGAAATTCCCAACTTCTCTCTCCCGCTCAGGCTGGCGCCCTCGTGCCTTGAGGTGCAGCTGTCCAGACTGTCCCTCTCTGCTGCTCCCAGCTGTCCCTCGCCCCACCTCAGGCCATTAGGTACAGTCTGTCACCTTCCTGAGCCTCTTCGGGAAGTTGCTCAATGCCTCTCATGCACGCACATGCTCAACCACCAGTTTCACACACAGCCTCAGGAGTCCCTGGACCCTTCTAAGCCTGGACCCTCCATTTCAAAGATACTCTGCCCTTCTTCTGCTGTGCAGCCTCTGGATTTCAACTCCAGACTGACCCCAAAGCAAACCCAAGTGGGTTCAGCCACATGACCGTCCTCCCTTCCCTGCAGCCCCTAAATCCTGCTGACCAGACTGAAGTCTGTTCTCGCCGGGCCCCCAGATGGCTTAAGGCATGGCACTTCCCACGGAGGGGCGCCTGGGTTACCATAGGTGCAGTTACAGCAGAAGCGAATGATGAAGAGGATTTCCATGGCAGCCTCTCTCCCTGCAGCGGGGACCTGCAGCCATTGCTCCAGGCTCCTGGCTCTCCTCAGCACTCCAGCCACTCGGCCACCTTGCTGGCGGCTGCTGCACAACCTCCAGAATCAAGCAGCCGCTTCCTTCCTTCCTTCCGAGTGCTCATCCAACAAGGGGGAGGGCAGGAGCGTGGAGAGGCAGGAGGAGGAAGGGAGGGGAGGAGGGGGGAGGGACCAAATGCCTGCTGGCATCCTAAGGAGGAGCACGTTTGTAGCTGGCCGGCTGCCTAGGGAGGAGAGGCAGGCAGGCACAGACACACACACACACACACACACACACACACACACACACACACACACACACACAGGCCACCACGTTCACACAGCCCATAGTTCACTAAAACAAAGGAAGACAACTGTAATCCAGTCCACTCCCCCAAAGTACCTTCCATGGTGACTGACGTATGGCTGTCCTTAGAGTCCTTGGGACCTTTCACTTTGAGTTCCTGTGAGAAGGAGGAGAAAAATCACTACCAGGTCTGTCCCCCAGCCTCCCGCTCTTATTGGAGAGAAGAGGGGCTCTGAAATTCAGGGCATAAGTAATTAAGAGACAGGAAGACAGACTCTGGGAGCCAGAGTTAAGACTGATTACTAGAAAGTTCTGTGGCAAAAATAACTCCTAAGACCATCCCCCCCTGGCGCCCTTGCCTCGAAAGGACGAGTGTGGCCAAGAGCAGGGACCCTCCCACTGCCAACATTAGTCCTAGGAAGACAGAGCTGAAGTCAACAAGCATTAGGTATGCCGCTGACCTTTGGGAGTGAACACCCTTAAGACAGAGGGGATCTGCACACCTGCAGATAAGCAGGAGGAGACGGGCTTGGGGTCCACAGGGCGGGCCACGCTGAACCCTCCCCACGTAAGGACTAACCCAGCCCCAGCCCTGCTGACATTCCCCACTACCTCTCCTGGGACCTGTGACAAGCCATCCAGGAATACATTCGGGGAACAGACTTTGGGGACAGAGACCTTCAGATCTAAACCTCTTCCATCTGCTTTAGACGAAGAGACACCCCGGCCTTTGCCAATAGGACGGTGCAGCCTGAAACTGGAGCTGAAATGCAACCCTCGCTAGGCAAGATGAGCCGGAGTCCACGAGAGGCATGTCCTCCTGGGAGGCAAGGGGGCAAGGTGAGGCCAAGGTCATGTGCCCATGTGATGCTGCCTGTTCTGCCTGGAGGGAGGCAAGGCCCACACAGTAGGAGCTCATTTCCTACACTATCTCCAGCTGTTTCTAGACAGAGAAAACCCCCAGGAAATGAGCCTGGCACAGGGTGGGGGTGGGGGCGGGGGCGGGATGGTTAACTCAGCTTCTCTAGACTGAGTCTGTCTCTCACTGGTGCCTGGATTCCCTGCTTTAAGGGATTGTGGTCCACACCCCCTCCAGTGCAGCCTAGAGGTATGAAATCACTGCTGCTGCAGAGGAGAAGGACCTAATTGCAGTAATTAAGTGGCAGAGCCAGCAGGAAGCATCGGCGTCATCTCTACTGAGTGAGTCAAGATGAGCAGCCACCTGGCAGAGGGCCATGGGCCTGGCTCTGTCCTCTGCAATAGGCTTTGGGGACTGGGGGACCGGGAACACTTAATGCATGGATGCGAGGGGGTACTTCTGCATGGATGCACAGAGAACAAGCAGTCAGCCAGGCTAAGAGGGGACTTCACAGTCTCTGGACACTCTCTAGACCATGATGACCTCTGGGTACCCAGGGACGCCACAGCCACTGTGAAGACACACCAGGGAGTCCAGTTCATTCCCAGAGAAGGTGGGATGCTGAAAGGAAGCATCATTTCACCAAGAGGGATTTCCCCACCCTTGTCCTAGGAGGACCCTAGGGACAAGAAGTTTCTTCTTGGGAGAAGAAACTGAGCATAAGCCTCCTCTCTGCGGCTTCCTATTCTTCTAGAAACTCAACAGAACATGTGTTTCCAGAGGTGAAGCATAAGATCCATGTGATTGTACACCCAAACTTACAACTTCACATCTGCTTTTTCTAATAACCAAACTGCCATTTTTTTCTTTTTTAAAATTTATTTTTATTTATTTAGGCTCTCTACCTCTTCCTCCCCTCATCACCATCTCGCTTGCTCTTTTTTTTTTTTTTAAATTTATTTTATGTGCATTGATGTAAAGGCGTCAGATCCTCTGGAAATGGAGTTACAGACAGTTGTGAGCTGCCATGCGGGTGCTGGGAATTGAACCCGGGTCCTCTGGAAAAGCAGCCAGTGCTCTTAGCTGCTGAGCCATCTCTCCAGCCCCTCCATCTCTCCCTTTCTTAAGATGGGGTCTCACTATCTATATAGCCCTGGCTAGCATGGAAGTGGCTATATAGACCAGGCTGGCCCTGAACTCACAGAGATCCACTTGCCTCTGCCTCCCAAGTCCTGGGATTACAGGTGTGTGTCATCACACCTGGCGTCACATTTTCATTTCCACCTGTCCAACTGCTGCGTGGCCTCTAGACTGATTCCAAGTTAGGTGTAATGTGGAATCCCAGCAGTTTCAGGGAATTATGTGTCTCCCTTACTCTTCTAGCACCAAAGCTGGGGAAAGGGGAACTTCAAGGCAGGAAACTTCCAAAACTATAGAAGGACCCCACCCCCCAGATCCCTCTGAAACAGAGGCTCAGGGAAGTACCTTCCTCCAAGGCTAGTGCTTAGGAGTGTCACAGGGGTCTTTCTGGATAATGAGCTGAACAGAGCTGAAGGATCCCAGAGAATCAGCCTCTCTCTGCCACTTTCTGGATAGAAATGCCAAAGCCAAGTGGGGCACAGAGGTCCTCTTCTATAACCCTAGCACCCAGGAGGAATGCTGCAAGTCTGAGGCCAGCCTGGGGTAAGTGAGTTCCAGGCCCATCGAGAATACGTGGTAAGACCTTGTCTCAAAAACCAAACAATAATAACAACCAAAGAGTGCCAATAGCAAGTAATTTCCTACCTCTACCACACACAGGTGCAGGAGGGGCAGGCTTGGCTGCAGAGCAGCGGCAGGCATGTTCCTAGCCAAAGGGCTCTAAGGGCTTCTTCTGTCCTTAACTGACCCTGGGTGATTCCATGAGACTGAGTCTTAGATCTGCAAGTACTTTTGAAAACTACTTACTTAGTCCAGAGTTCCCCAAACTTCCCTTCCTGAGGGTAAGTCAGGAGCCCATCAGAATGTAAACTCCTGCCTCTGACCGACCCCCCACCCCCACCCCAGTAAGAAGATCCGGGCCATCAGGAGGCTGAGGCAGGAAGATTGTGGCCTGAACTGCACAGAGTGAGAGAGAGAGGAGATGCCCGAGAGAGAAGAAAAGATAAATGGCATGAGCTTTCCAAGTAACGAGGAGCCTGGGCACCTGCACTTTATCCAGTGCCTCTGGTGATTCCTTTTTTAAAATGATGTGTGTGGGTACGTACACAGGAATGCAGGTACCCGAGGAGGGCAGAAGCATCGAATCTGCAGCTGGAATTACAAGTGGTCACCCAACTTGGGTGCTAGAAACCAAACTCAGATCTTCTAAAGAACAGCAGGAGCTTTTAATTGCCGGGAGGACCATCATCTTTCCAACCCAACCCCCATCAGGGAAGTTTTGAGATGAGCAAGACAGGTCCAAAAGACTCATTCCACAGAAGAAACAAAGGCCAAGGTGGAGAAGTCACTTGGGAATGTCATGGGGAATATTGCCCCTCCTTTATTATTTATTTATTTATTTATTTATTTGCCTCCTCTGCTCTATTTTCTAATCTGAAAAAACAAATCAAACCAATCGATATTCTTGTATTAAGAGGAAAAATGTCAGTTGCAAGAAAGCAAATGTCAGGCTGAGCATTATTGTGGTGGAAAGCCTCCCTGGGGCAAGCCAGGGAGGAATCCATAGACTTAGAGGCCAGGGTGGATGGGCATGGCTGCAGGGAGAGCTGCCTACCTCAGAGATCTTCTGGAACTGGTTGTTGGACTGGCTGCACTTCTCGGCGGTCTCCAGAGCGACTTTATAGTTATCCACAAAGGCTTTGTACACGCCAAGCTGGCTGGCCTGCAGGGAGGAGACAGGGGATGTGGGGAGTGGAGGGTGACGGTGGGATGGAGAGAGGGTTAGTGAATGGATGAACGCCGAACCTGAGCTCCTGGAGCCCCCTTAGCCCTCAGAACCTCTAACTCAGCTCCAAAAGGCTCGCTGGAAACCAGGGGAAAGGCGGAGATGAACAGACTACAGTATCCCTTTGAACTTGACGGTTTCCATGGAAACTGGCTCAGCCAATAGGTTAACAAGGGGGTACCTGGGAGTGGGGAGGGCAGGGCAGGCCTTTTGTTGGCATGCCAGAAATTTAATGTATCATAACACTTGGTTTTCTGTGGTGTTGGTTTTTTGTTGTTGTTTGTTTGTTTTTGTTTTCCTTTAGCACCCTCAAGGTCTCCCAGGCTTGAAGCCTTTAATGCCTTACACTTCTTTCACATCTTGGAATTAAACAGAGCAGGGGAGACAAAGCAGCCAGTGGGCATGTGTAGCTCGCTCAGCCTCCTTCTCCACGCTGAGTCCCTTAGGTCCTGTCCCCACCTCCTCAGCTTCCGGGGAGCCAGAACCCCTGCCTCACTACACACCTGCATGCCCACCTGGACCCTAACACACTTGTCCTGACCGGCAAAGCCTCACCTGCCATTATGAAGCAAGGATGGGTCCGTCACCCTTTCTTCAAAAAGGAAAAGTGAGGCTTGGCTAATTTAATTGCTCAAATATTTATGGCTGCTCAAATATTTTTCTGGGCTGTGTACAAGTATTCCCTCTTGAGAGAACAAAGAGCAGGCAGGCAAATTAAAGCTACCATTCCATGCCATGTCCATTTGAAGAGTCCACATTGAGAGTCTGACGGCATTAAGCTTTGGTTCGAGCCCTCAGACTATAATATGTCACTACAACTAATTTGTCAATGACTAATCAAACTGCTTCATAGGCACAGCTTCAGCCTATGGCTTAGCAAGTCCACCGTTAACACAAATCACAACACTATGTTGTCTAACACAGTGGCTGTGACATATGAATACTGAACATGTACAATGTGGCCAGTGCAAATCGACGTATGTTACATGTAAAAACTCCACACTGGTGGCCAGGTGTGGTAACACATCTTTACTCCTAGCATTCAGGAGGCAGAGATAGATGGGTCTCAAGGCTAACATGGACTATATAGCCACTTTCAGAACAGCCAAAAATATACAGTGAGACCCTGTCTCAACAAAAATAAATAAAACAGTAACAAATCCACACTGGATTTCAAAGACTTGGTATATAAAAGAGGATATAAGTTATCCCCTACATATACATATCTTTATTCATTTGGTTTTTTTTTTTTTTTTTTTTTTTTTTTTTTTTTTTGGAAACAGTGTCTCATGTATTCTAGGCTGGCCTAGAACTTGTTTTGTAGCTGAGAATGACCGTGAACTCTTCATCCAATTGCTTCCACCTTCTGAGTCCTGAGATTACAGGCACGAGCCACCATGCCTAGCCCCGCTCCCAATTATTTTTTTTTTAAGATTTTATTTATTTATTATGTATACAGCATGTATGACAGCAGGCCAGGAGAGGGCACCAGATCTCATTACAGATGGTTGTGAGCCACCATGTGGTTGCTGGGAATTGAACTCAGGACCTCTGGAAGAGCAGTCAGTGCTCTTAACCGCTGAGCCATCTCTCCAGCCCCACATTATTTTTTTTAATTCATTTTCTTTTGCATGTGTGGGTGTTAACCTGCATCTCTGTCTGTGCACCACACTATAGGCAGTTGTAAGCCACATTATGTGGGTACTGGGAACCAATTCTGGATCGTCTGAAAGAGCAGAGTCGATCTCCACTGCTCAGCCATCACTCCAACCCTTCAACAGTTTTTATCGTCTGTATGTGCATGGTGGAAGTGTGTTGAGTACAAGTGCTCATGTGCCACGGCAGTCAGGCCAGAAGATGACGTTCAGGGGCTGGAGAGATGGCTCAGCAGTTAAGAGCACTGGCTGCTGTTCCAAAGGACCCAGGTTCAATTCCTAGCACCCACATAGCAGCTCACAACTGGCTGTGGCTCTGGTCCCAAGTGATCCAAAGCCCTCTTCTAGCCTCAGAGGGCACCTACATGGTGCACAAACACACAGTTAGGCAAATGCTTATCTGCATAAAATAGTCAGGTGTCAGTTCTATCTTTCTATTATTGTGGAATCCAGGGATTGAACTCAGGTCATCTCACCAGCTCTGTGTGTCTGTGTCTCCTTCTCCCTTTTTCTCTGCTCTTACTGCACCGCCCAGCCAGCCCCAAATGCCTGAGTTCAAGTGATCTTTCTGCCTCAGTCTCACTGGCAGCTGGGAGATCAAGCAGGCACTGCCACATCCACCCTTGTATTTGTCTGTTTTCTGTCTTCCTGGAGACCAAACCCAGCTTTGGGTATGGGAAGCAACCACCTTACCATGGAGCTACTTCCAGTCTTTATTTTTACTTTTAAAAACTGTGGTTCCTAGGACTGGGAATACAGCTAAGTGTTAGAGTTTGCCTGTATGTGTGAGGCCCTGGATTCAAACACCACTACTGTTTTTTTTTTGTTGTTGTTTGTTTGTTTTTAAGTGGCTACCAGGACATTTCAATGTATATATGTGAGACCAGCAAGCCAGCACAGTGGGCAAAATAGCTTATTGCACTTAGTTCAGTTCCTAAACGCTCGGTCATTGAGAATTGACTCCTGAAAGTTGCCCCTCTGACCTCCACACATGCACCATGGCTGCCCCCACATCTATACTCTCTCTCGCACACACAATAATAATAAAATAATGAAAAATTGTATGCGCCTCACAACCTATTTCCATTGGCTAATACTGCTCTTGAAAAACCTGGACATGATCGTGCCCAAGGAGACCTGAGCAAGGATCCTCACAGCCTCCTTCCTTCTTCCCTATGGTCAGAGAGCTGAACAAATGCTCCCAAACACAGAAACTCAGAGACACAGTCCAGATGAGTGAACACCCATGCATGTCAAAGGCAAGTGGTGGCTGATTGCAAAATTCTTACACACACGCGCTTGCACATTTTAAAAGTGCATGCAGTATCACAAGAATATGAAGTATCAGAAATACAAACTGCAGTCTCTACAACTCCACATCCAATCCCAGTAAGCTGCTTCAAGAGGAAAAGGGAGAGGAGGAGCAGACTTCACCTTTGTTTAGAATTCTTTTTAATTTTATTTATTGTTTATCAGACAGGGTCTCATGGAGCCCAGGCTAGTCTCAAATTCCTTAGGTAGCCAGGGATGACCTTGAACTCCTGATCTTTCTGTTTCCACCTTCCAAGCGCTGGAATTACAGATGTGTACCACCAGGCTTTACACCTGACTCCTCTTTTTACTTTCCATTTGGAGATACAGTCTCACTCACTAAGTTGCCCAGTCTGGCCTTGAACTTGTGAATTCTCTGCCTCAGCCTCCTGGCTAAAACTTAATTTTTATTAGAAAGTTTTATTAGGGGAGGGACCATCAATATGACTCATTGGGTAAAGGCTCTTGCCACATAGCCTGGTGACCAGAATTTGATCCCCAGAATCCATGTAATGGTGGAAGGAGAAAACAGACTGTATATACCCTTCCCCAATTGCCCATACACATTATGCAGTCACACACACATAATAATAATAATAATAATAATAATAATAATAATAACGTTTTATGAAGGGAGGGAGAGGAAGAAGATGATAAAATAATAGAAAAAAGAAAACATTTCTCTGCTGATCCTAACATCTGTTACTCTGAGAGCTGCTGCAGGCACAGTTGTCTCACTCTAGATTTTCTGGTTTAAGTTTTTTCTCAACGAAGCAGCAGAAGGACACAGCTGCTGCAGACTTCCTCGGGAGCTTCAGCTTCTAGCCCAGGTGCCGGGAATGTGTGCTGCTCCTGTGCCCCACTCGAGATCACTCTGTTCCTTCAGGACACAGAGGCTGGGCAGGGGCAGGGCAGGGCGTAGCGTGTCTGTCAGTAAAGTCGAGCGCCACCCGGGGAGGAGAGGCCCTTCCTGGAAGCTGCTGAGGCCGCCCTTGGGATGGGGAAGCCAGAGAAGAGTTTGAACTGGGATGCGGGAGAGGACAAGGCCTAAGGAAAGCTCCCGGCAGAGGGCTCAAGGCCACTTTTGTCCAGGTGCTCCAAGCCGCAGAAGATGTCCCAGACAGACACTTCCGAAGTCAGCACAATCTTCCAGGAAGGGTTCCTGTACTCCCTCTTCTCATGATTTTCTTTTCTTTTCTTTTTTGTTTTTGTTTGAGTGTCTCCCGTATCCCAGCCTGGTCTCAAACTCACTATGCAGCCAAGGTGCCTGTTGCCTCCAGAGTGCAAGGATTACAGGTGTGGCTCACCACACCCAGTTTTATTTAGAGAAAGGGACTGAACTCAGGCCTTCCTGCAAGCTAGGCAAACACTCAAGAGGCCGAGCTACACCCTGGTCTCCTGTATTACCACGAGAAAGACAAAGCTTTTTCTTTGGGGATGTGTGTGTGTTGCTACCCTCTTGTGACCCAGAAGCCACCTGTGTGCAGGGGTCACGGGCCATGCCAGGTTCTTTCATCTCCATAGTTATCTGAGGCGGGAAGGCCAGAGGCCCAGTCTGCCAGGGTCATTAACTGGGAAGTGCAGGTTGCTTGGAAACAGGAGTTTGGCACTGGAGTGACCTCATAAAACAAACAGCAGAGATGCTAATTCCCTCCTCTTGGTAATGGATAATCAAATACCCAGAGACTTCATCTGAAATAAACTGTCTCCAGATGCCTAGCTTTACCCTGGCTCCACCCAGGCCTCGCCAAGCAGGCAGCCTCAGGGTGGCAGCCATCAGTTCATGATGCTGGAGGTTCGGGACAGTGGGAAGCAAATTCATAACCAGACCAGTGGAGCTAAGGCCAAGCGGACTCTGGGTCCAATAATACAGACAAATTGGCAAAGCTATGCATGGTAGCTCAGACCTGCAGCCCCAGCACTTGGGAGGTTGAGGCAGAAGGATAGTTGCGAGTTCAAGGTCACCCTGGGTTACAGAGACCCTGCACCAAAAAGCAACAGAAACATCAAACCGGAGAGCTCTGCCTCTCCGCTCTGGCTACCTGCCCTTCCTCCGATCAGCGTTTGTTGTTTTCTATACCTGGGAAGGGTGAGCAGCGGCTGCCCCATGCCAGTCATCTCAGACTCCTGTGAACAGGGAAAGATGACTAGGAATTTACCATGCCTGCACCAGGGGAAGCAGCCGGTCCCCTACAACCAGAAGTATGGCATTCTGGGAAATGACACCTTCCGGAGTACCTCTTCCTACAACAGCAGTAATGACAACAGCAACCGCAGCAGGCCTCTCCAGTTATTAACTCACTCCTGCCAATAATCCAACTGACTATCAGTACCCCTCTTTATAGAGGAGGAAGCTGAGACTAGGAGGCAGAGTAAAAGCTGTCACGGGATCATCTGCGGCAGAACCCCAGTGTGGGTCAAACCCAGCTGTGACCTGGCTCTGGCTGTGTTCGTCCCCACAACACTTGTGGTCTTAAAAACACGGCTGTCAGGACACAGGTATCTCCGACACTCAAGTTCTCCCCAGCCTCAATCAAGGTCACAGTGCATCTATCCATCCATTCATTCATCATCCATCACTGGGGTGGTTCTGGGAGTCTAATGAAAAGAATATACAGATTGTTCCAGAGTTTATAGCTTCAGGGGACAGGTAGTTGTAAGTGTTCATGAGGGACAAACACAGGGCCTGAAAAACCTTCTCTGAGGTCATTCTAACTTGAGACTAGACCAAGAAAAGCCAGGCAGAGAGGGAAGGTCATTTTACGTAGACAAAGCCACAAGTCTGTAGAGGTCGGGAAGTGCCTTGGTATAAAGGGGACTTAGAGCTAGGGGAGAGTGTCATGGAAGCCTTGGCAACCAGAGAATTCTGTGAACACCTTCCAACACTGAGCCT
This sequence comes from Peromyscus leucopus, assembly GCF_004664715.2. NCBI lineage: Eukaryota > Metazoa > Chordata > Mammalia > Rodentia > Cricetidae > Peromyscus > Peromyscus leucopus. The sequence continues at coordinate 59,777,371 of NC_051086.1, forward strand.
TCGCTCTTGCCCTCCGAGCAGCGGCACATAGAGCCGGCTGTTGGTGCTCTCTGCTCTGGGGATCATACGTCAGGACCTATCACTCCAGCTGTTTCACTGTGCAAGGGCAGCAGTGGCCTCCCAAGGTCTCAGGTGAGCTGTCCTTCTCCTGAAGCCTGTCACATGCTTCTTTGTCCAGAGTGACAGAGGACCTGAATCCTGGCAGAGGAAGCTGCTCCATTGCAGTCCTCAAAGGACCCCCCCCACACACATACACACAAAAGCAGCATTGTCCCAAAACACTCACACACCCAACCTGTCTCCACTGCTGTGCCTAGAAGCACTTTCAGGACTCTGCTAGGCTGGGGCTGGGGCTAAGGAGCCAAGCTCAGCTGCCGGAAAGAACACGGGCCTAGACTGGCCTCCAAGGGCTCAGAGATGACCTAGGCCTAAAGAAGGCCAAGAGGGCTAGAGTGACCAGTCCTCTCCCAAGGCCCTATTCCACCATGACACCAGTCTGTCCTGGAGACAAGCCCTCGTGGGAAACTCACCAGCTTCTGGAAAAGGTGGCCCATGGTGACTTGGCTGTCCCATTGCTGCACCTTGGGGCAGAGGTTGTCGTAGAACTCCTTGTGGATCTCGTAAATATCCTGGATCTTGTAGAAGATGGTCTCGATCTGCTGGATGGTGAGCACGGGCTGGGAGGTGGTGGCTGTGGCCTTCAGGGGTTTCATGGGCTGAAGAGGGACAAAGTGCAGAGGTGGGGGATGAATGAACCGGAGCGTTGGCAGGTCCCAGGCAGATCGTGACCCTAATTAACATGCAATGCCGCCCAAGTCCTGCCTAGACAGGGCCGCTGAAGGCGGAGCACCTGAAACAGTTTCTGTCTCAGGTTGTCGTCGCAGGTCCCAACAAGCCATGTGCAAAGAGAGGGAACCTGGCAGAAGCAATCTGCCAGAGCAGCTCCAGCACGTCCCTTCCCCCATCGGAGCTCACAACCTCTGGCCCCTGGCTCCTGTGCGTTCACGGTTCCATCTAACAGGTCCCCGGTCCCTTCCCCAACGGCCTCCTGCCCCAGTCATAGGCCTCTTCCTCATGCTTCCGTGGAAGGGAGTGTTGCCTGGGAGGCCAGCTCCTTAGCTGCTTCCTTTTGAGAAACAGAAGGCGGCTCTCGTACTCAAGGGGGTCAAACCACGAAGAGACTCAAGACCAGCTCAAGTCAGGTCTGTAATGGTAGCTCTCCAGAGGCTGAGGCAGGAGGACGGCACGCAGGCCAGCCTGTGCGACACAACGAGAGCCCGTCTCAACGAAACCAAACAGCTGGCTCAGATTCACGGCTATGTCGGCTCTAGTCACTTGGTCAGGGAGAGGAGCAGGGACAACGTGCCACCCTCCTACTTCCCACATCCGTGGCAGACACGCAGACCAGCTAAGTGAGCAGGATCTTTCCCACGGCGTGTGGTTTTGGTCTCAAGACTCTTTCTCAATGCCTGTTGACATGAAAACGAAAGCAACCTGTCCCCTTGCTTATCTACACCGAGATCGTCAGGGCCCATGAGTGGAAGGGGCGGTGACTTGGTAAATCAGCCGCCCCTACGCACTCACTGCCTGGGATAAGGGGGCTTGGGGCGCACTCCCCTCAGAAAGAGCCTTTGGTATTTTCTAAATCACCCACAATGAGGCTGAGCCCCATGGGTGCGTGCCTGTGGTGCCAGCTGCCCAGGAGGCTGAGGCAGAGGGATGGCGCAACTATAAGGGTTTGATAACAGCCTGGAAAACCAAGGGAAACTCCCGTCTCAAATTTTAAAAAATGAAGCAACACTACTGTACTCCAGTGGGCCAGCAGGACACACAGGCAGGGAGGACACACCTAAGCAAAGGAGAGCAGCCTGTGTTAGACATGGCATCTAACAGTATCTAATACTCTTCCATCTGACGGCAGTATGGATAGGGTTCTCCAATAGCCTACTTCCCTGCAGACCCAGGAGCAGTGGGGGAGGGGAGGGGTCCAGCCTGGGCTTACTAGGGCTGTCGGCTCTCACAGGATGAGAGGCGCTCTAGCAGAGCGAGGGTGAGGCAACTGCTGACTGGGCTGGCCTGATGGGATCACCCACCCTGAGGGAAAGAAAGCAGGCTCCCTCTGTGACAGGACAGCCAGCCTGAGCTGGTCTCGGGAGCCAGCCTCCCAACTGACTCCATCTTCCTTCTGATGGTGGCTAAGCCCAAATCTGTCCCCAAGAGAAGTCTCAAACACCCAGACCGTAGCTGACTTCTGACTTCCTTCGTCCTCCACAAAGTCCACTGACAAAGCCAGGGCCAAGAAGACCCACTGACCCTCTTGAGACTAGAACCAAGCAGCCTGCAGTACCAAGTCCTTGCTAGAAAACTGGATGGGAGTCAAGCTGGAACAGGCCAGGCAGTGTGGCCTGGAGCCCAGAGCCTGCCGTTTTAATAGCTGTGGGCAAATCACTCCCCACTTCTGGGTGTATCAGACTCCTGTTGGACTGACAGGGTATTACTTTCTCAAGCCACACATTACATAAAGTATCTAGGGAGATGGACAGCTCAGCAGTTAAGATTGCTTCCTGCTCCTGCCGAGGACCTGGCTTCCGTCCTCAGCACCCACATGAAGGCTCGCAACCACCTGGAACTCCAGTTCCAGGGGATCTGATGCCCTCTTTCTTGTCTCTAGCTGGTGCGTGCATGTGGTGCACATTAATTCATGCAGACATGCACATATACATATACAAATAATAAACAAATCTTAAAAATAACTAACTATCCATTACATGTTTGGCATATAGAAGACAAGCAACATTGTGGAAACTGAGCCAAGTGCCGGACATAAGGGCGATCCCTAACACCCAGTGGTATGCCTGGAACACATACAATCCCAGACCTCATGGGGCTTCCAGTCTAGCAGAGGAGACAAACGAAACACAAGGAAATGATCCAGCATCTAATTATACACACCAGTGAGTGCAATGAAGAAAACAAGGAGAGAACCCCCGGAGGCAGGATGGTCAGATGGCTTCTCCAAAGAGGGGACATTTACTCTAAGATAGAAACAGGGCGGCCTAAGGGGCTCCTACTCATCAAGATTTCCTTGATGGCTGATCTGGGGTCAGGAACAGGCTTGGTGGGAGTCAGTGGCTGAAGGCCGTCAAGCTTGTGTGCAGCTGGCAAGGAGAGGAGCAGCCAGTGTGAGGCGAGATAACCCAAACTTGGATCGTAAATACCAACCAAGTGGTTCCAAGACTGTATTGGAGCAGCTAGGTTAAGGCTTCACGGAGGAGGTACAAGGAATTGGGCCTCTGAAGCTGGGGAGAGCTGAGCAGGTGGAGAGCTGCATGAACACTAGGGAGCAGGAGGAACCAGGAGGAAGGCTTGGTCTCTCCCTGGCCCAAATGGAAGGATACAAGGGACTCCCCAGCAGATATGACGTAACAGGCTACCCTTTCCGTCTCTATCTAAGACCCAGTGGACGGGTAAAAATGGCCACCGAGCCCCAAAACCACTCAACCCTGTACCGTGGCACAATCCCCACTTTGGAGGGAGCCAAGGACGGAGGAGAACAGTCCTGGGAAGGTTAAGGTTTCTCAGAAGCAGGCTGCTAGGGAAGCTACCTCCTACGCCAAGACAGGCCCAACAGCTCTGCTTCCTCCTAAACTTCCCACTGTCTACAAAAGGGGAAGAAAAGTCATCTAACCAGGACCAGTCACAAGGACCAGCCTGCACTGGAGGCATGAGACTTTCTCACCAGATGAAGGACGTTTGCTCTCACCCCCATTCTCCACAGGAAGGGGGAAGGGCTGGCTGGTCCTCAGTCAGTTATTTTTATCTGAAGATTCACATACAGGCCTCTGGGCCAGGAGGGGCTCAGAGGCCAGTCCCCTCTCACTGAGCTTTGACTCAACTCTGCCAGGAGGGGCCAGGGAGCTAGTACACTAGCTACCTTCACTCTCCTCCCTGGTCCAGCTGTATGGCAAGGCTGAGAGAGAGGCTGTGAGAAGAACTCTCAGAGAGAAACCCTGGGTGACCTCAACTCCGACCCTGGGAGCTTCTCGAGAGGACAGGGCTGGGCCAGTTCTGACCTCACACAGTCATGTCTACTTTGTCCCCCAGCAAGTGGACCTTTCGAAACAGGAGAAAGAAATCTGCCCACTTCCTCCACCTCTCGTGGAGGCTTGGTCCCGCCAGGCGCAGTTACTAACCTAGCCTTGGTTGCATCTTGGAGCTCAGGGAGGTGTAGTTAACCGATCACACAGATAAGCAAGCAGAGATGCCCTAGGAACATGGACCCAAACAGCCAAAATGAAAGGCTAAGAGAAGGAGGCAACGGGACTAGCTGTGGCAAACCATGGCTTCAAGGTGGGACGGACTGTAGACAAGAGTGCGCACCTGTACAGAACACATGCAGAACTATAATCCAGTTAGTTTTCTCTTCTTTCTTTTACAGCCCCTGCCCCCTCCTCCACAAAAAAAAACCTGGGTTCCCAGACCTCAAGAGTATCAGACAGGCATCAGTTAGCAACAGTGACTTCGAGAAGATTACTAAACCTGGCTCCAGCCGACACCCAGGGGCTGGGAACAGAGCCCCTGTGTGACTTTCCTGTCTGCAAGTTCTCTGTCTGCCTGTGTGTACAGTCTTAGGTACACAGGCCTAGTCCTTTGCATACCAGGAAGTCTGAGGGGGAAAGAGACACTCTGCACTTCCAAGTCACTTTCCATTTTGAAGGCACTCCCTGAGGGATAAGGGGACCTGTGGTTAGAGGAGGGGAGAGAAAGCCAAGGAACACTTTGCCTCTAAGCTAGACCACCCAGGGAACAGCAGCATTGAGCGCCTCAGTGGCAGAAAGGGGAGGCCTCCCAATCTGTGAAGGAGGGAGGGACCGAGTCCTTATCTTTCAGGTTTATCCTGGGAGCAGAGGCTGGGGAGAGCCCAGCCCACCCACTCCCTGGGTCTTCCAGCAATAAAACCTTCCACCCTTCTCTCTGTCTCAAGGGCTCCTGAGCGGCCAGAGTGAACAGGGTGGGAGTGGCCGAGTGTGCAAATGCACAACACAGTCGTGCCTTTGGGGCAGGAGCCTTTAGGAAGGTGTGGCAGGGAGACTGCTGTCCTGGCTCCTAATCTATCTTTGTCCAGATGAGAACATCTCATGAAGGAGGTTGGAATGTAAGAGAGGCATGCCTCTCAGGGGTACCTCCTCCTCCGTTGGGGTGTGTATGTGGGGGAGGGTAGCCCAAAGCCTCCTGCAGCCTCTAGAGTGCTGGGATTACAGGCACATACCATTATACTTGGCAAGACATCAACTTTCACACCCACCGTTATCTAGAACGCAGGAGGCAGAAGCAGGAAGATAGTTCCAAGTTTGGGGTCAGCCTGATTGACGTAGCAAGACCCTGTCTCAAAACCAAACCAAAAGGAACACAGGCACCTTCCCTGTCTTTGCTCAGCTCTGTAGGAAATAGTAAGCATGCCAGGTAACACAGAGGCCCCTTTCTAAGAACTGAATACAGTTCACTAGCCTCACTGCAGTCCCATGCAGAGGGTAGTACTTGTGAACCCAGACTGCAGATGGAAACATGAAGCAGCACACAGTCTTCTCACTGTGTGCAGGTCAGGTGTCAAGTGGGGCTCCCAGGCAGGCAGTCGGGTCCCTGTCAGACCTGCGTTCTGCTGGTAATACAGCTTTGGATACAGCGACCCCAGGTCCGGCTGCCTCCTGTCTTTAGTGCCCAGCACCAGACTAGGTCCCAAAGGATCACCTGATCTTCTCCATCCAGAGATCGGGAGAGGTGCCAACCGTTTTGCTACCATTAGTTAGCTGTGGTCACCCACGTTCTGAAAACTCCAGTGTGTGTTTGGACTTTTCAAGGCAGAGGCTACATGACTTTTATTATGATATACTGCTAACATCATTCAACTTTATTGATTATTGCTAATCACTTATTGTACCTAATTTGTCTATAGGGTTGTATTCATAGGAAAATACACAGTATTTTAGTGTATCTAGGATTCAGTACTATCCAGGGTTTTTCAGGCATTCACTGTGAGTCTTGGAACAGATCCTCAAGAGAAGGGAGGGGGCAACTGTATAATCTTCAGATAAAACTGAGGATCAAAGAGTTTATGCATAACTTTCCAAAGACAGTGGTCTTATCTGTTTGTTTTGAGACAAGGTCTCATTATCTAGCTCAGGTTGGCATTTAACTCGTGACTGTCCAGCCTCAGTCTATGGAGTGCTGGAATTACAAGTGTACACTCTCACATCTGGCAAAGCAGTGGTTTTTGAATCCACAAAACATTTTTTGTTTGTTTTGTCTTTCAAGAAAGGGTTTCTCTGTGTAGCTCTGGCCGTCCTGGAACTAGCTCTATAGACCAGGCTGGCCTCGAACTCACAGAGATGGGCCTACCTCTATCTCCTGAGTGCTGGATTAAAGGTGTGCCCCCCCCCCAGGGAATCCACAAAACATTTACGAAATAATGTAGTGGGTCCACACATAAGTGTAACTGTAGCACTTGGGAGGTGGAGGTTAAGGATCAGGTGTTCAAAGCCAGCCTCAGCTACAGAGTGAGTTCAAGACTACATAAGAAAGAAAGAGAAAGAGACGGGCAGGGAGAGAAGAGGAGCAGGACTAAAATAAAAGGCAAAGTGCCCCTGCACACACCTATATCCACACATTCTAACAGTACCTGACCTTTAGATTATGCACACTGACATTCTTTTTCATTTGTTTTAAAATGCTGACTCAAGCCTCCACACTTTCACAACCCACCAAGGGGTCGAGATGCATAGTTTGCAAACAATGCACTATCCCTGCTGTTAACAGCAGGTAAGGCTGTGTGTCCTAGTCCTGGCTCTAGATTCAGACCAGACTCCTATCTGCCATTGTCTCCCATTTGGGAATCATCACTGGACTTACCAATAAACTCCCAGGGAGACTCTAAAACAAGCTCAGCACAGTGCCCTGCAAAGCAGCTTTACATTTCAATAGCCATTCCTTGGGTAATAAATGTCAAGACACTGAAAGACACCTCATATCACAGCAAGTATATAAACGTTATCTTACTTACGAGGACCATCCTCTACTGATCTACGTTTATCTCTGACTCTCTAGCACTTTTTATTTGTTTGCTTTGTCTTTTTAGCTTTTTGAGACAAGGTTTTTGGACTGGCCTGAAATTCAGTATGTAGCCCACCCACACTGGCTTCAAACTCATGATGATCCTCCTGCCTCAGTTTTTTTTTTTTTTTAAACAGTATTTTATGCGATCTGACTGCACAACACCCAGAGAAAAGAATTCACACTACACAATCACTCTGCATAATACCCAGACACATCTAATAAGCACTTTCCTCAAAGGCAAACGCATCTGTGTGGTGCTTTTATCTCTGGAGAATGTTTTAATAGTCACCACCCGATCTGATTCACACAACACCACCTTCATCGTTACCGAGAGCTCAGGCTGGTCTAACGCTTCTGCATTACAGCACTTTTAAAAACAGACATCTTCCATCTCACATTTCCCGACAGCGAGCCTTCAGGATGGTGCTAATGGTCTCTTTTTCCTGGGGAAGGGGAAGGACTTGGACCCAGGGTGATGAAGAGGTCTCAGCTTGATTGACTGGTAGACACTACCCAGAGCACAGTGTTGGGGAGGTAACAAGGTGCCCAGTGGTACATTGCACTTGTATCATTCATAACACAACGTCATCACAGTCATCACGACTGAATAGAGTGCCAGTCCTCCCACACCTGGGTGTCTTTTCCTGCCTCTCAGAGTGGGGTCATGGAGACGTGGCAGTGACTGACCCAGTTCTCAGATGCCCAGCTGTGAACACGACAGCTGTTGTCTCTCCTGTATGGGTCCCCTTCCTCTCCAATGCCAAGAGCAGTTTTTGAGCATCTCGTTGGCTAATAGAGAGCAACACCCTCCTCCTTCAGGTACTCACCAGCAACAGGGCTTCCAGCTGGTTGATGTAGATTTCTTCACTGGCCAGAAAGCCTGACAGAACTAGCTTCCTCATCTCCAGGCCCTTCCCTGCCTCCACCTGCAAGAAAGCAAGCCAAAAGCCAAATGAGAAAGGGGCCAAAGCTCGATGCTTCTTTGCCTTTTTTCCTCTTCTTTTAACCAACATGTTCAAAGGTGATGAAAAGCCAGATGATTAACATTTTTTTTTTTTTGGATTTAACACTATTACTGCTGTTTGTTTTCACAGAGAATCCCATTCTGCAGCCCAGGCTGGTCTGGAACCCACAGCAATGCTCCTGCCTGAACATCTCAAGTGCCGAGGTTGCCGTCAGGAGCCTCCATGCTCTGCCAGGTACTGTCTTACCGAAATTTTGGAAAATCTTAGCATGTCAAAGAAAAAGCGGTCCCCCACATTCCCGCTTACCATCTTGTGTTGCTTCCTCCCCCATCCTTCTCAGCTCTTCCGCTCTCAACCATTTTCTACCTGGTGAACCTTCTAATGGTGACTAGAGCCGCCAAGGGCCTGCTTTACGTCTGGGCTGAAGAGGTAAGAGGGAATAAAGATACTCTCTCATGACTAAGGCCGAGCTTGGTTACCGACCGACCAGCGATGGAACGGCAAAGGACAGACACGTCCGTGCCCCCCGGGCCCTCCGGGAAGTGATATATAAACTCAGACAGGGCTAGAGAATAGGACGGAAATGGGTATGGGAGCCCTGGCCTTGTGGCCACTTGTACTGAGGTCTTCCTGTCCTAGGGGCTCAGCACCGAAACAGGTGTCAGCTGTGGGCCGCCCACGCATACCTCAGCCATTCCTTATGATGTAAGGCACAGACCCATGCTAGATTTCCCTTCCTCTTGAATTCCTGTTCCCCTGTGGTGGTGGATCATGCCTTGTTCAGTCCAGATGCCACCAACCAGCACAGTGGTTGGTACAGAGGAAGTGTTAAAATTTATCTACCTTCAGTGAAAAGCATGCAATTGTCACCATGGAGGACCCTCAAGCTTTATCCCTGACTGCTCTTCAGTATTTCTACCTCCCCTCTGCCATGTTTGGAAGCATCCTTGGCTATCTCCAGGACTGGTTCCTCCCACCTAAGTTCTCCTAACTGACCCCTGAATTCTCCCTCTCTCCAGCCCACTGCAGTAAGGTCCATCTCCCAAGAACACCTTCTGGTCAAAGACTTGACATAAATACGGCAAAATTCAATTAGGAGAGATATGTTCACTTATCTGTTCACTCAACAAATAGTTACTGAGTGCATGGCAGCCCCTATGGCCACAAAAGGAAAGAAACAGAACCCTCTGCCTGCTGTCACCTGGTTTATAATCGGAGAGAAAGACAATGAAATAAACAAACAAACAAAGAGGACATCAATTGCGACCTGGGCTGCAGCAGATCTTACTTAAATACCTGCAGCGGCCTCAGGGTCTTCCCTATCTCTCAATCTCTTCCAGAGCCAAAGCCCAGCCACGTCTGCCTTCCTAACAAGCTAGCAGTCATGCTCAGGCCCTGGAGCTGGCCTCTCCCTGCTGACGGGGCCTGATGCGCTCTTCCCTTAGCTAAGTGACACCTCTTCCTAACAGCACAGCTGAAGTCTCACACCCCCCAACCCCCCCAGCCTCAGCACCTAAAACCTGCACAGCCTTGAGGTTACCTGCCTGGCTAGTGGGTGATCTCCCTCGGGCCTTGCAGCAACTGGATCACACTCTTCTTCCCCAAGACAAGCCTCAATCCAGTGTCACACCTGACCTTTACTAAGAAAGGCTCTTAACTCCTCTCCACACTTGCTTTACGGCCCTCAGGCACCCACACTGAAGTGGGCTCTGTATGTCCCCATTGTACAACAGAAACAAACGAGACTGTAAAGAGGCAGGGTCCCCAAAAAACCAACTCACCCTTGGGATGATCTCCTCCCTCTCCTGCACCCTTTCCAAGCTTGTACTTATATTCCTCTCGTTTCAAACAGCTCCCTTCTGGGCATCAAATGCACACCCTTACGAGTGAGCCAGAAAAGTGTATCAGGCCACCAGAAACCTCTCAAGCCACAGAGAAAACCCACCCCAGTGTCCCTGAAGGCTTTCCAAAGGAGCATTCTTCACACCTTTTCCTAAGTGGTTCAAAGGTCTGAGGCTGCTGGGCCCCCAACTCTGAAATGTTCTCTCACCCTAGAGGAAAGAGAACGATGACTCCACAGATGTCCACGTGTGGCTCCCTCAAACCTATGACTGTGTCACTCTGATGACTTGGGGACTTGGTGGGTGTGGTTAAATATAAGAAGATTCCTGGATTACCTAAGTGGGCCCTTAGCAGTCACAGGGTCCCCTATAAGAAGGAAGTAAGAGAGCAGGCAATGCGACAGTGAGGTGGGGGGTAAAGGCTGCATTGCTGGCTTTTAGACTAGAGAATGGGACCAGTAGCCAGGGAGTGGAGGGGAGAGGCGAAATGGGTTTAGTCCTCGAAAGCTTCCAGAAGCTATGCAAGACTCTAGATCAGGTTTGTTTCTATCTGTACGTTTGTGGCGATTTGTAGGAACCCAGGACAAACCCCACAGGAAGGAAGGGCCGAGTTATTTATTGATGGCTTCCCAGCAACCAGGACCTGTGCTAAGTGCTCTTCAGGGGCCATCTCACAAGCTGGTAGGTGTAACCATGAGGGCCCTGAGGCACAGAGGGTGCGAATGGCCAGTTGCTTGGAGACAGCCCAGCCTCCGACACAGCCTGGAGTACAGATCAGAGTTTGCGGCAGGGCTCCAGTCCTCAAGCCGGATCCGGATACGCAGTGGCCTCCCAGCTCTCCCCAAGCCTGACCTGCACTTGCCCTCCACGCTGCAGACCGCTGCTCCTTCTGCAGCTCCTTCCTCCCTTGTCCCCCAACACCCAGGCATTTACCTGAGCATCTGGCAAACACCTTGTAGAGAGGTGAGCGCCTTAGTGCTCCTTAGGTTCTGGACATCAGGTGATCTGCAGGCCCTGCTCTGAAGAAGCCTTCTTTCAATGTGGAACGAGACCCCTCACTCAGCCTTGTAACAGTCTATTTTAACACGACCCTCACCTCATGATCCTATCCCTAAGACTGGTTTTGAGAAGAGATCTCTGGAAGACTGGCTCTTAAAAGGTAATAATCAGTCACCGCCCCCCAAGAGTCCCCACTTTGGGTTACACCCCTAAAATTCAAGCTAGGATGGGGTATAGGCACCTGAGAGTTAAGTGATGTGAAATTAAGCTCTGTAAATTTTACTAACAGTAAGCCTGTTGCTTAGTTAGCCCTAAAGAGACTACTTCCATCTTTGGGCAAGGGGCCACTCTCTCGAGATACTATGTGCTTCTTTCTGCTTTGGAACAATCTGGAAATAGTTGTACCTGCTTCTTGAGCTACTGTCTGGCTTCTGCCCTCTTGCGACATACCCGATACACTTCAAAGCAAATAAATAAATAAATAAATAAAAAACGGTAAATTCACAACTGTTTCTTCCGTCCTTGTAGGGGACCTGCTTCCGTCATAAAACACCAGGGCTCGGCATTCATTTGTTCCCTCACTACTACAGGCTGGACTCTGGTTATATAACTGAACTGCAGAGATGGTTGTTCTCGGCGTGTTTTCCAGAGACGCCCATGTGCACCGAACACCCTGGGCAAATGCTCTGCCACACAGCTAGCCTTTCCCCAACACAGAAAGCCGTCATCTCTCTCTCCAATCAGGGCTCACAAGCTGCAGCCCTAGTGAACCCCTTTATCCCCAGCAATTTACACAGCCTGCTAGGCTGGAAGTTTGTCGTCCTGAGGCTCCCAGGTCACTACGGTAGCATCTATTGATAAGCTGTGGTCAGCTCCGGCCTGGGCTTCCGCAGTGTTTAGGGGCTAAATAAAGCCTCCTAAGGTTTGGTTCTAGTCCAAGTCAAGAAACAATCTTTCCAGGGCCCTTTATCTTTTCTGAGGCAACAGTGGCGGCTGAGCAGGCGCGGCCGCTCTCGCACTGCTTTAAAGCCATAAGCTGAGCAGCAAGGGCCTTGGACTCTGCAGACAGCACAGGTTAGCCCATGGGCCATACCAGTTTGCAAGGAACCCTCAGCACAGCTGGCCCCTGTCATACCTAAGGGAGTGCAGTACATGGAGTCTCTCCTCTCCCCAAGGGCTCCTTCTCTTGGTGGTAGATCTTCATGGACTACCTTGCTGCTGTCTAAAGCTTTGGGCAGATCCCATACTCCATACATGCGTAAGAACCCCAGTTGCTCATGACCCACCACTACAGCCTGGCCGCAATGGAGTGTTGTGTTACTTAATACCTTTCTTTACAACTGCTTTTTTTTTTTTTCTTTTTGAGACAGAGTTCTTATATATGGCCTCAAATTTGTCCTCCTCGGCCTCAGCCTCCAAGCACTGGGATTATAGGTATGTACCACTAAACAGCCAGTGCTGATTCTCTGTCTTTCCTTTTTTTTTTTGGAGACAAGTTCTCACCAGTTAGACCAGGATGACTCTTGAATTCACAGAGATTCTCCTGCCTCTGCCTCCCAAGTGCTGGGATTAAAAGCATGCTCTACCATGCCCTACTAAGTACTGATTTTTTTTTTTTAAAGGACAGTCTTACCCTAAGCCTTAGATCAAATCACAGGAATGATGTATAAGTCCTGTTTCTTCTTCATCTACATTAAACCATATATTTAACTTGAAGATGTATATATCAAGGTGTCACCTATAATCGTCCCCCAAGTCACCACCTATGTGGCTCATACTTCAGGAAACACCAAGGGGGAGTTGGAGACTGCTGGAGCCTGAGAGAGTAGGCGAGACCCGAGTGGGTGAACAGGAATACAGGCATTTCAGACAATCCATTCTCTTAAAGCACAGAATACCGACCTGAAGAGTTAATATGGAACACAAAAGGGCTTTTTTATTCCTGACAAATGAGTTCCTTGAAATAGCAGCTTCCACCGGGCCCCACCCGTCAGCCCTCTCTACCTTTAAATAGAAGCGTGTGAACATCTTTTTGGAAAAGTATGCACCGTTTTGCAGATGGGATGTGATGTTGCTATCAGTATCTGCATTATGAGTTTACAGATCGTTAACTCCTCAAAGGAAGCTGGGCTGTGTGTGAGACGTAGCAAGCTCCAGCTCCGGCTCTGGAGAAGACTGCCAGCCAGCTAAGCACCTACCCCTTAGGAAGATGAAGCACCTGGGAGATTACAGCGAAAGCAGGATTGATTTATAGGGCTGGCGTTCGGGCAAGTGCACAGCAACACAACTACTGTTTAAGGTAAGTACTCCTGAAGCAAAGTAATAGCAAAGAGCAAATTGCCTTGGAGTCCTACCAGCTGCCACGGAGGAGTGAGCCAAGATCATCTGCAGCCAGGACGCTGACGGCACCATCTAGAAAGGCCCTTGGTCCCCTGCACACCTGCATGTGCACACAGGTTCCTGGTCCAGCCCTGACTCAATCAGAAGTGCTCTCTCGCCTCCTCTGAATCTGGGGACCTTTTTGTTGTTTCTGAACCAGCGTCTACTCACAACCCATACTGACTTGGAACTCACTATGTAGTTCAGGCTGGCCTTGAACATGGTGCTCCTCCTGCCTCCATCTCCTGAAGTCACCACCACACCTGGGTGCTGGTATTCTCTGATCAGAATGCTTCTCACGGCCTGAACGCTTTCTGACTTCGCTTTCCTGTCCCCCTTGAACTTGACCCAAGCCTTGTTCCCTTGTCGCCTCCATGGAGCCAGGCTGAGCACTTAGGCTGGAACACAACCTGACAGCACTTGTGGAAGGAGCTGAGGGGCTCGATTTCCACTTCTCTGCAGCCTCGGTCTATCTAAGGCCAAGCCTGGTGGAGGAAATAGGTGTTGGAGAGGTATTACAGATGAGCAAGAAGCTCCCAGGCTGAAGTTAACTCCAGAAACACTAAAGCAGGGACCAGAAGGGGGAGGGAGGGGAGGAGAAGGGAGAGGAGGGCTCTATCCAGGCATCATGGGACCTGGGAGGAAGGATGATGTCAGGCCTGCTATGTGTCCAGGACCCCTTTGACAACCATGTACCACCCACCAAGAACACCTTTGAGATGAAATAAGGCCAGGAATCTGGCATGGCTTTTGTGTGTCCAGACAACTCTCCGTCATTCCAAAAATTCTCACGGGTCCCAGGCATATACCCGGTACCACGAGGTGGTCAGCAGTGAGCACGATGAAGCTATAGACCACAACCCAGAGAAAGGATGTGCCTAGGAGGCAGCATGAGTGGTATTGGTACCTGTGCTGGGAAGGCTGGGAAGGAAGGTTCATTAGGAACCTTATCAACTGGCCATCCCATGACTGCTGAACTCCAGCACGCTCCTTGGATCATAAAGAGACTGGTGGGAAGGCTGGCCAAAACCGAAGCACAGAGGTCTTGTGGGTCCAACGAGGGCCATGACTTACTCCGGTGCTCCGAACCAGCACCAGATTACCAAACAGAGATGCGGTGCCAGGATCCCATCGCAGCTCCCACCCAGGCCTGCAGTCACTGCTCCACCCCAACCCCGCGCATCTGCCACCTACCTAACCTGGGTCTGCAGTCTATTTTTAATCTCCATGAGCTCCTTCTTGGAGCCACACCAGAGTGTGGGTCGAGCTGCGATCGTCTCATGGTAAGGGAAAACTCAGGGAGTCTCAGACACCTAGTCCTGGCAATGCATTGGACACCACACCCTCCAGGGCCCATGTGGTTAGGCAGCTGGCTTTGCAGTGTGCATACTCCCTACGACAGTGCCCACAGGCCCTCCCTCCGGGCACAGAAGAGAGGAAGGACAGGCTCTGGCTAGAGTTCTTAAAGGTAGGTGTAGGTGAGAGAAAGACCAATCCCAGAGCTGGCATTCCCGGGGGGGAACTGTACCCCTGGGGAAAGGAAGGACAGAGAAGAAGGCAAAGTATTGGCACAGCCCCTTCCCTCCTGATCTGCCTCTCTAGGAGCTCTGTTGCAGGTTTACAAGCCTAGAGGAGGTGGGCCCATCCTGCCTATGCCCACCCAGGGGAAAATGCTTACCTACCCGACAGCTGTTCCCACCCCCTCTCCCTAGCTGATTCAATTACTTCCCTTCAAGCAAGTCCAAGTGACCCCCGACTCTTGATCTTTCTAAATGACCGCATCAGTCAAGACGCATCAAGTCGCCAGTCTCCTCCTTGGAAAAGGGGCAGCTCCCATGGCCACACTTCACAAATGCCCTTATCCTCTGGTTGCCACGGAAACAATGAATTATTGCCCACCAGTTTCAAGTCAGCCAGCTCCTCTGGGGGCAATAGACTCACATCAGTGACAGGCCACCAGGTGACTCATGTCACTGCCAAAAAGATCCCCTAACACAGCTGACTGAGGGGAAAGCCAGCAGTCACTGCCCCTGAGGACAACTGGTGCAGTTGGGCAAGCAGACACTCCACCTCTCCCTCAAGAACAGCTGCTGAGAGAGCACACAGCCCTCAATCCGCCGGCAGGAACGTACCAGCCCATCTCATGCTGAGTTAAGACTCTTCCACTCAGCCATGAGGCTTGTGCACACATCAGCCATTTCTCTCCAAACACGGCTTCAGCATCAGTCAAGAGCTGCCAGCCCTGCCCCCTCCCCACAAGCATCCAGGGCGTGTCACATTCCCACCTTCACGGCCACCAAGAAGGGGGACCCTGAGCCGGGGCTGGTCGGGGTTCCCAGTTCACACTCCTCCAGGAGAAACACATCTTCATCCTCCAGAACCTTGTCCAAAAAGCCTATTGCCTCTTCTTCCTCTTCCATGGCAGCCAGAGCCGCAGAGGGCAAACAGGAAGCAGGGTCCACGCAGCGGCAGCGGCGGCGGCGGCGGCGGCAGCAGCAGCGTAGCAGCAGCCGCCGCGCGCCCCAGCAGGGAGGCAGGCAGGGGACGGGCGGGCGGGGAAGAGCGTAGGGCAGGCCTACACCAGCATGTTGGCCTCCGCGGAGTCGGTCCTGGCACCTGGCCACCGGCTCGCGATGAAAGGCTCCATTATGAACCTTTTCCTGCTGCCGCTTTCCAGCCGTCCTGCGCGCCGGGCCCGCCTCCCGCGTGTCCCCACCCTGCGAAAGGGGAAGCGGGGCCTCCGGGCGGCCGCTCGCGGGATGAACGCAGGGCAGGGGCGCCAGCCAGTGTCCTCCGCGGTCCCTTCCTTCTTCGGGCGCCGCTCCGCTCGCCCCAGGCCCGCTGCCGGGGCTCGTCCAGGCGCCCCGCCGCTGCGCTGCCGGCCCCACAGAGCCCGCCCTTTCTGGACCCGGAGGCCCGATTGCTCCAAATGCACAGGAAACGCACGTCTTGACTTGCGAGGTGGAGCTGCTCGTTCCCTCTGTGGTCACCGGGCGGGCGAGCGGCTGGCGGAGGCTTCTGGAGCAGAGGAGGAGGGAGGGAGGGAGGCCGCAGACAGGCCGGGCGGGCGCGGGGGGAGGTCTGCTTCCCAGAGACAAGCTTTATTTACAACTTCTCGCCGGAACCCTCGGGCAAGGGGGGGGGGCGCACAGGAGAGCGGCTTCCCCCAGAAGCCACCCTTCATCCACCCCGTCTACGTCCCCGTGGGATCGTCACCAGCCAGAGCCCCCTTCGCACCTCGGCCTCCACAGCACCTTCGCGGCGGGGAGGCCCACTGCCGGTGAGAAACCGCAGTTGGCATTGCACCACGGTCGAGTGAACAGGGCTTTGTATTTGTACAGCAGGGGACTGGCCTGCTTCATGCTCAACCCCAGCACAGTGCCAGACAGGGTCCTAAGCAAGTGTCACTGGGCACCGTGGACCACCCGAGAGCCACATCATGGTCAGGTGCTGCTGGCAATACCACTTCCTTGGAGTATTTCCGTTCCACACAAGGGGAGAGCCAGCCCCACCAGGCCAGGCAGGGCACACACTCGAGGACAGGTGGCATTATCCACCCTCCCCGCTTCCAGAGTGCTTCCCTCAGTGTCTTCCATATTCCAGAAACCAAATTCATGCCGAGGGTGAGGCTCACAGGCCAGTCAGTCCCCTTACCCTGACCTCCTAGGAGACACCCACCCACGGGGGAGGAGTCCAGGGCCAGCTGCAGGAACTCGTTCACAACTCAACATCCAAGGCAACTGTGGCACATCTCTAGCACTCATTCAGAGTTCAGGTAAGGCAAGCACCGAGCCATAGAGGGCAGAAAGCAGCTGAAGAAACCACCTCGGCTCCAGCTAATTAATGTTCCCTGAAGGCAAGCAACAGAGGCTCAAGTTTGCCAAGTCTGTATTCTTCATAGTTTTAGTTTTGTTTTGAGACAGGATCTCTGTATGGAGCCAAGCTAGACTTGGTTTTCTGTTTTGTTTTGTTTTAATTTTACTGTGCATGTATGATTGTTTTGCCTGCCTGCCTGTGTGTGTGTGTGTGTGTGTGAGTGTGTGTGTACCAATTGTGTGTCCCATGCTTGCAGTGATTAGAAGACCTCAGATCCAGTTCAGATCCCCTCGAACAGTAGTGACAGATGGTTGTGAACCACCATGTAGGTGGAGGAACTGAACCCAGGTCTTCTGCAAGAGTAGCAAGTGCTTGTAACCACTGAGCCATCTCTCCAGCTCCCTACAGTTGTTTTTGAGAGGAAGTCTTTCTGTGTGGCCCTGGCCATCCTGGAACCAGCTATGTAGATGAGGCTGGCTTGGAAGTCAGAGATCTATCTGCCTGCCTCTGTCTCATCCTGTGGCACCACACATAAGGGAAAACATGAATGCTTATATAAAATCTCCTGACTTTAAAAATGAAAGCAAGTTATTTACATTTTTAAAAAAGCACAGCACATTGTAAACCACATCTCTGCTCTGAGCTAGGCTTAAGGATGGCCGCACTGCCTTTATTCTTGCAACTGGTTGTTAGCTGTGGTTATATGGGAGGAGTTTCCTCTTAAGTGTCCTTCTGTCCCATCGCCTCTTAGAATATCTGGCAGCCCGGAATAAAATTCAGCTTCATATACCAACTCACCACTTTTATCTTTGTCAATCTGTGGAACAGGTGCCACCAACCAGGTGGTGCCGTGTCTGAATCTGTCCGTCAAAACCTCATGTGCCTTTTATGACCACCTTTCATACACAACACAAGTGGCAGCCATATAACCACAGGCCAGAGTCAAACAGTTGAGGCCATTTCCAGAGGAAGGCAAACTGTCTCGGCTGGGGCCCACCCTGCCAAGTCCTCTCTACTCCGTTGGGCACCTAAGCTGAGAAGCAGCATGTAGAAGGCCAGTGGGGATGAAAGGGAATGAAGAGTGGTTTCTCATCCCACTCCTTAACAAATTTTCTCGAACTCTGAAGTCTGGGGGAGGGCTCTTGCCATTCGGTCAATAGTGGAAAACCTGCCCTCGCCAGACGCAGGCCCCATCCGGTCACCCAAACTGAAACAGACTGGAGAGGTGTGACGGGATCTCTAGCGCCTGGGCCAGTCCGGGTCTGTCCCACCAGGGTCCCGCCAAGACATCTCCTACCCGTCATCCATTACTTTCTCTGAGTCCAGTTTTGCTCTGGCTGAGTTATAAATAGCCAGGACACATCGGAAGGGCCTTCTCGAGCTACAATTCCTCATTTGGTTTGGGCGGGTGAGACTGTTCCCATGGTTTGGGAACAGCCAGGCTTGGCATTCCCTAGGGCACCAGTGTGCCAGCTCAGTGCCCTGTGCTACAGGTTCTTCTGTCCTCTACCCTGTGGGCTCTACGCGCACAGCATGCAGCGTCCACATGGGTCAGACCAGCAGGCAGCACACAGGGTCTTTCTGTGTCCCTACTGCCAACCCAAGAAAACCTGAGGGACCCTGAAGCAGTCTAATTTTAGGGTACCTTAACTTCCCCACGCTCCTACTCATGGTCGACTCAGTACCCACTTCTTCCCTAGGCCCTGAACCTCACAGAACTGCTCCCCAAACACCTAAGGCTTAGGCTACCCCACCCACTCCAACTGGTTGGAAATTCCAGTGAGTAACAAGAATGTCCCCTTCAGTGGACACAGAGGCTCCACTCACAGGCCCTCCGTCCTCCCTCTGGAGGGGAAGTGACTCACAAATCCCCAGGGTGCTCCCTCCCATCCCCTCTCAAATGTGCACGAAGGCCCCAGACCTAGGTTTCCTCTCTACTTTGACTGCTCAGCCTGGTTCCAAACCCTTCTCTCCAGAGAAACAGCCAATATGACCCTTGTCCTCCGATTTTCTTGAAGTGCTCAGGCCTCTGGGGCCACACAGTGGGTTTAGGTCGATCTTTCCTCCCGCCTCCTGGACACGTGACGTCATGGTTCAAGGTCCCATCCCACAGCCCTAGGCTCCCAGCCTTTGGAGAGCGGATCTCATCTCCCTCTCCTGCACCGTCACCTCTAGACCTGACACCTGCACAGGCAGCTGGATCTCCTCCCCTGAAGTCAGAGCAGCAACCTCCCTCAGCTCCTCAAATCCACACCAATAAGCCCCTCCTCTTCCCCACCCCAGCTTCCCCTTCTGGCCCGGCCACTTCCATCAGTGGCCTGTCACCCTGTGGCTCTGTACCCACGGCCCCACACATCCCTTTTACCGAACTCGGCTTCTTCCGTCTTTCCCTCTTCCAAACCACAGCCCAACTAGGCTTTGCAACACCCACACCTATACAGACCCCAAAAAACACTGCACTGGGACTCTCCATCTCCTTTGTCCATCTATCTGCTCACTGGCACATGTGCATCACACCCCAAGGAGGCCTGGCATGTGTGGCCAAGCCCCCACCACTGGTCTACTCTCAAACCCCGAGGCGAGGGACCTATGAAAAGTAGGATGGCGTGAACAAAGGTATCCATGCCAAGGAAAAACTTCACTGGAGAGTGTCTGCTGACTAAGTCGGTAATGGGGTGAGAGGGCAGAGGCAGAGAAGGCCATGTGTGGGGAGCTGAAGACTGCAGACTTTGAGAAGGAACCTGGTGGGCTTCTGAACGGCTTCCTGGGAAGACAGGGAGGTCTTCCCAGGCAAAGGGAGGAAGGCCCAAAAGAAAGGGCTTCTTTTCTTTCCTTTTGGCGTTGAGGCTGGAACCCAGGGTCTTGTATAAGTTATATCACTCCCCAGCCCTAGGGACGGTTTCTTGAGGAGCTTCAGGAAGCAGTTAGGGGACAGGAGAGAAAAGAAGCAGGACATAAGTACACAGAGGGCAGCTGAAACAGGAGCATGGAGGACAAGGGCTGTGAACGTCCTACAGCAGTGCGGTACCAATGGAGACTTCTGACACAAGGGCCGTGAACTTCCTATGGCAATAGGCATCGGTCAAGACTGTTGACACCTGCTAGGTCCACATCTCAAAGCCTGCAGTGGGTTGTCTGTCTGTCTGTCTGTCTGTCTGTCTGTCTCTCTCTCTCTCTCTCTCTCACACACACACACACACACACACACACACACACACACACACACACACACACGGAGGGATTTCGTCACATTCAAATCTCCATCCTCACTCCCTTACCATTTCAATCAGCAAGCACTTATTAACTGCCTACTGTATACCAGGCATTGTGCTCACATTCAGAATGTAGTGGCAAATGGGGAACACTGCCCTTTGTGGAGCTGATGGTCTCAGGAGCAGATTGGTCATGTGACTGACTCCCAAGGCCTTGCCGAAGGAAAGGCAGGACCGACGGGGGAGGGGCACATTTTAGTTCTGTTGTTGAGGTACAACTCCAGAAAGGGTACCGTGGAAATGGCTATTGTGATTTTAAATGTTCACACCCTCTGACTCAGCAATTCCACTCTAGGGAACTGTCTGAAAAGAACACTTTTCAGTGCCAGAAGGGCACAAAGGTGTGTGTATGAAAGTGTTCAGTAGAGTGAGAAAGCAGAAAAGGCTGCTGAGAGGCCAAACGTCTCGACAGCGTGAAGTGGAATCTGGTTGATGGCACACTAGTAATTCTGGCACTCAAGCCAGGGCAGGAAGATTTCGAGTCCCAGGCCTGCCTGAGCTATACAGTGGTCAGACACAGACACAGACACACAGACACACACACACACACACACACACACAACACACACAGACACACACAGACATAGACAACACACACAGAAACACAGACACACACACAGACACAAAAACAGACACACACACAGATACACACACACACACACACCAATCTCAAAGCAACACACAAAAAGTGGCTTGATTAGGACTAGAACTGTAACTCAGTGGCAGAGTATTTGACCAATTGTGCAAGGCCCTGGGTTCAATCCCCAGTATTGCCCCGCCCCTCTGAATCCCTCCTTAAAAAAGGAAAGCAGAGAGGGAGAGGGGAGCTGGTTAAATGAATTCTGGTATATCCACAGAATGAAATACCACAAAAGGAATGCACTAGATCTCATTTCCAGGTATGCAAGTCTTCACCAAGTAAAATAACAAGCTACCTACCAATAGTGTGATCTCATTTCAATATATAGTCTACATATGGGAAAAAACAAGGAGAATCAAATAAACTCTCAGTAGTTCTCTGTAGGATGTGAGTGTTCATGTACTAGATGATGTATTTCTGATCACTGAGAATTTTGAGTATGTAATCAGAGAAAATGAAGTTATAAAAAGAAATGTGGGGGCTGGGGTGTCGCTCAGTCACAGAGTGGGTGCTTAGCATTCTCAAGGCTGTATAACTGCTCCCCCTCCCACACACACATAGTGCCATGGCGGGAATTTAGAATGAATTGGGAGAGTGCCAACAGATGCATCTAATAAATGAGAAGCCATGGAAGACTCCCCGGAGGAGGTGACATGAAAACCCAGCCCTAGCTGAGCATGGCAATACACACTTGAAATTCTAGCACTTAGGAGTCTAAGACAAGAGGTTTACAAGTTCAAAACCAAACTGGGCTACACAGGGAGACTCTGTCTCAAAGAAACAAGCTCAGCAGCAGAATGCTTCCTTCACACACAAGTCCTTACCGTCAAGCCTCAGAACACAATAAAGTAAACTAACAATGAATGGGCAGGCCACACTGATGGAGACGGAGAGAGTCAGGGTAGTCTTGTGGAGTTAAATTCCAAGTGGGAGGTTGGTGGTAAAGCTTCAGAGGCCAGCAAAGAATCAAGTGATCGAATCTGACAGGGTGGAGGGCTTTGGATTTCACCATTATAGCCACAGGGAAGGTGTGGAAGGATTCCAGGCAAGTCGCATGACCATTCTCTGGTGCACCCTCCTCTGATATCACATCACTCATTCTCAAACACTGCTCATCTGACATCACATCACTCATTCTCAAACACTGCTCACTCTGTGCTCAACAGGAAACCACTGAGTCAGACCAAACAAGGGCAGCTGACCCATTGGCTCCTCACTGATGACTCAACCCATCACACTGGGACAATAACTCAAAAAAGGGCTAGGCACATTCCCACCTCCAAGCCTTCGCCAGATGCAGTTTCCTTGGCCTGAAGATCTTCATCCAACTCTCCTGGCAAAAGCTCAAGCCCCACCAGGCTCGGGGGCTTGGCAGGCCCCTGGAGCAGTACCAAGGCAGGTGGAGTCGCTAGAGCCACAGAAAGAACCAGACTCTCATCTCTCACACCCTTGCTCCTTTCTCTGCCTTCCCTTTCCATCAGAGCAGACAACACTCAAAAGATCGCTATGAGTCTGGCATGGTGGCTCATGGCTGTCAAGTTCCAGGGAGACAGAGACAGAAGAACTGTCATAGGTTCAAGGCTAATCTGGGCTACAGTGTGATACTGTCTCCAAATAAAACTCATAGAATTCAATAGCATATAGCTATTGGGTATAAGCCAATGCTGCTTATATGGTAAAACAAATGAACAAAACCAGGGACTAGAGAGAAGGCTCAATGGTTAAGAGAGCTTACTGCTCCTTCTAGAGGACCTGGGTTCAGTTCCCAGCACTCCCATGGTGGCTCACAACTGTCTGTAACCCCAACTCCAGGGAATCCAACACCCTCTTTTGGCCTCTACAGGCTTCTGCACACTTGTGGTGCACATAAATTCATGAAAGCACACACATACACACACACACACACACACACACACACACAAATACTAAATAAAGTGTGTTTAATAAACACTCAGAACTCAGGCGATGCCTCAGTGGAGGAGTAAGTGCTTCCTACATAATCTGATGACCTGATAGTGCAATTATCTGTAATCCCAGCATGTTCCTGTTACAGGGAATTCGAGGCTAAGATGGAAGTCTCCAGAAGTTTACAGACCAAGTTTGTCATACACAACAGAAAACAGTAAAAGAGATTTGCTTTCCAACAAGACAGAAGGCAAAGACTAACACCCAAGGCTGCCCTCTGACCACACACATGGTGTCTCTCTCTCTCTCTCTCTCTCTGAGAGAGAGAGAGAGAGAGAGAGAGAGAGAGAGAGGGAGAGGAGGGAGGAGAGGAGAGAGGAGAGGCGGGCAGGAGGAGAGAGAGAATAAATTCCATTGGATTCTGGATTTGAATTCTAGTTTTTGCCTCTTGCCAGTTCTATAACACAGGGCAAAGCATTTAAATGTGCCTTGGTTTCCTCATCTATTAAATGGGAATAGCTTTGCTGTGCAGAGTGGTGTGTCTGACTCCATAAGATGGGGATCGTTACTGCGCCATCTCTAGGGCTGCCAGGAGGCCTGATGCACACAGGGCAGCATCTGAACTGTGCTAAGCACTTAGTAAACACCAGTTCTTATCCCCTTCTTTCTTTGGCAGGTGTGTGTGGAAGAACATGGGGTGGGGGGGGGGGCCCACCAGAGACTCACCTTCAACCTCTTCCTGGGAAACCAATAACTCACCCACACCAGACCATTCTGTTTCTCAGCCCTCTAGGAACTTTTCCACACTCAGTGGTATTTATCCCTTACCTCTACCTCCTCCATGACTCCATCCCTAAGATCCCACCTAAGGTCACATGACTTTCTTCTGGGGATAGTGTACATTTCTTTCTTTCTTTTTTTTTTTTTTCTTTTTCTTTTTTTTGGTTTTTTGTTTTTGCTTTTCAAGACAGGGTTTCTCTGTGTAGCCTTGGCTATCCTGGAACTTGCTCTGTAGACCAGGCTGGCCTCAAACTCATAGAGATCACCAGCCTCTGCCTCTGCTTCCCATGTGCTGGGATTAAAGGCAGGCATTACCACCACCTGGCTTGTGGATATTGTGCATTTCTTACAGATGCTGCATGGATAGCCTTCGTAATAGGGGGAATCTGGGGGCTTGGGATGTGGCTTGATGACAGAGCACCTGCTTAGCATACACACAGCCCTGGGTCTCCCAAGAATCAGACAAAAAGAGGGCTCAGGTTAGGACAATGGTTCCTATAGAAACTAAGTCAATGAAGTGCTATCCTTGAGAACAAGACACTCCAAAAGATAACTACCCAGGGAGGAATCGTTTCTCTGCCTCAGTCATTAGCCTCTGCTGGGATCCTTCCAAGAACAGGAAGCTCATTACTTGTCCAAATGCTAGATAGCTATTTTCTTATCCTCCTCACCCCACCCCACCCCACCCCCAAGACAGGGTCTTACTAAGAAGCCCAGACCAACCTGGAACTTGCCATCCCCCTGCCTCACCCCTCTAAATGCTAAAATTACAGGCATTTACTCTGTCATGACTGGCTTGCTAGACAGTTAACAGCTGAACTCAAATCTTTTTTGTTTTGTTTTTAGAGACAGGGTTTCTCTGTATAGTCCTGGCTGTCCTGAAACTCGCTCTGTAGCCCAGGCTGGCCTTGAACTCACAGAGATCTGCCTTCCTCTGCCTCTCAAGTGCTGGGATTAAAGTGGTGTGCCACCACCACCCGGCCACTGAATTCAAATCATATCTCACAGTAATTACTCTTTCTGACTTCCAAAGTAACACAAGACATATAGTTTTCATTCATTTTAATGGAGTAATTATGTTTACTTTATTCAAACATCAGTTCTGTAAGTGACAGGTCTGCAATCCCAGCACTCCAGAGGCAGAAGCCCAAAACAAAGTGGGATTTACATCCCAGATGGATTCAAATTCAACTAACCCCAGGACAGTTCACCATGTAGCACAGCAGTTTACCTTATCACATCTGTGACTTGGTTCCTGCAGAAGCCCCTCCGAATGATTATTTACCCCCCATTTACAGTAGAGGAGAATGATGCTTGTTAAACTGTCCAATGTCACATGGCATGAGGTAAAATTTAGACAAGCACAGTGGCTCAAGCCTATAATCCCAGCATGCAAGAGGCCCAGGCAAGATGACTGCAAATTCAAGGCCAGCCTGGACTTCAGGATGAGACTGCCTCAAAAGAGGCTCATGTCTGGGGAGGGGCAGAGGACAGCGGTTACAGTGCCCTGTCATACCCTACATAGCAACGTGCACCCGGGGCCCACATCTGTGATGGGACAGGAGTAAGGCCCACCATCCAAGGCAGTGCAGAAGACTCGAGCTGTCCCCAGAGTACTATGGAGTACTATGGTGTGTGTAGTCTTCCTCTACTTCTGCCTGCCATTCAGGCAGCGAGGTGAGGGCTGTGTGGACCACCTACCACACTGGCACATGACTCCTGGGCAGGTGAACGAGGGCATCCTCTCTGGGAAGGGCAGAAAACTGCTCTGGCCTTGCTAGCACCTACCAGTGGAGAAACTCACAACAGAAAATAGTATAGTAGAGACTAAGAGTCTGCTGGGTTCTCTGGGACCCTTCTGAGCCCCTGGGAGAACACAAAGAAGAGAGGCAGAGCCTCGGACCCCAGCAGCTCAGCGTCTTTTTAAGACACTGTCTCCTTATTTAGTCTAGGCAAGCCTAGAACTCACTATGGGTCCAAGCTGGCCTCAAACTCAAATATTGTCCTGCTTCAGCTTCCTCAGTGCAAGCTATAGAAGCGGGCTACCATATCCAGCTTGAGGACACTCTTGCTGCCTGTCACCACGCTTGTTTCTTGGGCAATTTAACATCTGCCGGAATCATTAGTTTCATCAGACAGCAGAACAGGCAGAGCACTGTTCTGGCTGGGCCCATCTTCCTACCCACAGTGCCCTGAGCACCTGTAGATTATCATACCTTTATTGAATAAATATGACTTCGGGACTAGTCTCACTTGTACGTAAGAAATACATTCATGAACTGTGGTCCCAGCAGGCCAGCAGGAGGTATGGGAGCCACAGGGGTGGCCAGGCCAGTCAGGTGCAGTCCATCAGAGAAGACACCAAGGAAGCTATGATGGGGTGTGAAAGGAAGGCCTGGCCTGGAGAGGATAAGCAGAGTCCACTAGTGAGTGGACAGTGTCACAGGTAAGTCCTTTATTTACCTCCTCCCCAGCTTGGACAAGACACAAAGCCCCAGCGCCCCAGGTTATGCCATGGAACAGGAGCTCCATCAGCAGCTGGGGGTGGTTAACAGCAAAGAAGAACAGCACCAGTGCACAGGAGGGACAGTTACTGTCCTCTCTGCAGCAGAGGCACAAGATCCAGGATGGGAGAAATAGGTGCTGGGCCGCTCAGTCTCCACCGCCCCCACCACCGCCCCCAGATTAGGAACACAGAAGAATGCAGCCTCTGAAGGCGCCATCTTTCCACATGGCCTCTGTTCACTTTGGGAATGACCCTCTCAGGCCCAAATCCCAAGCCCCAACCTGAGAGAGAAAGGAGATTCTGCCTAGTGGAACCCCACTCCTCCTCCCAGTTCCAGAACTACACAATTCAACCCCAAATACCAAGCAGGAACCCAGAGGTGCCTGGGAGTTTACAAGGGGGACCTAGGGAGTGCACAAAGGGGTGACCAAGAATGGTGCCCCTTACCTACAATGGCAGATGGAAGCCCCAAGAACTGTATATATCCCCAGCAGCGGAGGGCCAGCTGGGTTGTTAAGAGCTTCACCCAGGAGGGTGACGGAGGGGGGCCTGGCAGCTCTACCCAGGCTTAAGCTTCACAAGACCCCAAGTGGAAATGGAGCCCTGGTCCCATTGGACACACTAGCCTCTGATAAATTATGTCAACTCCCCGAGTTTCAGTTTCCCCAACTATAAAACGAAAGTCTGGCACGTATCTTGCAGAGACATCACGGACTTTAAATGAAGCAACCTATGTGAGAGGCTCAGCCTTGTCTCTCAAAGTAGCTGATGGAGGAAGAAGATGCAAGAGAAGACAGTGGTAACCGTGGTGGTTTGAAAGAAAATAGTCCCCAGAGGCTCACAGGGCATGGCACCATTAGGAGGTGTGGCCTTGTTGGAGTGGGTGTGGCCTCGTTGGAGGAAGTGTGCCACTGGGGGGTGGGCTTTAAGGTCTCAGATGCTCAAGCCACACCTAGTGGAGCAGTCTCTCTCCCTGCTGCCTGCCAATCCAGATGTAGAACTCCCGGTCCCTCCCCAGTACCATGGATGCCTGCATGCTGCCAGGCTTCCCAGCATGCCAACAATGGACTAAACCCCTGAAACTACAAGCCGGTCCCAGTGAAATGTTTTCCTTTCTATGAGTTGCTGTGGCCACGGTGTCTCTTCACAGCCACAGAAACCCTCACTGAGACAGTAATGACGGTCACTTCACTTCTATCACGGGTTCCTCACGCCAGCTGAGGTCTGCACCCATATGGACATTATGGATTCCATGGCATTCTGGCCCTTAACCACACCTCATGGCAGACTTGGGACAGCTGTCAGGACACATGGGAAGATATTCTCAGTATCTTCCATTTACAGATGAATAAATGAACTCAGAGACGGTGACATGTCTTGGGTGACACACCTTCAAAGTAGCAGGAGACAGACATAACCCACATCTTTTCTCTGTCCTGGGGTCCCTTTGACTGCACCATCCAGAGAGGAGACAGGAATTGTGGTCTACGGGAACGAGGTTTTCCCTAAGATTGTGGTTCTGGGACAGGAAGTTGAGTGGGGGTGTCATTGCCCTACCTCCCCAGGGAAATGACCAACACACTCCCCCAAGTGAATTGAATCTCCAGCAACTGGTCACCCCCGGCCCTGGGCCAGGGTACCCTGCCCAGCCTAGGTTTAGGAAAGGCCTGCAGGGCAGGGTTTTGTCACCTCTGGGGCACAAGCCAAGATGAAAATATCACAGCAAGGTATGCTGGGAGTGAGGAGACCGTGTCTTGGCTGAGGGTATCACTCACGGGAGGACAGGCTCAGGAGGGAGGTGGCCTACAAACACAGCGTCATTTCCCAGCAGGTATTTACCAGATTGCATCCTTGCAATGCTGCTGGTCCCAACTCTCTAAAAACCAACGACAAAAGTCTTGTGTGTTTGTTTGTTTTCAGATGGGGGAGGGGGGGTCTCCTGAAGCCCAGTCTGGCCTAGAAGCCAGGATTCTTCTGCCTTCGCCTTCTGAGAGCTGGAACTGAATGTATTCAATGCAATGAGGCTCCCTGGGAGCAACCGCCAGCCATTCCTCACGCTTCCCTTCAGAGGAGCCAATGCTATTCAGACCTGTGGGCTCCGGGGTATTACGACCCTTGCTCATCGTCCTACAGTCAGAAAGATTTTCATCTGTCCATTATTTCCAGGCTCTGGGTTACTGGCACAAAACACTGATCTAGTTCATTCTATGTGTCAACTTGACTGGGTCATAGGGCATCCAAACATTATCCTGGGTGTCTGTGGGATGGATGGTGGTTCACAATGAGATTCACATCTGAATCTACCGACTGAGCAAAGCAGATGCCCTCCCCAGGGTGAGCTGGCCTTGCCTCTTCCAGTCTATTGACAACTGAGGCCAAGAAAGAGGGGCTCCTCCAGCCAGCATGCCTGACCCAGGCCCAGGAGGCCCAGGCAGAAGGATCAGGAGGGTCAGGCCAGTCAGGACGACAAAGTAAATTTCAGGACAGCCTCAGAAACATGAGATCGGGTCTCAAACCAAAAGGACAGAGGGGCTCCACCCGCATGGCTGCTAGCCCTGGGACACCAGTCTTTTCCAGCCTTGGACTCAGACTGAACCCTGGGTGTCCTTGAGCTTATGCCTACTGGTTTTTCACCTAGAATCTTCTACTTTGGCTCACCTGATTCTCGGGCCTTTGGACTTGGACTAAAACTACACATTGGCTCTTATGAACCTCCCAGCATCCACTGCAGAGGGTAGGATTTCTTAGCCTCCATACCCACAAGTCAGTTCCTTCTATCAAATTTCTCTATATACAAACTGTACACACACACACACACACACACACACACACACACACACACACACACACACAATCCGTTTGGGTTATGGTTTTCTAACATATAAACCAAATTTTGACCTCCCAGGTACAGCTTGGCTGCATGTTTGGGTGTGGAAAGTTCAGCTGCCAGGCTGTGCCAAAGGCTAGATATCTGAATATCTAGAACAATTGTCTGATTTGGTCCAAAAATCCCCTCTGTTCCCAAGTTCCTAACAGGAAGCCTGGCAGGGGAGGAGACCGCCTGGCCAAATGAGCACAGCCAAGCACAGAAATACACACACACACACACACACACACACACACACACACTTACTTTTTTAAAATAAAAAACAAAAACAAATCATCCCAAGTACTGGGAAAGGGGGTTTGCACCTTCCAGGCACCCTACTGCAAATGGCAATACTTGCAAGGTCCACTAGGTGGGGCCAGTAATGCAACAGAAAGAGCAGAAAGGCGCAGCTAGCTCCAGGCAGGCAGGGGTAGAGCAGGGGCAGCTGGGGCAGGCAGGCAGGAGTAGAGCAGCTTGCAGCTGGAATTGTCCCAGCCATTCCCAATTGGCATTAATGATTCCCCTACCTATCCGTGATGTGAAAATCGGTACTGAGGGCCCCAAGTACTTCAGATGACTGTTCTCTCTGTAAAATTTAACATTTCAAGATCTTCCACTCAAGTTATTCCCTTCTGACCACCAAGAACAACGGGAACAAAGTGAAGCTGCTACCCAAAGCTGAGAACACCAGGACCACATAGTCCTGCTATGCATAAAGCATAGTTAGGGTTTCTCACGAGGAAATCCAAATATCCATGGGCGAATGCTCCTACAATGTAGTCATGAGGAAGGAGAGGAAAGGAGACAAGAGGCAGAGACAAGTGAGGAGAATGCACAGACCAAGCCATGCATGGAGATTACATAGGAGCATCATCCTGCAGCTCCTTACGGTGGGATATGGGCTAAGCCCCTAGGGGAGATCTGAACCCCACTGACCTACAACCAGAAGACAGAGATGGGGAACCAGAGTTCTCTCTTCCTTCTTTCTCCTGGTTGGCCTGAGTCCAGGTCCCAGAACAGCCTCTCTTCCATTGGTCCAAACACTGCCTCTACATGGCCAAAATGGCTGTCTCTAATCCACTACCCCTCCTCAGGGTAACAACACCCAAGAATGCTGGCTGTGGGGAACCTGAAGCAGGCCAACACCCACATCCACCCCTCCACCTTTTACCTGCCCCCCACCATCCCTTCCCAAACTTGCACCACCTGGCAGCCGCTGAGCTCTGCCTAGGCCTCTGTTGCTATGACAACAAATGTGGCTTCCCCCAAGTGGGATGCTGGTTGCCAAGGCCCTTGTTGCCAAAGGCTATAACAGCCACCCCAGTGTGTGAAGAGGGGGTGAGAGCCTGCAGAGGGTGGGAAGGAGCAGGGTTCTTCCACATGGTAGAGTCCAGGCAGCCTCCAGGTGGGGTGGGGGTGTTAGGCATTGGAGGAGGGAAATGCACTGCTGAAGCTCCCTGGGGGCTTCAGAGAGGAAAGAGAACCCCACAAAATATACCTGGACAAGCTGGACCAAAAGAACCTGTGAAACTGAGCTCCCCCCACCAAAACAAATGGCTATGACTCTTGTCCCCAACTCCAGAAAAAGAGCCCCAAGGAACCTCTCTGCCTGGCTTGCTCGTGTATTTCAGATGCGTATCCTCATGAGCTGGGCCCAGTGTCCGTCCCTGTCACCAGGAACTGCATTCATTAGAAGTACTACAATCCTCCACGCACTCCCCTCTCCCTGCCCTGTCAAAGCACACTTAATCTTCCTTACACAAGGTTTCTGAGGGGGCAGTCCCTGCCTCTTCTGGATGCAGGAACTTAGGCACCCCAGGCGTATTCCTTTCCTGTGGAACAGAACAGAGCTGGAGGCCCTCAGTCCTGGGGAACACTACAGAAGCATTATGTTTGATACCCCACGGGCGGCTTGAGACCAGTCCTGGCTCTGTGGGACACGCGTTGTCCACAGGCCACTGTGTACCCAGCCAGATACAGACGGAGAAGCCTGGTCCTTCCAGAGCCCCCTCCCCATCCTGGTGAGAGACGAAGGGATAGCTGAAGGGGAATGAGGGTGATCAGGAGGCAGCAGAACCAACAGCTGGCAGAGCAGGGAAAGGGGTACCCGAAGAGGAGCTAGATGACAGGGCATCGGGGGTCCAGGCCCGCCCTCCCCCAGCCCCACTGCACACTGTCCTCAGCAGACCCTGGCCCGCTTTCCCCACACGCTGTCCTACCTCCCCTCCCCAGAAGAGGAAACAGGAGTACCTACCCCAGGTGCCAACCCCTCAGGTGGGGTGGGTGAGATGCTGTCCCCACCGCCCTGGCTGCGGGCGCTGAGCTGGGGCGACATGGTGGGTGACTCGTCGATGTATGGCATGGTCTCCGAGCCCTCGGGGGGCCCCTTCTGCTCCTCATGCCCCTCTGCGTCGTAGTCCTCGGCCCCATAGCTGAAGTCTGAGACAAGGAACAAGAAAGGCCACTGAGAGTCTTCCACCAGGGCTGCCAGGGACTGGTAGCGCAGTGGGCGCCGGCGCCGGCCCCCAGCTGCCATGGTCCCTGCTGCACCATGCACCCGGGGCCAGGGCAGGGGCTGCACAGCCAGGCCTGGGGAGGAGGCTGGGAGCTCCACAGGCACAGGCTCTGCGGAGTCCGTCAGAGGCTGCTGCTGGGAGCCGGGGAGGCGCGGCTCTGCTGTCGCCACCCGCCTAATAGCATGTCAGCTGCGTATGTGGAGCTGTGTTTCCTTTGCCTCCTGCCTAATTCCACGTCTAAAAATTAACAGTGGGAGAAGGAGGCAGGCCGAGTCCAACTCTCCTCTCTGAGTCACCATTTTGCTTTTTATAGGGAATAAGGAGGCGGGGGCGGGCCAAGCGATGTCACTTCCTCGGTCCCTCCTCCCTGGGTACCATTGTACACTGAGCTCCATCCCCGGGGGGTGGGGGGGTGGGGGTGGGTGATCAGGGCAGCTTTGGGGTGGGGAGGGCCCAGGGAGTGTGCCCTAGGAGGCCCTCAGTCCCTTGAATGAGGCCCTGCATGCAGGACAGAGCCCAGGGAAGGCAGGCGTGGGAGAGAGGGTTGTGCCCAGGCCTGGCAGGGACTGGGTGAGCAGCAGTCTCCTCAAAAGGCAGCAATGGGTCTCTAATTCCAACCGTTTCCTTCCGAGCAGGAGGGAGAGGTGACAGAAAGTCGAGCTGTGTTTAACCCCTCAGTGCTCCCAGCCCACACAAGCTCCAGCGCCCACACAGGTACCCTCCAAGGGCGGGCAGCAGGGTGGGCCACCAGGCAGTACCGCTAGGCTTTGCACCACGAAGACCCCCGCAACGTTCCCAGCCAGCGACTGGCCGGCCGGGCGTTGTTTCCAACATCCCAGTCCACTGTCGGGAGCTCTGAAAGTACAGCAGGGTTGCTGCGAGCAAGGTGCAAGGTCTCCTCGCACTTGAACCCTGGTTCAGGGTCATCAGTGAGGAGGGGTCGAGAGCACACCTCTGGAAGACCAGAAGGCGCTGGGTACCACGTCTCACAGAGGAAAGCGAACACAGAGCAGTGGAGCCCCTGGTGGTCGTCAGGGCCCTGCACCCTGGACCTGCTGGAAACACAGGGATTTGTCATGTGGTTCCTAAACCTTGGCAGAGGCCTGGGTTTGGGGGCTGTGGCCAGTTATGTCAGAGGAGCCTGGCTGGGCCTGTTATCTGCTCAGACATCACTTCCTCCAGGATGTTCTCCCTGGGAACCCAGTTTACAGTACCCATAGCACATGGCCTCCTGGAAGCCTCAGGGGCAGGAACTGAGTGTTTCAGCTGTGGCTGGGTGCCCGGCACCCACAAAATGACACACAGCAGGCTCTTGGAAAGCGTGAGTAGCAGAATGAACAAGTGGAAGATGCACCATCCATCGCAGGCCCGAGGTCTAAGCCAGGCAGGCCCGCCCGTGAGTCAAGCTCTCCGTGGAGGCCCAGGCTCCTCCTCCGCTGTCATAACACACCAGCCCACAGGCAGCCAGCAGCCTGAGAATGGTGTCACCAGGTCACTGGGGCGCCAGGCCATGGCTACACTCAGTCCAATCTGGCTGTTGGCAGTCAATAGCTTCCCCTGGGCTCTCTGCACCTGCTCCTGCCGACTTCCTCTCCCAGGGTTCAGCAGATGCCCAGTAAGCTGTCTGGGTACATAAGCTGTATTTCCTCAGGTCAGGCATGGACACAAAAACCCACAGACCTCTTTACTCCTCCAGGGGCTCTGGGTCTCCCTGGTCATGCTGGAGCTAAGAGTGTGGGTGAATGAACTATGGTGGCCTCTGGCCTAGCCAACAGCTAGCCTGACCTGTATCGGGCATCACAGGAAAGAAGGTATTACCCGAGGGTAGAGTTCATAGATAGGCCAAAAGAGACTATGCCCTGGTTCACTTCTAATACAATACCTGGCATCTCTCACGAGAAAGGAAGGTCTCTGGCACCCTTTTGTCTGGTATGCACATCAGACCCTACCAACTCCTGCTCGGTCTAACCACCTCTCCAAAGCAGTTCTCAGAGAAGAGGCCACTAAGCCTCAGACATCTGCCTAAGATCAAGGAAAGGATATCAACCTGGGTCTGTCTGAGTCTTCAAGGGCTATCTTACCCCATTTGAATTTTGCTGCAAAGAACTCCCAGTCTTTGGCCCTCCGCATGGCACAGGTTGACCAAGGAGGGGAGGTACAGGGTGCAGACATGGAGACCGGCACAGTGTCCTCTACAAGCATTTCTAGGGCATTCCTTCCTTGTTCATGTCTTTCATAAAATACTGGAACACTTCTATTAGGAAAAGGGCTATATAAAAGGATGGAGAAACGGGGGGGAGGGGAGTAGGGGGGGCACGGCAGGAGGGGGAGAGGGGCATCTGTGGTTGGTATGTAGAAGGAAAAGAAAATTTCTTAATAATTAAGAAAACAAAATAAAGGTTGGAGAAACCAACTCTCTAGGAAAGTAGGGCTGGGGGAAAAAAAACCAGCAGAGACAGGCTTCAGTCTCTAAAGGCCACAGGTGAGAACACTAAGCGGATGCGGCCTGGCCACTAGTCTCAAAAGAAAGCGCGACGATGAAGTCGCTGACCGTCAGCTCCGCTTCCCCTCTCAGTGGCGGAAACCCCACTGTATTTGGAGTGGAACTATGCTCAGTGGCAAGTAGAGGGACCACATTTCTTAGTATGCGATTAAGTCCTCACTAATTTAACAAGTGGAACAGCCTAGACCCGTGACCCCACCACTTGGGAGGCCAGGGCGGGAGGGTCATTACAAGTTCAAGGCCAGTTTGGAATACATAGCAAGACCCTGTCTCAAGGTGAGGGTGTTGGGTGGACATGTGTGGAGACTTTGAAGATGGTTGCTAAAAGTACAGCCTTCCCTCCCCAGGTTGCTTCTGGTCATGGAGGCTGGTGAGTTGACTCCGATGATCAAGTGCCTGCTGTACAGGCATGAAGACAACTGCCAGGGATGGTGGCACATGCGTGTGACCCCAGCACTCATGGGTCAAGAGTACATGGAGACAGGAGGATCCCTGAAGCTCACTGACCAGTAGGTCTAACCAAACTGATGAGTTTCAGGCTCAGTGAAAGACCATGTCTCAGAAAATTAAAGGGGAAGCTGGAGAGTGGTCTCAGTGGTTAAAAGTCTACACCTGCTCTTCTAGAGGACTCAAGTTCGGGTTCCAGCATCCATGTCAGGCAGCTCACAACCAGCTCCAGAGGGTCTGATGCCATTAGCTGGCATACACACACACACACACACACACACACACACACACACACACACACACACACAAATTCTAAAAAATTAAAAATGGAGAGTGACAAAGCAAAAGCATTTGAACACACACACACACTCACGAAACAAGGATACAACACACCACACACACATAATTTAATAATAATAACGATGATAATAATAGTAAGAAGTGGTACACCGGGCCTGCCCTCATGGCTCTTCCTTTTGTCACCAGTTTGTATGGCTGGAGCCACAGCAGCCATGCTCAACCATAAGATGACTTTGAACACAGATGGTAGAATTGAAGATGATCAAACAGAAGACTAAGGTGATGGCCTCCTTTTGACTCTGGAATGATCTACCCCTAGACTTCCTTTATAAAAGAAAAATCAAGAAGCGAGGAGGTTTAGGAGTGGGGAGAGAAAGAGAAGTCCATGTGATATGAACCACTACTGTATTTAGTTTTCTCCAATTACCTTCACTGTTCTTGATCTCCTTGGTGGAATCTTTCAACATCCATCTCTTAAAAACTGCACTGTGTACAGAGTCTTAAAATAGACTACCACCAGGCAACAAAAAGGAACTGCATTAGTAATTCTCGAACATACTATACTAAATGAAAGAAGCTAGATACAAGTGCACAGCCTGAATGCTTCTGCTTGTATAATGTTCTAGAACAGACAAAGCTGACCAATGTTTGGAAAACACTAACCATAAAAACACTGACGGCCTCTGGGAATGGGGTGTGGACAGGAACTGATGACAGTGGGCACAAGGGAACTTCCTGGGCCAATGGAACCAACCCTTACCTTGGCAGGGATCTGAGGTACAGAGACACTCAGTCACCAGAATTTACCAAATCTTAGTACAGTTAATATTTATGCAGTTCACTGACTACTGAACGCTTGGTTAATGATCTGCCAGCCTGAAGGAGTCATCTGCAATTCTGAGACACATAAAATGTAAGGCGGATGGGATGGGGAGATGGACAGATGTGAAAGGGAGCAGCCATGGGAAAGTGGTAATTACAGACTCTAGCTAGCAATAAATGGGCTGTTCAGTGTGTGATACTCTCAATTCTTCTCCATGTCTGATAGTTCTCATAATAAAATGATGGGGCGGGGGACAGTGCCCTCCAGACTGTTGCCACCCTTTCCTTTGCATCCTCTCCCATTTTTCTAACACTCCATGGAGAGGTCTGGGCTGCACAGCCACCTCTGGTTATTTCCTGGACATACATCTTCCAGTCCCCAACTTTTACCTGAGGTTAGTTCAGCAGATGATGGGAGACCTCCAAGTCTCTCCAGCCCCCTCCTGCCCACTGTGCATGGATCTCCCCAAATTCCCACTCTTGCCAATTTTCTCCCCACAGCAGCCCAGCTCCAACCCAATCACACCACATGCCACAGTCCTCCGCTAACTCCAATGGTTCAAAGAGCCTAAACTTAGCGGCTGAAGACTCCTCGTAGTGCACACCGGCCTCCACTTTCCACGGTCATCTCCTACTGTCCTGTAGTATCAGATCATTTCCGGGTTCCTACGTTTGTCTGAGTATATAAGCCAAAGGGTCTAGTCTTAAACCCTGGTACCCGTAAATATGACCTTATTTGAAAGAAAAGATACTTGAAGACATCACCAAGTGGAAGACCTCAAACTGAAATCATCTTGGATGAACCCCCCGTAGGTGTTAAATCCCCTGAAGTCCTTAGGAGACAGAAGGGAGAACAAAGACAGAAAAGGCCCCATGAACACAGGGAGGGAACATGTGCAGCCAGTATTAGCTGAGAAAAGCAAGCAAGAATTCGACCCTTGAAGCCTTGAAGGAAGGGCTTCCCAACAGGCCTTGGTCTGGGGCCTATAATGTGCACAGTGTGAGATAACTTTCTGTGGCTTAAAGCCACCAAGTTTTGTGACGGTGTGTATAGCAAGGAAAGCATTCCATGACTACCCATCCCCTGTCCCACCCCTAGACCCCTGCACCTGCTGCTACGGTGCCTAAATCCTCTCCTCAGCCTTTGCCCATCAATGAGACCCTCTCTCGCCCTCAAAGCCAGCTAGCTGCACCCTCTCCTATGAACTGCCCTGTGTTCCTCACACAGTACCTGGATAGATAAAGCACTCTCACAAGCAGATGAGAAAAGGGTAATTATGTCATATTCTAATGAGCAAGGGAAAGAAAACTTAAAATAGAACAGCAAATGGCCAGAGATATTCTTTTTAAAGGTTAACCTCACTGCAATCAAAGAAAATGCAACCTACTTTTCCTTCCCCCTTGGTGTAATTTTCCTATCAAATTAACAAGAACTTAAAAATAATGATAGGCTTCTTGTCGAGGATGTGTGAGGCCCTGAGGTGAAGGCCAGCACCACAAAATAATAGTAGTAATTAATAAAGCCCAAAGCTGTAAAGGAATACACTCTCAGAGCTCCTGAAAGGTATATTTAACTGCTACAACTTTGCTCGGTTTATCTGGTAAATGGCACAAAAAGATTTAGTAGTCAGCACAGCCATGAACCCAGAATAATTCAAAACTGTGCCCTAAGATAAGAATATGTAATTAATTAAAATACTCATAAAATATGCTTGCATGGGGGCTGTGCAGAGTTGGCTCAGTGGTAAAGAGCACTGACTGCTCTTCCAGAGGGCCTGGGTTTGATTCCCAGCACCCACATGGTAACTCACAACCAGTCCAGTTCCAGGGATCTGACACCCTCTTCTGGTCTTTGTGGGCACCATGCACAGACACACACACACATACAGGCAAGCATCCATACAAGGCCAAGTGTGCTGGCGCACGCCTTTAATCTCAGCACTTGGGAGGCAGAGACCGGTGGATCTCTGTTGAGTTTGAGGCCAGCCTGGTCTACAGAGTGAATTCTGGGTCAGCCAGAGCAAATAATGAGGCCCTGTTTCAAAAGGCAACATAAACATAAAAAACCCCAAACAACACCCCCCCAAGAAAAACCACCCATACCCATACAAGTAAAATTTTAAAAGAATTTTAAATAGACTTACAAGGCTGTTTATGATTGCAAAAATATATTTAGAACAATCTGAATGACTACATATAGGGAATTGGCTGAGTAAATTATGGTATGTCTTCAAGACAGACTAATATACAACCACCTAACATTATTTGGGTGACATTTGTCATCATGTAAGTGAAAAGATTGACAGTAGCATGGCAGTATGTCTGAAAAAAAAGAAAAACCAGGAAGGTCTGGATGTCCACAGAAGCTGGGGAGGCCACAGACAACATGATCATAAAAACTGGGGGTGGTGGCTTGCATCTATAATACTGGTGCTTAGGAGGCTGGGGCAGGAGAATCATGAGTTCAAGATCAGCCCAGGCTAAACAGCAAGATTCTGGGCCCCACCTCACCCCCTCAAAGAACCTCAAAAGCAAATTGAAAGGGAAAATAACCATCGAGCATTCAGAGTCTGGAAACCTTGAAGGAAGGAAAGGAATGTGTGGTTTCCCTGCTCCCCAGGATGCTTGTTTCTACCACCTCCTCTTCCCTGCTTGGTTTTATATGAGGCAGAAATGGACCTCGTCCTCAGAAGGACGCCGTGAGCTACCGACCCAACTAGAATCAGTCAGTCCACCTCATTTCTTAGTAAGCAGGAAACAAAAGCCCTAGTCTGTCAGGTTTTCTGCCACATAAAGTGAACACATTTCTCAGTGATACCCTTACCTCCCAGGAAAGAAAGACAGTCTAGCATGCTATAAAATTTCCCGGGCATGGTGAAGTAGAGAAGAGGGGCGAGAGGATTAAATACTCAAGGGATTATCGCTTCCCAAGAGCAAGGGATGGAGAGGACAGACTCAAATAGTCCCTCCATTTTCTGACACTTTTCAACTTCCCTGTGCCTAGCACCAGGTAGCCACTTCCCAACGATACCGCTGGTGAATGCAAAGAGGGACAGCGGGGGGACTCACTGGAAGATAGTGTGAAGCACTTAGCACACAGTAAGCACCCAGTAAATCTCAGCTGCTATTGTTAATATTATTAATTGACTCTCGAACGATGTGTGGTTGCTTGCCAGGTGGGTGGGGGCCGGGAGCAGAGTTCTAGGCAAGGAGGAGGCTTGGCATGGGCACAAGTATGAAACAGCAGGGCCCTTAAGGGGAATATAAATAGCCACCATTGCTGGAACACTGAGTGCGCAAGGGGGTGAGGGGAAACGGTTCCACAGAAGGGGGCACAGACTAGATCCTGAGTCAAGCCTGGAGGCTGGGCAGGATTCAGGGCTCTGCTGAGACAGCCCACTAGCCCAGGGCCCTCAGCAATGGAGTCACAGAACATAGCTACCTCTCAGCAGTTCCTCCTGACACACGCTCCCGTGTGGAGTCTCTAGGCAGGCATAATCCTGTGTCACCCAGAGAAGACGTTCACCTGTGAATGTGAGCTACCCTATTTCCAGTCTGTAATGAAGCCAGTGTACTTGAGAGATGCCAGATGACAGGCCCTCAAACACAGATTCATACAACGAAGAGAACTAGCCAGTGAGAGGTTAAGTTCAACCCAAGTGGCTAGACCTCATTCCTACCACCTCAAGTGCCCAACCTGAGGAGATCACTGTTTACAATCTTGCCTTGAGGCTGTCCTGAACCAGGGACCCATGGGTATGGCTAGACAGACACATTGGGGGCTTCAAGTTTCAGACACTGATGAAAGGTGTAGAGTCCTGTCTTCCTCTTCCAGGGACTCTAAGGACCTACAGGTACAGGATAAAATTCCAGGGGTAAAATGGTCCTGACATCCAAACAGGGGTGGCATCGCGGCTAACTGTAAGTAATAAAAGCAATGAATTTATTTTCTACTTGGGAACCAATGGGGGGCAGCTGGGCCGGGGGCAGCTGGCCGGGGGGCAGGGGCATGGAGGGAAGCCCAAGCCTAACCATTGGTCCTACCAAAGCAACATCAGGACAGCCTTCAGAGAGCTGTCCTGCCCCAGGAGCTCCTGTGACCGACACTTATACACCATGGTTCACAACTGCACAGCACTGGACGTGTACCTTCATTTCACCCACAATGGTTGATCGGACGCCTATGTGGGACAAAACCAGCCAGACAGGCAGTACACAGCACAGGACTCTGCTGCATATAGTTGAAGAACAAATGAAACCCAGGGCTGGAGGCAGGAAGTGTGCTGACTGGGAGAGGCATGAGGGAACATTTCACGGGTGATGGGAACCTTCTCCACCTCCATCTACACGTCGCTTATGTAAAGAGACATGCAAACACGTTCACTCAGCTGGATACCTAGGATGTGGCGAACTCTAAAAGTGTGGTTTTCTTGTTTGGTTGGGTAGCTGGCTTGGTTTTTGTTTGCCTGTTTGAGACAAGGCCTTGCTATGGGTTTCAGGCTAGCCTTTAACTCACTTTGTCGCTCAGGCTGTTTCTGAACTCACAGGGATCCTCTTGCCTCATCCTCCTGAGTGCTGGGGTTAGGGATGTACACCACCGCACCTGACACACAACATAATTAAGAAGAGTTTGGCAGTGTGGCACGCAATCTGTGATCTTAGCACACAGTGGAGGATCACTGAGAGTTCAGGGCCTGCTTGGGTTACACAAACCTGTCACAAGAAAGGGGAGACGTTTTAGGAATTTAAGAATCACGTGAGTTGTACTATTTCCATTTGCAATTGAGGCAATGATGGCATACACAGTTTAACTACCTGACCAAGGTTGAGGGTCTAGGTAGAAAAGCAGACTGAAATGGTAATTTCATGCTGGGACCAATGCTATTCCATCATGTAATCTGGACATACAATGACATGGAAATACAGTGCAGGAGACTTCTTTCAAGGATGCCCGTGAATAAAAGAAACAACCCGTGTTGAGAAGGAATGGAGGAAGAGAGTCCCCATGCTGAGGGGAGGAACAACACGAGAAGCCGACTCACGTGACTTAAGCTGCAGTCCAGGGGGATCAGGCTGTGGAGGGACCAGCACGTTACCCTCCAGAGTCAACTCCAGTCAGGAGCAGGGAACCACTAAAGGCCAAAGAGCAGCGCGGCTTCAGGAGAATGAAGCCACCCAAGACAGAGGGGCCGATCTGGAGTGGAGCCAACAGTCCTCCTGTGGATTGCCAAGGGTGGTGCCAACAGTCAGGGAACAAGACTGGATGTGGAAGATAGTAAACAAGGGACTGCCAGGAAGGGGACCCTCTGGGCTTGAATGACCAAAGGTACCATGGACAGAAAGGGGGACAAGGCTCCTGGGCACAGACTCTGGGTTCAGGTGGAGCAGGTGTGGACTGAGAGCAAGCAAGGTCCTGCCTGTAGAGATCCAACCCACAGCTGTTGCAGAGATGCAGAGCCAGATGCTGGATCACAGAACCATTAGATGATGCTCAGCTGCTATTTCCTGGTGTACCACAAGGCCAGATCACGCTCTTTGGAACGGCAGTTGTAGGATGATACATCAGACATGGATCTGACATTAAACCTACAAAGACAGGGTCCTGGTCTCTTACTGCATTAAATACAACAGCTGTAACAACTGGCCTTGGTGTCAGAAATCAAGATGGAGACTAGGCTGAAACAAAAATGTACTATGGCCCACAATCAGTCCTCACCTCTGACCCATGCTCTAGGAAGGAACAAAGTTGGAAGGAACCCAAGGAGAAACAACTCTCACCTGACACCCAGAGGGGAGGTACTTAGATCAAAGCATGGTCAGAGTCAGTCCTCACTTAACTCAGCCCCATTCAGGGTGGTGGATCACTCCTCCTTGCATTTGGCTTCCAGGAATTGTTCTACAGATGTTTACTCCTCCTTGCCCAACACTTATCTCAGCACAGGGTCCGAGTGCTCCTGCCTCCTCGGCCCAGGACTTGAGAACTTGGAAACTGGAGACTTCTTCCCAACTCATCTCTCCCTCATCCGGTCTACTGGGAAACACCTTCTTCATGCTGACAACGCTCAGATATATATTCAGCCCACGTCTCCCTCCTTTACCCAGACTGCCTGTCTGTTCAAGTTCAACGTCTAAGAGGCACCCCAGTGTAAAACATCTAACCAAGGCGCCACACGGCTGCTGTATCACAGCTTCCCCCACTCGGCTAGAGGTATCATCTTGACAGTCATCCAGGTTCTTTTACGCCCACATCCATCCCATCAGGAATTCCTGTCAGCTCCACCTGTGGAGCAGAGTCACCGCTCAGCACACTGCCCCCGCCTGGGCTGAGTGGCACATATTCTCAGAGAAAGCCCTTCTGGATGGGTCTCTCTGCTCTCGCCCTCCCCCCTACAGTATAACCCACCTGTTTTCTTTTTTTGTTTAGTGCTGAGGACTAAACCCAGGGCCTTATGCATGCTAGTTAGGTGCTCTGTCTACCAAAGAGCCACAAAATGGGCCATCCCCACCTGGTCCCAGCAAAGTATTCTTGTCTTGTATTGTGACAGGGTCTCACACTACATCCCAGGCTGGCCTAGACTCTCAGCAAAGCTACCCTGTTCTCAGCCTCCTAAGTGCTAGAATTACAGGTGTGAGCCACCCCACCTGTATATCGCCAATTTTTCAAAGTGGACTCCAGGTGACGACATATCAGAACTTTCATTTATCTCATGGCCAACTCTCCACTTCTTACAAACCTGTCTTGGGCAGCTCCACACCCTGAATGCCATTTAAAATCACAAGCAGTAACCATCTCCATGTGGCTGGTGGCTCTTACTCCATCTTCTAAAAAAACAGATGAGGTCATTTATTCTGAGGTGCTTATTATTCCTTGTCTCCTCATCATGAGGAGGTAAATTCCCGAAGGATGTGGATTCTTACACATTTTATGCCCTGTTGGATCCCCAGTGTTTATAATACCTCAACACATGTTGTTCCCATGAATGAATGATCAAAAAGAGTGAGAGCCCTCATATAAGCACTGTGTGGTGAAAGATCTGACCTTCCTGTGTACTTCTAGTCTGTTCAGATATAGGAGATCATGTTAGCACCCAGGACATCTTGGAAACAGGTGCCAGCAGCCTGCAGGTCAGGGAAGGAGGGCAGAAAGAAGCTGGGATGAGGCTAGACTACGAATCACTCTAGATGGAGAAGGAAAGAATGAGCAGGGGTGGGGTGGGTGGTGGGTGGATGGGGGGTGGCACACACCATTAATCCCAGTCCTCGGGAGGCAGAGGCAGGTGGATCTCTGATTTTAAGGCCAGCCTAGTCTACAGAGTGAGTTCCAGGACAGCCAAGGCTACACAGAAGAAACCCTGACTCGAAACAAAACAAAACAAAATGAAGGAAAGAGAGGGCAGAGCAAAGAAGGCACCCAAGTCCAAGGAGGGGTTGCTGAGGACTAAAAAGGATGATGCATGGCTGCCATGGAAGCCATATGAAGTTGGAATCTAGAGAGCAAGAGCTGTACAGGTCTAGAAGAGAATCAAGATGGAAGGATGTCCTGGTTTGGGAACATGGGGCACACCCGGGATTCTGGTACAGCACATTTGGAGGGGGACGCAAAGGCCAAATTCATTAGCAAGGGGAAGGAGAAGAGAGATGGTGCAGGAGAATTGCTCTTCCACAAAAGGCCAGGAGAGATTCTGAGCAGGTGAACTAAAGCGGAGCCAGAGGCTTTGTCGCTGCCCACTCCAAGGGAGCAGGGCACAGAGAAGTCTTGTTAGGCAGGGGCTGCCGGAGGCACTAGACCCTCTCCTGCTGAGTGAGCAGCCATTTCCCAGTCCCCACACTAAACAGCAGAACAGAGGGCTAGAATGTTAGAACCAGAGGTTAAGTCTGGGCTGGTCACTATATTTCTGAGCTCAGGATGCCTGGAGGTGGCAGGGTTTCAGGGTACTGTTGGGAAGGAGGCTACGACAGAGTCCACAGCCACTTATCACTGAGTGGCCCACCCTCCCCTCACCATGAGGCTCCAAATGAACACTATCTTCTGGGTGCCTGCATTGTCCTACTAACCCAGGGCTTGCTTCTGAGTCCCAGGGACACTTGGACTTCTGTCCACAGCCCCTGTGTACAAGCACAGCCTCGTGGATGACCAGAGTTCACTCCTACCACCTGTTCTGATACGACAGTCTGCATAGAACCCCCAAGTCCATCAGATGCAAGCCTCGCTTCACAGCCTCCTATCCCGCTCTGCTATTGGCTTGTCCTTGGCTCCCTCTACCCTGATGGAAAGCCAGTTCCCAAGGCACACAAATAATCCAGTGTCTTCTTGCCCAGGCCAAAGCTGAGCTGCCAGGAAGCTGGAAGCCTGGATTTAAACACTAGATGTACATGAGCAGCTGGTTGGCTTTGGGTTTCTTTGAGTCCCAGCCTCTCTGAGCTTCAGTTTTTCTCTGTAAGACAAGGACAATGCCCACACAACAGAGTGTCTGGCAGGACGACATTAAAGAACTCGGTGTGGTAAACAGCAGCAGAGGCTAAGGTGGCACCCAGGGAACACAGAAGAGTGGAGGCTGACACCTTCCGAGCCCAAAGGACTGTGCCGATCGGGTGATGCCACGTGGAGCCCTTGGTCATGGCCTAACATCAAGATGAGGTGTTCTCCTGGCACAAGCCACCTCCTCTCAGCACCTGCTGTCCCATACATGAGGGCAGAGAGGGGGCTGGCTGGGATAACGCAGTGGTCAAGGGCACAGGCTCCGGAATCAGATAACACGTCTACCCTCAATATTCTTACTCACCAGCCACGATAGCCTCAGTTTTCCCATCTGTAAAAGAGGTGATTAATAATATCTGTACTTCATGAGTCTTGCTTTTCTTTTCTCTTCCTCTCCCCTTTAGAGACAGAGTCTCATGTAACCTTCTGTGCAGCTGAGGGTGACCTGAAGCCCCTCTGGTCCTCCTGTTTCCACTTCTCGAGTTCTGGAATTTTAAGTATGTACCACCTCAATCTGCTTATGGGGTATTGGGGGCTGAGCCCAGGAGATGGACTCGACAAACTGAATATTTACTTTATATGTATGTGTGTGTATTATGTGCATGCCTGGCACCCGTGGAG
Source organism: Peromyscus leucopus (assembly GCF_004664715.2). Classification (NCBI taxonomy): domain Eukaryota; kingdom Metazoa; phylum Chordata; class Mammalia; order Rodentia; family Cricetidae; genus Peromyscus; species Peromyscus leucopus. The sequence continues at coordinate 59,822,141 of NC_051086.1, forward strand.
GTCAGAAGTGTCAGATCCCCCTAAAACTGGAGTTACAGAAGTCTGTAAGCCACCATGTGGGTTCTGGGGACCAAACCCAGGTCCTCTGCAAGAGTAACAGTGCTCTAACCACTGAGCCATCTCTCTAGCACCCTTAAGTTTTTTTTAAAGGCACTTTCAATTTGTTTTTTTTTTATTTTTAATTTTTTTATACATTCCTAGCTACTTTTTTCTTTTGATATAAGGTCTCATTTAACCCAGGCTGGCCTCAAACTTGCTATTTGATCAAGACAGGCTTTGAACTCCTGATCCTTGGGTCTCCATACTCCCAAGTGCTGGGACAAGTTTTACACCCTCAAAACTTGACTCTAAACTCGATGTTCATCAAGTTTTCATGAACTTGTAATGGGAAAAATATATGCAATGCCCAGGGCAAGCACTAAATAAACAACAGCTATTATAATTACAACCCTGATTGCATCCCAGGATGAGTGCCCTGAAGGATCTCCTGGTTCTTAAACTACAAAAACAGACAAACAAACAAACAAAAAACCCCGGGGGCTTTGGTGGAACTGATGGCTGATAAGGCCACAACAAACTCCCATCAGTTGCCAATGATCACCCTCCATTAAGTAGCCTCAGCATGGAGGGAGGCATCAAGGACCATTGTGGTTCACATGCTGAGTTTTTAAGACATACGTTCCTAACTTCACATGTGATGGAAGTTCCTGGTGACTAGCTCTATCCCAGACACTCAAGCCGAATCCATGTGGGTAGGCGGAGCATCAGGGCTATGGATACTGCCCTGACCCTGGGCAATTCTACTTCTTGGAAAAGCAGAAATCCTCCAGCTTTAGATAAGAATTCCACTGAAAGCCCAATGGAGCTCAGACTCTGAAGCAGCCCTACAGCCCTACAATGCCTTAGGCAGCACCATCAATTCAGCAGCTACCAACTCTCTAAGCATGGGGAAGGCTGCTGGCAAGAAGCAGGGTTTGCAGAAGTCTTAAGGGATGCAGGGTTTGCCTGGGGATAGAGAAGGAAGCAGTGGACGGAAGAGTTTGCTTCACTTTGCTCTGATCTGATCATCTACTGTGAACAGGCATGGAGGGTAACCCATGGTCCTTCACTCAGGTCCCAGGAGTCAGCATGCAGCAAATACTTGGAGCACAGAACGGCCCCCACCTTCACCCTAAATCACTAAATCAGCACTGGGGCAGCTGGTCACCTGGCCAGAGACAAGTGGCAGCTCGCGGCTGTATGTGTGGCTGATGTCACAGGAGTTCTGCGTTCTGGCTCCGCCCCCACTGCTGGGAACAGACTCAAGGCCCGCTGTGGGAGTGCAGAAGGACCTCTTTGGTTGCCATGGAGATGGTGATCTGATCATCCACCTCCAAGATTCCTCTGGGAAGGGAAGGCAGAGACCGTGGCCGCTTGGAGAAGACCAGGGCTCCAAAGTCAGAGACAAAAGAAATCTTGGGGTCTTGGACAAGAGGAAGGAGGTATGCCAACTGGCTCCAAGTAGAAGAGGAAACATCTTCACCAGTTTCCAGGATGGGAGGGTGAGCAGAAACGCTGACTGGAACCTGCACCCTGTTTCTTAGTGTACACAGCAAGCCTACAGCTAGGAGCTCATCTCATCCTTGCTAGCCAGGCAGGCTGTCAGAGCGCTGCTGTCACTCTCTGCTTATCTACCCCTTTGTACATAAACTGAGGCTCAAAGACATTGCAGCCAAGGCCATCAGGTAATGAACAACTGAGCTGCAACTTAAAGCCCGCTCTTTGAACCGCGTCTTTTAATGCTCTGACATAATTCCCTTTTCAGGCAAACTAAAATTTCTAAATTCTCTGAAATATATCTGCGTCACATGTGCACACACGCACGCACGTACCCAGGCTGTGTGCACCTCTATCGTTCTCCACCCTTGAGGCAGGGTCTCTCACTGAACCTGGAGCTCACTGTTTTGCAGTTAGCCTGGCCAGCAAGTCTTTGTGATTGTCCTGTCTCCAATCCCCACCCGCTGCTGCCATGCTAGGGTTACAAGTGTGCGCAGAGACACCTGGCTTTTCACAAGGGTACTAGGGATCCAACTCGGGTCCTCACGCTCGTGCAGCAAGCGCTCTTACCCCATCAAAGCATCCCTCCAGTCCCTACATCTCTTTCGTACAGACAGGGTCTCATTAGATGGCCCAGACTGGCCTTGATTTCATGATCCCCTTGCTTCTGTCTGCTGAGTGCTAGGATTACAGGCATGCAACTTCACACCTGGAGGGGACAAAATCCCAATTACTCTGTAGGAAAGGCAGTGACGTGTGTACTGAACATATAGGACAGACACTACCAAACAACACGTGTCTTTCCTCCCATAACGGAGGGGACGCCTACTGCATGTGTGAATAATCCTGCCAATCAACAAACGCCCCGTAAGATATCGCATGCCGGATGCAGGGGTAGGAGCCGACCCCAGCTCCATTACAGGAGCCTATCACTTCAATGAGACCGAGGCCAAGCCAGGGCTCTGATCCCAGATCCCAGCTCTATGCGTTTTCCTAAAGTTCCTGGTTCTGCTGGCACCTCCAATTCCTCACCTGTAATTGGGATGTTTACTACATCCTGGAGAACAATGGAAGACACTTGACGAGGAGGGCCTTTCTCAGACAATAAATCATTTAGTCAACCAGACCAAAAGAACCTCTGTGTGTGGTGATAGTTGTGTTCCCCAAAATATTCTGCACATTAATAAGCTTATCTGGGGTCAGAGAACAGAACAGCCACTAGATAGACATAGAGGCCAGAAAATGGTGGCACACAACACCTTTAATCCTGGCATTCTGGAGGAAGAGATCCATCTGGATCTCTTTGAGTTCAAAGCCACACTGGAAACTGCCAGGCATGGTGACACATGTCTTTAATCCCAGGAAGTGATGGCAGGAAGCAGAAAGGTATATAAGGCGTGAGGACCAGAAACCAGAGTCTGTTAAGCTTTTAGGCTTTTGAGCAGCAGTTCCGATGAGATCTGTTTGGGTGAGGACACACTCAGAAGCTTTCAGTCTGAGGAAACAAGATCAGCTGAGGAATTGGTGAGATGAGGTTAGTTGTGGCCTGTTCTGTCTCTCAGCCCTTTCTGTTCTGTTTTCTCCACTAGGTGGCAGGAGACTAGAGGGCAAGGAGCCTTGGTTTGTAAAACGTTAACTCTGGCACTGGGGACAGGATTCACACAGCACATGCTGGGGAGCTACTGACTGGCTGAAAAGTCCCTAAAAAGCTTCCTAAGCTCCCCTCAGAACAATTGATTTGATTATTTAAGGTGTAGGAGCAGGAGGTTGCTCTGATAAATCTTTAGGGATTCGAACCCCCATCAGAGCTAACAGTCCCTCTGAACCATCTCAGAGTTGGTAACAAGGGTGGAACCTGGTCTGGTTCGATTTAAGGCCCTTCTCTTCCTCCTCTTGTCCCCAGTGGGAAATGTTCAGCCCCAAAGCCACAAAGGGGTTGCAGCTGGGAGGCATGATGGGGAGTCGAGAGAGACCACTGTGATGATGATCTTCAAATCCCAGCCTCTTTATCACCAGCCTGCAATGTCCTCCTCAGAGCCCTTCTCCCATTCAATGGTTCCAGAAGTCCTCAGGGTATTCGTGAAAAAACTAAATGATTCTCAATCTGGTGCTGAGAAGCAGTAAGGGGCAGTTCAGAGAAAAGTATCCGAGCAAAGAGCAACGAGCTGCAGCACCAGGACCAGAATCCCCAAAGGCACGTGGCTCCACGCTTCCACACTTCCTTACGAAAGTCAACAAAGGCATTCCCAACTTGTTTACTCTTGCATACCCTCTCACACCGAGGCACTTCTGCCCAATGGGTCTAGAAAGACACCCTATGGCATTCAGCTCCAGCTGCTGGCTCTCCACCCAGACCTTTAAAAGAAACCCACCACTGAAGCTGAGGCTGTGGCTCAGCGGTGGAACACTCGCCTAGCATGTGTAAAGCACCTGGATTCCGATCGCAGCCTTCAAAGAAATTTCTTTTTTCTACTGAATAGAAAGAACTAAAAGAGGTCCTGCCAATTTCACTGCATGCCTTCCCCTGGCTCCAGCACGGCAGTGATTTTGCTGCTTCACAGAGAGACAAGAAGATTCACTCAAATTTATGGAAGCATTACCTTCTGGGGATGTGGAAGCAAAGCCAGGTGAGGTCTGAGCCCAGGAAAAGCAAAGCCCATGTCCTTATGCACACATGGACACACACAGATAGCCACCCACTCCTGTGGCCCCGCCACCTCTAACATCCACTACTCTGGTCTGTCCCAGCACAGGTAAGCGCTTGCCAGCAGGCACAGCCATCACATTGAGGCAGGCGGCCTTGGCTGAGTCTGTGGCCTGGAGCTACGGTTCATTTGACAGTCAAACAGAATGACAAGTTCGTGGTGAGGATTCCCTGAGACAAGGACAGTAAAAAGCTCAGCCCAAGTGACACACAACCCCACCTGCCAGGATCACTCCTGAAACAGAGCGGGGCTTGAGGGCCTTCTTCCTTCACACCGGTGCCATGGCCCTGGTATGTCCAACAGGACCAGCACTCAACAATATCCCATTCTCCTCTCCTTCTGGATGCACCAAAGACCACTGTTTCCAGCTGTTCTGCAGATGGACAAGGCCATGCTGTCAGTTCTGGCCATCAACATTTAGGTGAACATTGGACTGAAGCAGAGAGAAACCACACACAATTCACTCTTCCTCATCCCCTGAGGCTGTGGGCCTTGGAGGCCAGGGCTCCAGATAACGAAGTCTCCATCAGGCAAGGTCCCTGACTATCCAGAGGGCACAGAGAACCCTGCCTACCTGCAATGGACCTGTGTGTTAAGAGTCTTCGCTGTGTTAAGTCAGGACTTCAAGGGTTAACTTTGACCCTATAACATAACCAGCAACCCTAACATGGAAATCCAGCTCTTCTGTGGTCATCTGGCCAATCCTGGGCTCACAGGTGCCACACCCACACTTCCTCTTTTCCTAACAAGGCATATGCCAGCTCATGGTAAGCTACAGATACATACCCTTCTGCTGAGAGAACCAGAACTCAACACTTTGTTCTGGGTGCTGAGGGGGAGGGAATCTGGAACGTCCTCCAGAAGGTGCTGGCTCCAGGAGCCCCCAAATTTAAAGAGTTTGCTTTGTTTTGTTGAGATGGAATTTATATAGATCAGGCTATTCAGACACTATGTAGCCCTGGTTGGCCTTGAACCTGCCTGGGACTGGATCTCAAGCAGGTACTACTATGCCAGGCTTATGATAGCTTAGTAGAAGCCGATACCACAGAGCCAAGCCCTCTAATTCATGACGCTGCCACTCCTGCCCTCTGCCATTACCACTGTCCAAGTCCACAGACCCAGCCCAGACTAAGACTCAAGGATAGCCTACTAACATCCGAAGGGAGCCCAAAGTAGGTGGGGAACACCCCTGTTCACAGGAACACTCTTCACAAGAGCCAAAAGGTGGGAGCAACACAGGGTCCCTCAGGAGTGAAAGGATAAACAAGTGTGGCACCTATAAGCAATGGAGTATCCTCCACCTCGAGATGGGAAGAAATTCAGACCCATGCTATACTCCTAATGAATCCTGAGGACATTATACTATATGAAATAAGCTGGTCTCAATAAATAAATAAATAAATAAATGTAGTGTCCCTGGTGGAAACACAAAGTAAGTGAGAGTTGCTGGTGTTGGAGAGACGAGTGGGGAGCTGCTGCTGCTGAATGAGGTAATTTCATTCTGCAAGATGAGAAGGGCCCCAGGGGATGGCTAGACGTGGTTGTACAATCATGTGACTGTATTTAAGTCCAATGAACCGTGCACTTAAAATGATGGCAAGTTTAACAGATATACACATGTAGATCATGCTATCTGAACAGAAATATAAAAATTTATTTTTAAAGTCATGGTCTTACTATATAACCCTAGCTGGCCTGGAACTCACAGAGATCCTCCTGCCTCCGGAATGCTGGGATTAAAGGTGTGTACAACCACACCTGACTAAAAATATGTATTTCAGAAAGGAAGACAGAGAGGGATCAGTACCGGGGATAAGAACCCTTGCAAGGGAACGAAGAGATGCCTCAGGTGTTGAAGAGCACTTGCTGCTCTCACAGAGGACCCACTCCGGGCTCACAACCATCCAATTCCAGACACATCTGTGATGTCTTCTTCTGGCCTTTACAGGCACCGCGTGCACACGTTGCACTTAAAATGCAGACAAAACTCTCACAGCATAAAATAAAAAGAAATAAACCTTTGGGGAAAAAAAAAAAAGAGAATCCTTTCAAGGTGGCTAACACACAGTCTCTGGGGTTGCAAAGGCAGGTTTCATTAGCAGAATGCACTCTGCTTTGTGATTAGCATCTTGGCACCAGACAAGCCTGGCTCAGCTCTAAGCAGGGCTGCCAGGCGGTTGTGGGCTCTAATTCCACTGTTCCCTCTCCCCCATCAGGCATCACCTCAGCTCCTACTCCAGAGCCGGATCCATCTCCACCTCAGGTTGATCCAGTGGGCAGGGTCTCTGGGAGCATGCTGAACAGTCGTGGTCATGGCCAGGAGGAGGACATCCCCCAAGGTATTACTTGCCCTGGCTCTCAGTCCCACCTCTCTTCTATCACCTAGGTCCCCTGCTCAGTCTGGAGAGTCCCACCCTCCCACCTGGCTGTAAGATATGCCAGCCGCATCTCCAGAGAATAGCAGCCTCCAGCAGGAAACAAGCACAAGGCCAGACATGATGAGAGGATCAGATGTCTGTGCTTGGCTGCCCCAGCCAGGAGAGCTGCAGAGAACAGGCCATACAGATTAAGAGGTCAAGAGACACAGGACACAAGGCTTCCAGGTTAGCGGACCTGCCTGCTCTAGGTAGACCCGTAGGGCTATATAGGGCCAGCCACCTCTGCTCCAAGAGAGCTGGAAATGTCCCTTCCATGCCTGGACATGAGGACAAAGGAGGAAACTGCTCCCATAAAAACCAGGGCCTGGCTAATAATGTAAATCACATTCCACACATGGGACAGAGGGCAGGCAAATGACACACGTGAGATCCTGGATAGATGGCTGTGGGGGCGGTTTCTCCAGGAGCCGCAAGAGGACATGGTAATATACAGACTTCCAGGCTACCTGAATTCAAACTCCACCTTTAACTGTGTGACTCTGGCCAACTGCTTAACTTCTCTGTGTTTATAAAATGAAATAACAGTAGCATGCAGTATCTCAGGGTTTTTGCGACCGCTAAATGAGTTAGTGAAGCCTTAAGAACAGTGCCTGGCATGTAACAAGTGTTGTTGCTGGCTATTATTATCATCACTGTTGTTATTGTTTTTGTTCTTATTTCTTCACTGTCTTGGCCCTGGGAAAGAGCCCAAGAAGGCCAGCTGCATGCTGGGTGGGTAGCGCGCACACACTGCCAAGTGTAACAGAGGCACAACAGGATGGACCTCACACATGGTAGCTGTACTCTCCAGTCTGACGGCCGGCTCCCTCCGTGGCTGCCACTCACTCTCAGCCCTGGACCTGGACTCCTTCCTGAGAGCCCAGGACCCTTCCACTGTCTACACACGTGGTCCATGTAACGCCCCCACCAGGAACCACTCAGGGAGGGAGGAGGTGAGAGGCGGGAGGTGCAGAGACGTGGCCCCCCTACCCCCACACTCCTACAAAAACACGAAGCGCAACCACCAACACACGCAGCTCACAGCACTGGCCCCAGCTGTCTCGCCAGCACGAGCGGGTTGGTGTGCACTTGTACACTTGCTCCTTCCTCTTTGTCTCTCCCGGGGGGGGGGGGGGGTCACATGAGCTGACTCACGATCATCTTTCTGCAAGGCGAGAGTCAGCAGAACATTTGGTAAGAGCTCAAGCTCTGGAACCAGACTGCCTGGCTTGAATCCCAGGCTCCACCTTCTATCAGCTGTGTGACCTTGGCAAGTCACTGGAACCTCTCTGTGCCTCTGCTTTGCCTTCGAAATGGGTTAACAACAGCGTCCACTGCAAAGGGTTTCTGTGAGGAGGGATGAGTAAGTACATCCTGAGTGGACTCCGAAGATGTCGGCTGTGGCTGTTATTCTGAGCTCCCAACAGGCCCAGGTTCTCCTCCAGATCCACACAGCCTTTTCACTCCTAATCACTTCTGAGAATTCCTCTGGCAACGGGTCCTTATCCCCAAAGGGTCCTGAGGGTCTGGGAAAAGCCCAAGCTTGAGCTAAATCCCAAGCACGGGTTCTGTCAATGTCTTGCCCGGACAGGTCTCCTCTGCCTCCAGGCTGGGCCATGCAGTCCCCATACCTAGCATCACTCTTGTCTAGAAATCACAGCAGCCTCTCCGTGTGTCACACTCCACACAGACCTGGGGACATCCCCTGCAGAGACACTGCTGTGACTTTTCCACCCAAGGATGGATTGTGCGTCCCTTCACTGGCACTCTAAGGGCGATTTGGAGAGGTCTCTGGAATCCAAAAACAGCACAGGACACAGAGACCCAGGGTTGTGATTTCTTACGCTCTCTGCTGCTTTGCTACCCAAGGATAGCATTTCCTGAGCAGAGCGAGCACAGGCTACTCAGAAGGATGGGGCAGGTCTACCGTGACGCTGACACCTGACAGGTGGTACTCAATGTGCCAAGACAGACTTTGGTCTCCTTTCTCACCGAAGACACAGATGAGAGACAGATCGGACCGCTTGCCCAAGTCTGTTATAGTCAGTTAAACGACAGGCTGTTAGGTGGGAAGGACAAGGAGCGAGGAGGAGGAAGACGGAGACGAAGAAGAAGCTGCAGTGAGCAGTCCAAGCAGGTTTACATCTGGCATTTGGAGATCTGGGAGATGAGGGCATACCCGGACCTTTCTCTTTCCCCAGAATCTAGCTCACGTAGTGAAATTCTAGTCTCACCTTAACCCCAAAACTAGGCAGAGGAGCCACGGGGGGGGGGGGGGGGCGGGACGGGCCTGTGTCCTCTGGTTAAACACCCCCGACGCCCACCAGCTTTTGGCACAGTCCCATGCTGCCTGCCGAAGTAGATGGCACCTCCACGAAGTGGTGGGAATGCAGACCCACCAGAACTGGTGCCTATCCCCACAGCCACATCACAAGGTGCGGAAAACACACCCCGCCACTACCTCATCCTTCCCTCTGGTTTGAAGCCTGGTGGTAGTCACCATAGCAACAGGCTCCCGCTCCAGCCTGCCAGACCGGGCTGATGCAATCCTCAGGCAGTGAGCAACTCCGACTCACTCGCTCGCACAGCTCTGTTCTCACTTGGGGGTGGGTGAGTGGGGAAAACACATGAAGAGGGAGGAGATGGGCGCACAGCCTTCAGACACCCTGCTCCCGACTCCGCTCGGGGGCGGAACCTAAGGGATCAGGACCATGAAGTGAGCAGTGGGTTCTCGTCCCCCATCCCTAATCAACGGAGTGTCTCCACCACAGTGGATGCCACCTGCGGAAGATGCACCTCCGAGGCCTTGGAGGTCATGGAAAGACACACTGTGCCGTGGTCCTCTCTACTCTCACGGGATGCCTTCCCCACCTGCTGAGCCAGCATCCTGCAGCCCACCCCTTCTCTGGGCCCACAGAAGTCAACAGGTCCAGAGCTGGGTAGTAAAAGAGCATTTGCTAAGTATGGACACAGCCCTGTGTTCCATCTCCCACACAGCAAAACCAACCACCACCAACAAAACAGGACAAATCAGAACGTGACAGGTGCAGGCTCATAACCCTCTGTAGCCATAGGCTCAGTATTAGCTGCATGAAAGTACCCATCATCTCAGGACTCTCTTGCAGGCTAACATATCCCCCCCTGATGCCACCAAACTTTCAGCCCCACTCGGAGGGACCCCAGCTTCCTGCAAAGTTCTATTCATTCTACATTTAAGATGTAGCTTCCAAGATCCACCCAACCTATTAGCCCACCAATGCCCCCAACTTCACGGAAGAAGCACTCAGAAAGTCGAGGGGCCAACTCGCCCAGGCCCCCCCCATCCCCCAGAGGCCCATGTCTTCAGGAGAGCTGGCAAGGCTAGTGTCCCCCAGCCTCCGGGTGCCTACCCATAGATGCAGGGCTCACCCTCCCTCGTAGGCCAGCCAGTGCGAATGCCTCCAGTGCCAGGAATGTCTCCTCCTTCCAGTGGCCCGGGGCTCTCTTTCCCACCTAGTCCTGGGAGCTCTCCCACCTGCGGCATTCAGGGCATCCGCCCAATCAGTAGCTGGGCTTCACACAAACAGGCCCTGCCCTGGGAACTGCACCCTGGAGGCCTGCCCCGGGGCGCCCCACTGCAACCTCCCAGCGATCACCCTGACAGATGCGGGAAGTGATTAGCTGTGGGAGCCTCTTGGGAGAAGCCTTCACCATGGGATGCCCAGTAACGCGTCCTGTGGGGACTTCCAGGACTACAGAGAGGTAGAAAACTGCGGGCCGTGGCTTCCAACAAACATCTCCAGGGCAGATCTGAAAGGTCCAGAAATAAACCGGTGTATCTGTGCTCAAGGAATTTTGGTTTTGTTTTTCAGTCCTCTCTCTCTCTCTCTCTCTGGCCTAACTGGTCTCAAATCTAATGTCCTCTGCCTTAGCCCCCCAAAGGGGACACGATAGGTAGCCAACTGATTTTCTGTTTTGTTTTCTTGTACTGGGATCAAACCCTGGACCCTGGGCACACGAGCAAGCACTTCCCCCAATCAACTGATTTCTGACCAGAGTGCCGAATCTACTCAATAGGGAAAGAACAGTCTTCAACAAACGGTGCCCGCACAACCTCACAACTAGATGACCAAATGCAAGAGAGTGAAGCGGAACTCACTTCAAAACTGAACTCTGGGGCCATCAATCAAGGTGGCTCGGCCAGTAAAGGAACCTGCCATGCAAGTTTGGTAACCCAAGTTCAACCCCTGGGACCCATGTGAAAGTGGAAGGAGAGAACCCCACGAAGTTGTCCTCTGACTCACACACCCAACTGTAACATATATGTGCTCATACATGTGCACACACAATAATGATAATTTTAAAAATTTAACTCAGGCCGGGCGGTGGTGGCGCACGCCTTTAATCCCAGCACTCTGGAGGCAGAGCCAGGTGGATCTCTGTGAGTTCGTGAGGCTAGCCTGGTCTACAGAGTGAGTTCCAGGACAGCCAGGACTGTTACACTGAGAAACCTTATCTTGAAAAGCAAAAAAAAAAAAAAAAAAAAAAAAAAAAAAATTAAAGGGCCAGAAAGATGACTCAGTGGTTAAGAATACTGGTTCTTTTCCAGAGGAGCTGGTTTTGGGACCCAGCACCCACATGGTGATTCACAACACTCTGTAACTCCAGTTCCAGAGGACCTGACACCCTCTTCTGGCCTCTAGGCATGCATGTGGTGCACAGACATAAATGCATGCAAAACTTTCACACACATAAGTCAATAAATGAATTAGAGACCTACATTTAAAAGCTGCAGCTATGAAATACTTAGAAGAAAATCCAGAGATAGCTCTTCACAACCTTGGGGTTGGACAAAGGATTCTTAGATGATGAAATCAAAAGTATGGTTTGAATGAGAATGGTCCCCCTAGGCTGTATGTTTGAATGTTTGATTCCTAGCTGGCAGACTGTTTAGGAAGGATTAGAAGGTGTGGACTTGGAGAAGTGTCCAAGTGTCACTG